>NC_053027.1:136416220-136763416 GCF_003073215.2 Triticum urartu | reverse complement strand
GGGGGGGGGGGGGCCCCCCCCCCCCCCCCCCCCGCATGTATAAGATGTAAAACTGGACATTTTGGTAGTCTTCCTTTCCCTCCTTCTCTTCTATAAAGAATGATACGCACACTCGTGCGTATTTGAGAAAAATATTAAAATCTCTAAAAAGACTTATATTTAGAAACAAAGGGAGTACATGGGTGAGGTATATGAGAATGAGGATGTTTATTCAAATGTTTTGAAAAATATTTAAGTTTATCAAAAATTGAAGCAACTTGGAGATCATTTTCGGGTTTTGTTTACTTTATCCAGATAATTCTTTTTCCTTTTGGCTAAAATCAGTTTGATGTAAATTAGTTTTTGTTCTTCTAAAAGTTAATGCTAATAGATAGAGCATCCAAAATAAGTTGTGAAAATGCACAAGCTGTGTCCAGCTATCCACAAACGGGGCTGCTACAAATCATCCGGATGATTTCTCTAAGAAATCATTCGCCTATTCAGCCGTTCGATTGGCGCACTGGTGGCCGTTGAATTACAACGATGCCACGGCAGCAGCGAGTCAACGCAGCGTCAGTGCAGTCCCAGCGGAGCTCTCCAACGCAGCACCACGGATGGCGTCCGGCGAGCTCCATTGCAATCCCAGCGCAGCTCCGATGCAGCACCGACGCTCGAGCAAAGCTTCATTGCAACTCCGGCCAAGCTGCAATGCAGCCTCGGCGGAGCTCCAATGCAGCGCAGACGGCTCTGGCGAAGCTCCATTGCAACTCCGGTCAAGCTCCATTGCAGCCCTACCGGAGCTCCATCGAGTGTCGACGTGTCCGGCGAAGCTCCATTGCAACTCCCGTGGAGCTCCATTGCAGCCCGGCGTAGTCCAAGGCAGCACCGACGGCTCCGGCTCCATGGGTCGCATGTCGCTTGCTGCACTGCAGCTCCCCGGCGATTCGCGTTGCGGTGTCACTGGTCAACGGCGAGATCGTGGAGTCGCAGTGCTGCCGTGGTCACGCCTAGAAAAAGGAGAAGAAGCAGGTGGAGCGGTGGTGGCAGCTGGTGGTGCCTGCAGCAGCGGGTTGGGTTGGCTCATGCAGCGGCGGTTGCCACGACGACGGGCCGGTGGCCGGTGGCGGCTTGCTTATCCTGCATCGGGAGGAGATGGGGATTTGCTTCTGCAGCGGTAGGAGATGAGGGATACAAAAGGCACGCGGAGAGGATAAGGTTGCCAAGTCCACGCCACGCGGGACACGCGTCGCTAGGACGAGGCGACTTACGCGTCGCTGTTATAAGTTGGATGAAAATAAACGATTTCCATCCACAATCCACTTATGGCAAGCCAAGCATAGAAAAATGGTGGGAAAGAACAAGAAAGGGGAAAATGAGAGAGAGAGGGGACCGAACACTAAAAAAGACTTTGCCTTTTCTATTCCAAGTCTCTCTTCCCCCATCCCTGCTTCTCTTCTTCTCCTGCACAGTCCACACTGTTCATCTCCTCTTCGATCCCCAAATCCCAAGCTGACCAACCAAGCCCCCGCCCCGCATGGAGTGGACGGCCCCGAAGTCCACCCCGCTCTCCCCGCCCCACCTCCTCTGGGACTGGGGCGACGCCGCCGCGCCGGGCTCCTCCGGCGAGGCGGCGGGGAGGCGCGGGAAGGAGAAGCGGGCCAGGGGGGAGGCGGCCGGCGGAGGAGGCGGAGGCGGAGGAGGAGGGGGCGTGAGGTGCCAGGTGGAGGGCTGCGGGGTCGAGCTCCGCGACGCCAAGGAGTACCACCGGAAGCACCGGGTCTGCGAGGCCCACACCAAGTTCCCCCGCGTCGTCGTCGCCGGCCAGGAGCGCCGCTTCTGCCAGCAGTGCAGCCGGTGGGTGTTTCTTGACGCTCCGAGGTTGTTCGCCGGAGTTTATTCTTGCACCCTGGCTGCTCGCCGGAGCCGTGCTTTTCTTTGACTTCTGCGATTGCCCTCTCTCTTTCTCCCTCTCTCTCTCTCTGCAAAGCTGCAAGCTCGATCTTTCTGCGATTGCTCTTGCTCTACTCCGCGCGTGTCTTTCGTTCTTGGAATTCCGGGAAGCAGGAGATTCAACGACCCCCCGTCTATCTGCGAACTCCGCACTTCCTTAGACCATGGTGCAAACGCGCCGCGCTATAATTCTGTTCGTCGTCAGTTGATTAATCCGGGAGCCTTGTGTTTTTGTGTGTGTCCGGAAACTGTGGTTATCCTGTGCGGGTACGGCTTGTTTCCCGATTTGGGAGGCGAAGATGCCTTTTCCCCACAATTATAGTACTGTCGACCTGTGGAGAATCGTGCTGCATGGCATGGCTGAACGGCTGTGCAAGACCTGTTTCCAGTTTTGGCAGGGCACTTGTCCCGCGCGTGTGTGCACTTTTGGGCTGAAGTTCTGTTGTGCTGTGGCTACTGTGATTCAGTTACTGTGTGGAGATTTCTCCTCTGTGTATGCATACTCTTAGATCTTAGTTGGTACATATATAAGTAGTCTATATTTGCAGTACTGTCTGTGGTTTTGCTGATTGCCTGGCCTTTGGTGATCAAGGTTCCATGCGCTGTCCGAGTTCGACCAGAAGAAGAGGAGCTGCCGGAGGCGGCTGTCCGATCACAATGCTCGGCGCCGGAAACCACAGCCAGACGCATTCTCCTTTACACCGGCAAGGCTCCCGTCGTCATTGGTGTTTGGTAATATGTCCATACTTTAAGTGGGTAATTATGCGGGATTTGTATTTTTCCTTGCTCTCCACACCATATCGCACTGAAACTACTGTTCTTTATGCTTAATTGGCTGGTTGTGAGTTGAACTTCTTCGATAAATTGTGTTTGAGCTAGGTATGAGTTTCGGCTTTCGCTAATGCCATGATTAGTCAGAAATTATCTTCAATAGTTGATATATGAGATGATAGCTAGTCGTTTGAATTTTTTTTTTACTTTCTTATACCTTTTACAAATAATAAATGCTTTTGCCATTGATGTTACAGATGATAGACGGCAAATAAGTTTTGTCTGGAATAAAGATCCACTCAGCCATGCAAGGCCTTTCCCATGTTCTCCATGGGACAGCCCATCTGACTTCAAGCTCCCGCAAGTGAAGGAAATAAGAGAAGTATCAATCAATGGACAAGTTCATTTTGATAAATCTCATCTACCCAATGCTGTTCCAGCACTGAGTCATGACATAGCTGAGCTGCTACCAATGAAAGGTATGATTTGTCAGTCATTTTGTATCTATCGCAGTTCACATCGATGAAAAAGCTGCGTGCTAGTATCTTCTTTCCTAGGTGGTCTGGCACATTTATTACGGGCAAAAAATGTTACATGTAATGTAGGCCTCTTTGATTCGTGGGATTCCAAAAACATCAGAACAGGGAAAAGTTGGATTGTAATACCATGCCATCTTGAATCCCACAGGATTGAAAGATGTTTGATTGTACATAGAAAATAATAATATAGGAATCATCCCAACTGGTTTGAGTCAATTGATTATTTTAGAATGGAGTACAGAAGACCTGTAGGAAAAATTCCTACGGGTTACCATCCTACATATTGAACAACCAGCATAGGAAAAATTCTTGAACATGACAAACGTATAAAATTTCCTATGAAAATCCTTGAATCGGAGAGAGCAAACTCCGGTTCTCTGTTCGGAAAAGTCAGCACTATAAAAATGTGGTTCCACTCCACCCAGTCAGACCGAGGAGGATGCTTTCTTGGCCTTCACTCATTCTCTAACATATGTGAATCTTACACTACAAAGCTTACTTTGAACTAGCTAGGCGCTGTTTAGGTTTTCACCCGGTTTTCCTTGATGAGCTAATCAGCCCGCTTTTTCACTTATTCTTTTTTGGCACTTGCTTTTATGCGGTGCATTCCTCTTTCTGGCTGTTCTTGTAAGGCCCCTTTCTAATCAATGGATTTGGCACTCTCCTGCCAACATTCATTTTTTTCTTTCTTTGAACTCCTGCTGTTCACGAGCATTTATAGTTCCCAACAAGTGGGAATGTTTCCCCATTAAAAAATGTCATCATTGATATATATACTCCTCTGTTCACAAATGTAAAACGTTTTGGCTGTTTAAACTGCCAAAATGTCTTGCATTTGTGAACAGAGGGAGTAGTTAGTCTTTGCTCTTTGGTTCCAAAGCCTTGATGGCTTTACATTTAAGAATCAGAAAAAATACTCATTGTAGATTAACTGATTGCTCTTTGGTTCCAAAGCCTTGATGGCTTTACATTTAAGAATCAGGAAAAAGAATCATTGTAGATTAAATGAACTGGACTGTTAGAGAAAAAAGAGGTTTTATGCTAGATTGTGTGGCAAAATTTATGTTTTGTGTAGTTTTTCAGCCTGAGGTGATTTGACTTAAGTTGTTTTTCAGTATTGACATATATTACTAGTTTTCCTGCACCTACATATAAACGTTAGTATGCTTGGATATATGTAGTTAAATGTCCTACTTACAACATGATTAATCAGTTAATCACTACTATGAATTTCCGTTGGAACAACTTGCACCTACATTGCACTGGATTAATTGGGCTTCAGGTATAGCTGAAATAACAATTATAATGATACCAATTTTTTTATAACAATGAATATCACACATTTAAAACTACAATCAATAGTGATCTTGTGGTTAGACAGCTCTGTATTGCATAAAGAATGATATCAAATAGCTGATCTTGTATATTCAAATGTTTGTCACGACCCATGTGAAAAGATGGTGTCATGGCAGATACTTTTGGTAATATGCATAAGTAAGCATAGGAACTCTCAAATTCACTTTGGTATGTCCATTCACTAAAGTCCTTGATAGTGAATAATAGACTGTTGAGTCTCATGCCTCAAAACAGTTAAAACCAAAAGCTTAAGCTGACGAGGAAAGGTGGGCAATATACTCATAATTCAACATGGAGGACTAGTTATATATAACCAAATATACTGCAGTTTGCTTGTCAGCAATTCTGCTCAATTGTTTTCGATCGAAATATATCTCGAATGCATATGAGCCACATGATGTTCGTTCACCTTTGTAGATATCTCTGCTCCCAACATTTGGATGTTCTTGAGTGTCCATACTTTGGTGAGGGAATCCTTTTGATTGACCGATTGATGAATTCCTGTAGGTCCGGACGCATCTGTAACCGCTTCAAAATTAGGTGGAGCACCGGATCTTCAGCGTGCTCTCTCTCTTCTGTCAGCTAGTTCTTGTGGATTACCTGATCCTGTACAGCAAGCATCTTGTCTCGTCCAATTCACTGGTGCCAGCCAAAACAGCCGGGGCCCTTCACCACATGGAGGGAGCCCTCCATCGGCGTCCTGTGCCGAAGGACAGCCCATGGCACCATCGCCTCAGTTCGTCCGTTTCACCATGGATGGCGCCAGCAGTGGCTATGAATCCACTTTCTTTGGCGTAAACCGGATGAATTGATGCGCGAGACGCACTGTATGATTTTGGATCTACAGCCAGGAAGAGCTTATGCAAGAACTGCTCCTGTCAACTACTATCGGAGTGGAAAATCTCACTGTTAATGTTACCTACATACTCATTGGTCACCTTGTTATTTTTCCATTGTACAACCCTGCTGCCATTTGTTGGCTCGTTTTGAAACCATTGTTGATGAATCTGGACATGATTTGTTTCATAAAGTGACGACTTGTATATTTTCTTCTCCCTGACAAGCCATTTGCACCAGTAATCTCCATTACTGATTTGCGGCGATCTTTTTTACCATTTGCTACGCCGGAAGAGGGGTATCATAGACGATATGATTTCATATTTGTTATGCAGATAACACTAATTTGTTTCATTGCGCAGGCCGAAGAGAACAGTCTAATTTGACTTGCCCACAATTTAAATTATAATTTTGTTCTGTAGAACGTGCACACACATACATCAAAGAACAGACTATAATCATATAATTCCAGGTAAAGAAAGCGATCCTGTCTCCTCAAAGCAAACTATCCAAACAGCTCGCGTTAGGACACACAAGATGTAGAACCGGGTCACCATCACGGTTGTCTTCAATATAAATCAGCCTGAATCTGGTCAGTATGTGGCTGATACTGAGGCAGAACAGACACTAAAATATACAGCTCAACAAGTTGTGATTTTCAAAATGAAACCACCAGCTGGATTGCTCATATGTTGAAGTGTCACCATGATTATCATAAACTTTGGATCAAGTGACAATGATTGATCCAATTGACAGGTTACCAACCAAGCAAGAATTGGTGTAAAAAAAAGGCAAAAATATTATGAACCACAACATAGTGTCCAGGCAACCGACACCACAGAAATCAACATGATGAAGAACAACAGCACGCAAATGCGAAGCACAAACTTGCACGAGTACAAGAGCAAGCGGATATTATTAACACGGAAAAGCTCCATTTGGTCTTTGTTAGCATACAAGGCAACATCTATACGAAATTACTTTTACTTGAGGTGTGCAACTTACACAAGACAGAATGCGCACTGGTAAAGGCACACAGACCCCACACACTGACAACGATGAACACATTGGCATTGCCTCTTTTCTTCATCCTTACCTGTTTTCTTCCCTAATGCCCGCTGCGATAGTCTAACCTGCTTTAGTTTCAGTCGGTGGTCATGGGTTCAGCAACGCAGCAGCGGAAGCGTGCTTTACGGACATGGCTCACAACCTCCATCTCGGCGTTCTCAAGCATGCAGACGATCTCGGTGAATGGTGGGCGAACTTCAGGGTTTGCATCCCAACAGCGCGTCATGATGTGGGTTAGGGAAGGCAGGCAGTCATGTGGGATTGCTGGACGAGCACCCTTATTTACAACAGCAAAAGCCGCCTGAACAGCTGTCATGTTTGTGAAAGGAAGCATGCCAGTTATAAGCTCCCACAAGACAATCCCAAAGCTGTAGACATCAACCTTATGATCATAAGGCCTGTGCTGGATCATTTCCCTGCACACAAAAAAGACCAACCACTACATCATCAATTATATACACAGCATAATGCTGGAATTTTGGCGAGAGAGGAGCAAACAGAAGCAGCTTGTTACTATGAGACAGTCGAAGTGAAACAATTCTCTACCATTTCTCCATGTATGCAAAGAGAATTTAATATATAAAACAGAAAAGGGAAAATTGTATGCTAGTTATGTTACTGGTATAATAGCCCGCCACTGTACCCTACTACCCTACTGTTGAGAAAACAGTTGCCAACTCTGCAATATTTCAATTTTGATTACGATGGACCATGCTTTGTATGGACAAAAAGTTGGAACTGTTGTATAATAGACTTGCTTTGTTAATAATTATAAGGTTAGTCCAACCTTCAATCGTTTCAGGGGTGCAGCAGAAGGCTGTTAATCAGATGCAAAATTAAGATGGCACTAGGTAGATGATACTTCTGTTTAACACAAGGCAACAACGTGTACAGTTTGAGTTATATGAGAGCCCGGTGCATACAATTGGAGCATCCAGGTACATTGTGGGGAAAAAATCTCTATGGACAGTTTGTAAATATCACACTACAGTAATAGATTATTGGCAAGCAGCTGAATGTTCTACGGTGAAGGTTTGACAACTGTATAAGCGGATACAGGATTTGGCATGTGCAAATAAATTAAATGACAAACACCATAGATTTCAAATGTTGAAGATAACTATATACTCCATCCGTTCCAAAATAGATGACTCAATTTTATACTAACTTTGTACTAAAGTCGGGTCATCTATTTTGGAACGGAGGGAGTACATATGAAACCAAACATCAATTGAACTTACGGTGCCATCCAGCGGTAGGTTCCTGTCTCTGGTGTCATCCCCTCTGTTTTCACTTCAATTCGAGCAACTCCAAAGTCAGCAATCTTAATGGATCTGTCTGCTGCAATTAGAAGATTATCCGACTTCAGGTCCCTGTGGATAAATCCCAAAGCATGCACATATGCCATTCCCCTCGCAACATCCAATGCTTGTTTGACAGCCAGCCTCAAAGGTACCGACTTGTTCTGCCTTTTTGCCAGGAACTGCCTGACTGAGCCACCTTTTGCATACTCAGTAATAATGCACCACACAATTGACTTCCTGCAAGCCCCTATAAATCTTACTATATTTGGGTGCCTTAGGGTAGATAACATCATAACTTCTTGGACAAACTGCTGTTCCAACGATTGTGCTCTCTCGATATCATTTTCAGGCTTCTCCAGCAGCTTAATGGCAACATCTTCTCCAATGTAGGTACCCCGGTACAGCTTCCCAAAGGCTCCCTGTGCAAAGGGAACCCCCATATCCAACCTCCCCAGATCAATGGCCCACTGCTGGTACTTGCTAAGTATCTCTGTTGGATGATTTGGGTCCATCAGAACCCTGGCCAATGCATCTTCATTTAGGGTGTGCGCAGCCACACGGTTGGGACGAAAGACGCTGTTGCCAACCGAATAGCTTGCAGTTGGGGCATCACGGAGGCCCGGGTGCTTAAGTATGACGGTGCGGGACTCGTTCGAGCCCACACTGCTGTTGTCCACAGACATGGTAACGGAGCCACCGGCGAGGTTGTAGTTGTCAGTGCTGTCGACAGACATGTGGGAGCCCTCCCCAATTTTCTGATAGTAGGGCATGCTGAAGAAGCCATTGAACTCGTTCTCTTGCATCCCCTTGCCGCCACCGCCAACCATGCCATGAAACCTTGCCCCTTCAGCCATGTCAGAAGATCCAAATGCTACAACTCGAGCTGCTGCAGATTAACTGTACATCCTCAACTAAGAAATGCTCTCTTCCGTACACCCACGAGACCTGCAATTATAGCAAGTTGAACATTAGAAATGAGTTATCAAGCATACACAGCATGTAATTCTCGTTTGAAAGTACCAAAATCGCTTATCTTACAACCAAGAACATTTTCTGTAAATGACAGATATAATATTTTTTTGCCCATTTTATGTAAATACCAAAATTACATCTATACTACATGTCTACACACGAACTTTAAGCCCTTCAACCTAGAAAAACAAGAAAAATTCCTCCAGACCCTTCCCAGCTCGATCGCCCATCCCTCCAAAATCCGTCAACCAGGCGCAACAACCCAGCACACGGTGAGGCGCAAACGACCCATCCGCCTCCAAATCGCGCGAAAAACCAGCAATCGATCACCCGAAAAACTAACAACCGCGCGATTGGGGACCGAATTGGGCGTGAGCGAGGCGGGACTTCTTACCCCGGCAGGAAGCAGGCCGATCAGGCAGGCGGCGAGGGGCGGGATCGCGGGGGCGGAGGGGAGGAGAAGGATTCCGAATTGGCGTGTGGGGCTTGCTGCTCGGCGCTGGCTTTGCTTTTCTCCGGAGACCGGAGCAGAGACGACGACTCCAGAGTGGGAAAGTGGGGGGAGGGGTGGAGAGAGAGGGGGCGGAGGGAGAGGGGGCGGAGGGAGGAAGTCGTTAGTGTGGCTGCCGTTTATGGTTTACACCCCGAGCTTCTGGGTTTCTTGGTTCAGTCCTTCCCTCACCCCCTTGGCTGCAAAAATAGGAAGAAAAAAATAGAACGTAGGCTGTTGGATCTGGGATGGATGGCCTGGATTTGTCATGTGGGAGCCATCGAAAGGGCCTGCTTTCGATATAGGTGTTAGCCAGGCGGTTTTCGACAAAACGATCAAAGTTGTTCGACTGCTCTCCCGCTCGAATTTGGTGCGTTCGTCCGGGATCAGATGGTCCATGTTGAATTTTTCTGTTTTTGCACCCTAAGAGATGCTTGTATTGTAGTATCCTCCTTTGTTCTTCAGCTCAATGGCGCGAAAAGTTAAATTTGCACCAATATACGATATGACGAAAGATAGAGCAAGAATGGTGATATATTGGTGGCAGGTTCCTCTTCTTTCATCTTCCGGAATACACAAGAGCTTCACGCATCGTTTTGTAGTTGCATTGATGGTTTGTTCACCCTTTCTCAGAATGTGCGGGCTGTGGTGTTTGAAGTTGCATTGATGGTATGTTCATATTTTTCCTCTTGTAGCACGCAAGATCTTTTGTGTTCTACCATTAAGAAATGTAGAATCGGTTACAAGAAAGAGTGATTGGGGGTGACCATCCGCACTTTGTGCCACATTGCCATCGAAGACCGACACAAACTACTCACACTTGGCTGTTAGACTCCCTACCCTACATGTTTATTGCCACACCATAAGCCATAGTGTCCACGCAATACAGATGTGCTTGACAACTATGAAAGTCAATGAAGTGGCGTTGTTGAAGGCGTGTTGACTCCATTCCGGGCAAATGAAGCTCATGGTGAGGATGGTGAGAGAATTTAGCTATTTATGCTTTACACCACCAGCGGAGGCGCTAACGACTATCCATCAGTTGACCAAGTTCATCGAAGGAGTGGGATATGTATCCCAATCCATGCGGTTGAAGAACCTAAGAATAGACTCGGTGAGAAAGAACGCTCGACCATGAGTTGGTTAGTATATTTCGGCTTATGAAGGCAAATCTAGCAGTTCGATTGGTGCAGCATACACCCCATGCTTGGAGACCATTAAATTCCAACCCCGATTTTTGAGGAACAACCAATCAAATAAATTCAATCTCGGAGGTGCCCGAGAACACTATAGTTCTCTGCACCTAACATCCACGTCGATCTCAGAAAGAAGGCATAATATATCGACTCCGTTATGTATTGGCCAGGCCCATCTGAATCCGTCGGAGGAGCTAGGGATGGACTACCATTGAGCGCCCACAACCATCCATGGCATGGATGACTTGTGAGTAGGAATTTGCTGAACAACACATTTTACTTGTAGTTGCATTGTGTGCTTCGTTTCATCATTATTTTTCTCGGCATATGTAAGAGCTCGGTGCACCATTTTGTACTTACATTGAGATGCGGTCATAGTTTTTTACCCTAGAATAAGCAAGATCTTTGTTGGCATTGGTAGATGTAGACATGATCCATTCACCCTTTCCCCGGATACACAAGAGATTTGTGCAACATTCATTACAAAATGCATAATTAGTTACAAAAAAGAATGATTAGGGGGTGACTACCCTAGTCTATGCCACATTACCACCGGAGAACCACTCGGACTACTCACGCTCGTCTACTAGAGACCCTACCCTATGTTTTTGTTGCCGCACCACAAGCCATAGTCTCCATTTATTACAAAGATGATTGGTAACCATGAAGGTCAAGGAATAGATGTTCTTGAATGTGCATTGATTCCATTCCTGCCAAATGCAATTTATCGTGAAAATGGTGAGGGGATTTAGCTCTTTGCACTTCACGCCACCAGCCAAGGTGATGATGTCTGTGCACCAGTCTCAGCATATGTCCCCTAATCCAAGTGATTGAAGACCTGAAACCATATTTTCCTTGAGCACTGGACAATGAGGTGGTAATGCATTTGGGCTCCTGAAGGCAAAGCGAGTAGGCCCGTGGTGCGGCATTCCCCATGATTGAAGATGATATAAAGTCCAACACGGAAATGTGAGGACTAGCCAGCCGAAGAACATCAGTCTGGGAAGTGCCCAAGAAGACCATAGTTGCTTCACACCTGACAACTACATCGATCTCACAAAGAACGAAAGATATTTGAGCGACGGAATCAGACCATGTTCGGAATGACACATAGCATGCTCAAGGCCAACCTGGTGCCGAGCACGTATTGGGGGAGGTCACGCTCATGACCGTCTTTATCCTCGACCATTCCTTCACAAGGAGTGTCGAATGCTAGATGCCTTACGAGTCGTGGTACGTGAAGAAGCTAGACGTGCACATCCTCCGATTCTTCGGGTGCATTGGGCATGTTAAGACGACACACCCACACCTGAATAAGCTCAATGATCGGAGCACCCCAATGGTATTCTTTGGCTATGAGACATGATCTAAGGCATACAAGATGTATGACCTCGTCCCGAAGCGCGTGCACATCTCCCACGACATTGTCTTTGATGAGGAGGCACTTTGGGGATGGGAGGCGCCGGAGAGGCGCTAGTGAGCAGCTCCTTCATTGTGGAGTACATGGTGTGCACAAGTGTTAGTGTTCGGGAAGCAACCTCGAGCACAATAGTGACCCTGGGTAAAGCAATTTCGAGCACTACGACCCCAAGCCCAGTGGTTCGGAGCATAATGGGCACAACAACCCTACGCTCAGCGACCCCAGACACACGAAGTGAGGTCGAGCCAGTTCACTTCACAACTCCACCGATCGCGAGGTCGGACCTGATCGACGTTGATGACAGCACCGGTGCCTCACACCAGTACCGAAGCATCGATGACCTTCTCATCGAGCTAACATAGTTGGCGGAGAGCCTTGATGACAACGAGGTGTTGCATTTGATGGACACCAAGGAGCCAGCCACATTCATTGAGGAAGAGCGCAAGGACTATTGGCATCGCGTTATGTTGGATGAGGTATCGTCAATCGACGACAACACCACTTGGACACTTACCACGCTGCTTCCAGGGCATGGAGCTATTGGGCTCAAGTGGGTATTCAAGGTGAAGAAGAACAAGGACGGCACCATCATCAAACACAAGGCCCGACTTGTAGAAAAAGGGTATGTACAACACGCGAGGGTGGACTTTGAGGAAGTCTTCGCACCCGTGGCAAGGCTCGAGTTTGTGTGACTGATCCTTGCCTTGGCGGCACATTGGGGCTGGGAGGTCCATCACAAGTATGTCAAGTTGGTATTCCTCAACAACAACCTCAAGGAGAAGGTCTACAAGTCCAAACCGTCTAGCTTCATAGCCGATGTACACAAGCATGGATTATACATGATACACAAGGCACTGTATGGACTTCGGCAAGCACCAAGGGCGTGGAATGCCAAGAAGGATACAAGCTTGACATCACAGCGCCTCCAAGAATGGTGTGTACGCACATGGAATTGGGGACATGATGCTCATCATTGGCATCTGTGTCAATGACCTCTTCATCACTGGAGCCGAGCCACACGAGGTGCGCAACTTCAAGAAAGAGATGAAAAATTCTCTTTAACAAGAGCGATCTCACCCTGCTCTGGTACTACCTCGGGTTGGGGGTGAACCAGGAGCATTGTCGCACCATGATCACTCAAGCGGCCTAATCAAGCAAGCTACTCAAGCAAGCGAGCATGGCGGACTGCCATGTCGTGAACTCCCCAATGAAGGCACATTGCAAGCTCAACAAGGAGAAGCCGACGAACACTATCTTATGTTGGAGCGTCATCGACAACCTAATGTATCTCGTGCACACTCGGCCGAACATCTCGATCATCGTCGGGTTCCTGAGCAGGCTCCAACCAATGATGATCTTGAGGCTGTTAAACACATGGTCTGCTACATCGCCGACACACTCACGCACGAATGTGTGTATCACCGCGGCAATGGTGAGACCTTGGTCGGCTACAACGACTCTGACCACATCATCGATGTGGACTCCAGGAAAAGCACCTCGAGCATGTTTTCCCCCTTGGGAGCAGTCCAATCACCTGGCAGTCACTGAAGCAGAATATTGTCACCACCTCTTTGTGCAAGGCGGAGTACATCACAGCGGGAACAATAGCGTGACAGGGGATCTGGATGGCTCGACTTCTTAGTGAGATGCCGAATAAAGACATCACCCATGTGATCCCATAGTCAACAAAAAGTTCGCGATCTAACTCTGCAACAATTTGATACTTCACAACCGCAACAAGCACATCGATCTCCACTACCACTTCATACGTGATTGCATCGAGAAGGGCACGGTGGTCGTGGAGTTCACTGGGACCTACGAGCAGAACACAGACATCTTGACCAAGCCCCTTGGCCGTGTTCACTTCCAGGAGGTGCACGATAGGGTGGGGATCAACAATGTCAAACCTCTTCGACATGGTTGAGGGGAGATTGTTGGGATTAAACTCTGTCTAGATAAATTCACAGCTAGTGTGAACAAGCTGCAGCACAAGTCAAAAAGGGATGCAAGGGATAGCCTGCAACCGGATAGGATAAGATAATTGTTCATGGTAGGATAGGATAGGATATGATAAGATAACCTGCTCATGGCAGGATAGGATAGGATAAGATAACCTGCTCATGGCAGGATAGGATATGATAAGATAACATGCATTTAATGAGCATGTCAGGTCAATTAGTACATAGGTAAGCAATGAGGTCATCCTCATGTATTTGGTTTGTTTTGTCCTATAAAAGGGACTTGTAGCCTAAGTAGTAAACAACAAATGCAAAGCAAAAGTATTCAACTTCATAAGGTCTAATACTACTTTGTACGTGTGCACGTGAGTTGTGTGTGTGCGCGCACACACACGCACGTGTTGATACACTCTTCTCACATAGCCCCTAACATCCACCGCTCAACCCGTGGCACTCATAGTAGTTTGGGGCTAAAAGTGAAATCATGATCTTAATCATATTTTGATGTTGATGACAATATACATATAGGGGACCAATCATGTTTGTCAAGTATATCTCAGGTTTAGTCCCCAAGGAATGATGTATGGATCATGACTACCAAGTGTATATTTATCAAGAACAAAGATACAAGAAAAATATCTTAGGCTTTTCCATTGGCTCTTGGGTATAGGGATCTCGCACTATTAAGAGTGGATCATCGGTACTCGTGATTGACTTGCTCCAAAACCCACAGATATCTCATTCTTCACACATAATACTACCCTAAACTCTCCATCATACTATCTCCTAGGGTTTGTTCTGCTTTGTCTTTGGTTCAAATGGATGACTTGTAGTTACCAGACGTCTAGACGTCCGGTACCCCCCGGAAATCCGGTGTCTCACCACATAACCAAATTGACGGATTTCCGGTCTAGGCCAGACATCCTCTCTATCCCTGCAAAGTCAAAATGTCGGACGTCCAGTCCCAACCGGACGTTCGGTCCCTCCTTCCAACGGATGACTGTCTCTATACGGAAATCTGATTGTCTCCCAACATAATCTTATTGTCGGATTTTCGGTAACCATTAGACGTCCGGTGCCTCTCGAGATACCGGACAACCGAAAAGTACCAGATGTCCGGCAATACCCCATTTGTGGAATCTTTACACTTCACCCTTGTGTGTGCATGTTCTGGCAGTCGAACAGCCGGTAGCTCTGTCAAACGTCCGATGCTTTTTTTTTTTGCCTCTAGACGTATGGTAAGATCTTAGGTAAGTAACTCCAACGACCATTTTAGCACTTCCACTACAAATAGCTTTCTTACACTCGGGGAGAAGGTTGACAATTCACTTTGAGATAACGCTAGAACATATTCTACACTTTCTCACATCTTCATACACCAAATCTTTGATTCCGGAGGAATTTGTGAAAGATCTTCATAGCTTCTCCAATCAAGTGATAGATCCACTTCTTCCCCTTCTCTTGACCAAAGGAATTTGTGATTTAAGAAAGTCTTGAGCATTTCCCCTTGATCTTATTACTCTTGGAGGTTGGAGACTCCTAGGCAGTAGGAGTTCTTCGGTGAGGAATCAAGCATTGTGATTACCCCCCCGTCCCCCAGAAAGTTTGTGAAGGTTTGAAGACCACCTCAAGGTCTACCACTAGTGGTTGAGAAACGCGTTCATGGTGTTGTCTCAAAGGGAGAATGCGGGTGAGCCTTCGTGGCATTCGTGTGCCTTCGTGGTAACATTCACCTCTCTAACAGTGACTAGCTTCCCTTCAAGGAAGTGCACATCAACATACATCCTCGTCTCTCGGAGTTGCGGTTATCCCTAACCATAGCTTGCTACTTGTGGTTAGTTGTGTCTTTACCTTTACTTTCATCTTATTTTGCATGCTTACCTTACTCTTGTTGTAGTTGCTTAGCACTAGAATCATCTATGCAGTTGTTAGGTTCACTTTTATATTCTACAATATTGCCTAAAATTGCTAAGTAATAATTAAAATTTGTAATTGTGACCCGGCATGGTGTGACCCTGTTGGGGAACATAGTAATTTCAAAAAATTTCCTACGCACACATAGGATCATGGTGATGCATAGCAACGAGAGGGGTGAGTGTTGTCCACGTACCCTCGTAGACCGAAAGCGGAAGCGTTAGCACAACGTGGTTGATGTAGTCATACGTCTTCACGATCCGACCGATCAAGTACCGAACGTACGACACCTCTGAGTTCAGGACATGTTCAGCTCGATGACGTCCCTCGAACTCCGATCCAGCCGAGCTTTGAGGGAGAGTTCCGTCAGCACGACGGCATGGTGATGATGGTGATGTTCTACCGACACAGGGCTTCGCCTAAGCACCGCTACGATATTATCGAGGTGGACTATGGTGGAGGGGGGCACCGCACACGGCTAAGAGATACAAGAGATCAATTGTTGTGTCTAGAGGTGCCCCCCTGCTCCAGTATATAAAGGAGCAAGGGGGGAGGCGGCCGGACAGGAGGAGGCGTGCCAGGGAGGAGTCCTACTCCCATCGGGAGTAGGACTCCCTCCTTTCCTAGTTGGAGTAGGAGAAGGGGGAAGGAGGAGGGAGAGAGGAAGGAAAGGGGGGCACCGCCCCCTCCTTGTCCAATTCGGACTAGAGGGAGAGGGTGCCGGGGAACGTAGTAATTTCAAAATTTTCCTACGCACAAGCAAGATCATGGTGATGCATAGGAACGAGAGGGGAGAGTGTCGTCCACGTACCCTCGTAGACCGTTAAGCGGAAGCGTTATAACAACGCGGTTGATGTAGTCGTACGTCTTCACGATCGACCGATCCTCAGCACGGAACGTACGACACCTCCGCGTTCAGCACACGTTCAGCTCGGTGACGTCCCACGAACTCACGATCCAGTAGGGCTCGAGGAAGAGTTTCGTCAGCACGACGGCGTGGTGACGATGTTGATGAAGCTACCGCAGCAGGGCTTCGCCTAAACACCGCTACAGTATGACCGAGGTGGATTATGGTGGAGGGGGCACCGCACACTGCTGGAGAGATCTCAATGATCAACTTGTGTGTCTAGAGGTGCCCCCTGCCCCTGTATATAAAGGAGCAAGGGGGGAGAGGCAGCCGGCCAGGAGGAGGCACGCCAGGAGGAGTCCTACTAGGACTCCCTATTTTCCTAGTTGGAATAGGAGAAGGGGGAAGGAGGAGGGAGAGAGGAAGGAAAGGGGGGCGCCGCCCCCCTCCTTGTCCAATTCGGACTAGAGGGAGAGGGGGCGCGCAGCCTGCCCTGGCATCCCCTCCTCTCTTCCACTAAGGCCCATCATGGCCCATTAACCCCCCCCCCGGGGGGGGGGGCCCGGTAACCCCCGGTACCCCTGTAAAATCCCGATTTCACCCGGAACACTTCCGATATCCAAATATAAGCTTCCAATATATAAATCTTTATGTCTCGACCATTTCGAGACTCCTCGTCATGTCCGTGATCACATCCGGGACTCCGAACTACCTTTGGTACATCAAAACATATAATCTCATAAAACCGATCGTCAAGAACTTTAAGCGTGCGGACCCTACGGGTTCGAGAACTATGTAGACATGACCGAGACACGTTTCCGGTCAATAACCAATAGCGGAACCTGGATGCTCATATTGGTTCCTACATATTCTACGAAGATCTTTATCGGTCAAACCGCACAACACTATACGTTGTTCTCTTTGTCATCGGTATGTTACTTGCCCGAGATTCGATCGTCGATATCCTATACCTAGTTCAATCTCGTTACCGGCAAGTCTCTTTACTTGTTCTGTAATACATCATCCTATAACTAACTCATTAGTTATCATGCTTGCAAGGCTTATAGTGATGTTTATTACCGAGAGGGCCCAGAGATACCTCTCCGACAATCGGAGTGACAAATCCTAATCTTGATCTATGCCAACTCAACAAGTACCATCGGAAACACCTGTAGAGCAGCTTTATGATCACCCAGTTATGTTGTGACGTTTGGTAGCACACAAACTGTTCCTACGGTATTCGGGAGTTGCATAATCTCACAGTCATAAGAACATGTATAAGTCATGAAGAAAGCAATAGCAGCAAAAAAACGATCAAGTGCTAAGCTAACGAAATGGGTCAAGTCAATCACATCATTCTCCTAATGATGTGATCCCATTGATCAAATAACAACTCATGTCTATGGTTAGGAAACTTAACCATCTTTGATCAATGAGCTAGTCAAGTAGAGGCATACTAGTGACACTATGTTTGTCTATGTATTCACACATGTATTATGTTTCCGGTTGATACAATTCTAGCATGAATAATAAACATTTATCATGAAATAAGGAAATAAATAATAACTTTATTATTGCATCTAGGGCATATTTCCTTCAGTCTCCCACTTGCACTAGAGTCAATAATCTAGATTTCACATTAATGATTTTAACACCCATGGGGCCTTGGTGCTGATCATGTTTTGCTCGTGGAAGAGGCTTAGTCAACAGGTCTGCAACATTCAGATCCGTATGTATCTTGCAAATCTCTATGTCTCCCACTTGGACTTGATCCCGGATGGAGTTGAAGCGTCTCTTGATGTGCTTGGTTCTCTTGTGAAATCTGGATTCCTTCGCCAAGGCAATTGCACCAGCATTGTCACAAAAGATTTTCATTGGACCTGATGCACTAGGTATGACACCTAGATCGGATATGAACTCCTTCATCCAGACTCCTTCATTCGCTGCTTCCGAAGCAGCAATGTACTCCGCTTCACATGTAGATCCCGCCACGACGCTCTGTTTAGAACTGCTCCAACTGACATATCCACCATTTAATATAAACACGTATTCGGTTTGCGATTTAGAATCGTCCGGATCAGTGTCAAAGCTTCCATCAACGTAACCATTTACGATGAGCTCTTTGTCACCTCCATAAACGAGAAACATATCCTTGGTCCTTTTCAGGTACTTCAGGATGTTCTTGACCGCTGTCCAATGATCCACTCCTGGATTACTTTGGTACCTCCCTGCTAAGCTAATAGCAAGGCACATATCAGGTCTGGTACACAACATTGCATACATCATAGAGCCTATGGCTGAAGCATAGGGAACACTTTTCATTTTCTCTCTATCTTCTGCAGTGGTCGGACATTGAGTCTTACTCAACTTCACACCTTGTAACACAGGCACGAACCCTTTCTTAGCTTGATCCATCTTGAACTTCTTCAAAACTTTATCAAGGTATGTGCTTTGTGAAAGTCCAATTAAGCGTCTTGATCTATCTCTATAGATCTTGATGCCCAATATATAAGCAGCTTCACTGAGGTCTTTCATTGAAAAACTCTTATTCAAGTATCCTTTTATGCTATCCAGAAATTCTATATCATTTCCAGTCAGAAATATGTCATCCACATATAATATTAGAAATGCTACATAGCTCCCACTCACTTTCTTGTAAATATAGGCTTCTCCAAAAGTCTGTATAAAACCATATGCTTTGATCACACTATCAAAACGTTTATTCCAACTCCGAGATGCTTGCACCAGTCCATAAATGGATCGCTAGAGCTTGCATAATTTGTTAGCTCCCTTTGGATCGATAAAACCTTCAGGTTGCATCATATACAACTCTTCTTCCAGAAATCTATTCAGGAATGCAGTCTTTACATCCATTTGCCAAATTTCATAATCATAAAACGCGGCAATTGCTAACATGATTCGGACAAACTTAAGCATCGCTACGGGTGAGAAGGTCACATCGTAGTCAACTCCTTGAACTTGTCGAAAACCTTTTGCAACAAGTCGAGCTTTGTAAATAGTAACATTACCGCCAGCGTCTGTCTTCTTCTTGAAAATCCATTTATTCTCGATGGCTTGCCGATCATTGGGAAAGTCAACCAAAGTCCACACTTTGTTCTCATACATGGATCCCATCTCAGATTTCATGGCTTCAAGCCATTTTGCGGAATCTGGGCTCATCATCGCTTCTTCATAGTTCGTAGGTTCGTCATGGTCAAGTAACATGACCTCCAGAACTGGATTACCGTACCATTATGGCGCGGATCTTGCTCTGGTTGACCTACGACGTTCGGTAGTAACTCGATCTGAAGTTTCATGATCATTATCATTAGCTTCCTCACTAATTGGTGTAGATGTCACAAGAACCGGTTTCTGTGATGAACTACTTTCCAATAAGGGAGCAGGTACAGTTACCTCATCAAGTTCTACTTTCCTCCCACTCACTTCTTTCGAGAGAAACTCCTTCTCTCGAAAGGATCCATTCTTAGCAACGAATATCTTGCCTTCGGATCTGTGATAGAAGGTGTACCCAATAGTTTCCTTTGGATATCCTATGAAGACACATTTCTCCGATTTGGGTTCGAGCTTATCAGGTTGAAGATTTTTCACATAAGCATCGCAGCCCCAAACTTTAAGATACGACAACTTTGGTTTCTTGCCAAACCATACTTCATAAGGAGTCGTCTCAACGGATTTTGATGGTGCCCTATTTAACGTGAATGCAGACGTCTCTAAAGCATAACCCCAAAACGATAGCGGTAAATCAGTAAGAGACATCATAGATCGCACCATATCTAGTAAAGTACGATTAGAACGTTCAGACACACCATTAGCTGTGGTGTTCCGGGTGGCGAAACTATTCCGCATTGTTTCAAATGTAGGCCAAACTCGTAACTCAAATATTCTCCTCCATGATCAGATCACAGAAACTTTATTTTCTTGTTACGATGATTTTCCACTTCACTCTGAAATTCTTTGAACTTTTCAAATGTTTCAGACTTATGTTTCATTAAGTAGATATACCCATATCTTCTTAAATCATCTGTGAAGGTGAGAAAATACCAATACCCGCCGCGAGCCTCAATATTCATTGGACCACATACATCAGTATGTATGATTTCCAACAAATCTGTTGCTCGCTCCATAGTTCCGGAGAATGGCATGTCGGTGGGTGTCGGTGTCAAAACCGGCGGATCTCGGGTAGGGGGTCCCGAACTGTGCGTCTAAGGAGGATGGTAACAGGAGGCAGGGGACACGATGTTTTACCCAGGTTCGGGCCCTCTTGATGGAGGTAAAACCCTACGTCCTGCTTGATTTATTCTTGATGATATGAGTGTTACAAGAGTTGATCTACCACGAGATCAGAGAGGCTAAAACCTAGAAGCTAGCCTATGGTATGATTGTATGTTGTCCTACGGACTAAAACCCTTCGGTTTATATAGACACCGGAGGGGGCTAGGGTTACACAAGGTCGGTTACAAAGGAGGAGATATACATATCCGTATTGCCTAGCTTGCCTTCCACGCCAAGTAGAGTCCCATCTGGACACGAGATGAAGTCTTCAATCTTGTATCTTCATAGTCCAACAGTTCGGCCAAAGGATATAATCCGGCTGTCCGGATACCCTCTAATCCAGGACTCCCTAAGTAGCCCATGAACCAGGCTTCAATGACGATGAGTCCGGCGTGCAGTATTGTCTTCGACATTGCAAGGCGGGTTCCTCCGCCGAATACACCACGGAAGAATTTGAATACAAGGATAGTGTCCGACCCTGCAAAATAAGTTCCACATACCACCGTAGAGAGAATAATATTTCCACAAATCTAATCTGCTGACCCATTTTGGCAACATGACATTATGCCATGGCCCGGTGATTATTCGAACCGTTTCCTTTAACTAGCCCCACACATAACGCGAGGCAGTTTCTTGACACGTCTTGTCAAAGCAGAGATCGTGTCCCCCTTATTACGGGATTCTCATCAATACGGGCGTGGGTAACCCAACCGCGCCATCGATTACGGCGCTTGGGGGATAAGCGAGTTTTACCAGACTAGTGGGGGCGCATAGTTTCGGCCACCCTTATAAAGGGACAAGGTTTAACCTTTTTCTACCCACGCCTTCTTCCTCCTTGCTCATCCATTCTTGCGCACTCGAGCTCCAACACCCAAGTCCACATCCTTCCCATCAACCTTCTCCAAACATGTCCGGAGCGGGAGGCAAATGGATGGCTTCCTCCATTACGGAGGGACACATCAAGAAGCTGCGCGGAGCCGGATACTTAGCCACGTATATCGCGCATCGGCTGCCCCCTGCGGGGCAGATCGTTCCTACCCCGGAACCTCACAAGAGGGTAGTTTTCCTCCACCACTTCCTCCATGGACTGGGGTTTCCCCTCCATCCATTCGTCCGTGGTCTCATGTTCTACTACGGGCTGGACTTCCATGATCTGGCCCCGAACTTCATCCTCAACATTTCGGCGTTCATCGTCGTGTGTGAGGCTTTCCTCCGCATCCGGCCCCACTTCGGCCTGTGGCTGAAGACCTTCAATATCAAGCCGAAGGTGGTGGGAGGCCAACAAGCAGAATGCGGCGGAGCCATGGTGGGCAAGATGCCCAATGTTATATGGCTTGAAGGCTCCTTCGTGGAGACCATAAAGGGGTGGCAATCGGCGTGGTTCTACATCACCGAGCCGCGCGACACCAACTGGGTGGCGGCCCCCCGAGTTTTGATCCGTAATCCCCACGCGGCTCACCTCCTGGAAAGAGAAGGGCCTGTCCTAGGGTTCATCGGTGGAGCTGGACGGACTCCAGAAGTGTATCCGGAATATGGCAAGAAAAAAGCTCAAGCTTGTCAACATAGTCCAGGTCATGCTCATCCGCCGGATCCTCCCATGTCAACAACGGGATTTCAACTTGTGGGAGTTCGACCCGGCCCAGCACCAGACTCTGAGCGAGCTCTTTGACACGACGCACAAGGACGTCTGGAGGGTGCTGTTCAAGGGCGCCGAGGTCCCTCCCTCTCTCACCGAGGATCGTGGGCTAGGCGTGAAGCGCCCAGCGCATTCAGTGAGTTCTGTACATTCGGTAGGATATTTTATTTCCCCTAGCTTAATCATGTGCGGGGTCTGAGCTCCATGCCTTTGACAGGACTGGGCGGAGACGTCGGGGCAGATTAACTGTCCGGCCACTCTGCCCGAAGACACTGCGGACGCTCTCCTGATGGAGATGCTGACTCTGGCTCCTTACAAGGTGCCGGAGAAGACCAAGAAGGCCAAGGGAACCCGAAAGAGTTCCGGACGCCAGGTGTTATCAGACTCATCGTCCGATAACTCCGCGACGCACTCCTCCCCCGAAGACGAGGAGGAAGTGAAGATGCTCCCCCTCCAGTCGGGGGAGACAAGAAAAGGAAGGTCGCCCAACCGGGGGGGGGGGGGGCGAAGGGTCCAAGAAGGGAAGGACTCTCCTTTCGGACTACTCCACCACCGCCGCCGAAGGCGAAGGCGAGTGGCTGCTCAGGGCCAAGCCCCTGGCGAAGTCGTAAGTATTCGGATGCCAGAGTAACTCATAGAATACCTTTGTCGCACTGCTTCTCCTAACGCCGAATTATGATTATGCAGACCGCCACGAGCCCGTATCGACGTATCGTCGGACGGCTCCCTGGGCTCGTCGGATATGGATAGCGATCCACTTCCGACCTCCACCTCCCCTTGCCCTATGGACAATGCCGAGGTATTGTCTCAAGAGGCACCGGGTCAAGGGGAGACAGTCCCGGAGGCGCCTCGAGGCGACCTTCCGGATTCCGGGAGCAGAGGGAGCAAGGCTCCCGAGGGCTCCGAGTTTGGCCCTCAGCCAAACACTGCGCCGGAACCTCTAGTGGTTCCGGACTCAGGCAGGCGGCCTCCTTCCAAAAGGGGCAATACGCCTGTGCCAATGACCTCTGTCCATCCAAAGGCACCGGACAATCTGCTTGGAGCGTTTCACAGCACTTCCATCGACGAAGAGCATCGCACTATTATGAGTGCGGTGATCCAGAAGGTTCAGTCCGCCAAGAGCGGGCTGACTGAAGCCTGTGCCAGCCTTCTGACAGGCTTTGAGGTAAGTATTTGAAATATAGGAAAAATATTACCGCATAGACAGTAGCCCCTGATGCTCTGTTCGGTGTTCACAAAGAAAAGCCGAACAGAGGATCAAACAATATCGCAGGAGTCTAATATAAGTATGTCTATATGCGTATGCAGGCTTCGCTGCTGGCCTCTGCTGCACTGACTGCGGAGGTCGCCGCACTGAACCAGGACCTCGAAGGGTCCAAAGAAGAGCTCGGCCTTGCTAAGAGGCAGCTCGAGGAGAACAAAGGTAAGTAATACCTAGTCTATGGATATATATATAAAAAGAATGCAAATGCAAAATGACAGGATCATCATAAATTTGCCAGGGGCCACGACCGAGGTGGCGACCTTGAAGCAAGCGCTATCCGAGGCCGAAAACAAAGCGGCCAAGGAACGCACTGAGCGGGAAAGGCATGAGGCACGGGTGGGCGAGGTGCAGCAAGAGCTCCACGCTCTCATGACGAAGCACGAGGCATTGGAGCTTGACTTGAAGACGCGAGAGTCCGAGCTTTCCACGGCCCTTGAGAGTGCAAAGAGTGCCAAGGCCGAAGCCCAAAAGGCCCTCCAGGAGATTGATGCGATGAAGAAGATAGCGGCGGGTAAGGCATTCTATATGCAAAGCAAGCATGTGAAAGTAAATTACTTGTTACTTACCCGAATCCGGAGCTCTCCAGGAGCATTCGCAGATTTGCCCCGCAGCGTGTCGGATGCCGCACAGTTTTTCCAGGCCGAGGAGGGAAGCTCAACGGAGAAGCTGTTCTGGTCTCAGTATGCTGGGACCGAACACCCGATGCCTCTGAGCGACCAGCTGAAGCAACTGGTCGAGCTCCACAAGGCGGCCGAACAGGCCATGAAGGGCTTTATAGTCCGGATGTGGCCTAGCGACGCCCTTCCCAACAGCTACTTCGGCCTAGTGAGGCGGCTTGTGGATGCCTGCCCACGGCTGGAAGTCATCAAGCGGTCCGTCTGCATCGAAGGTGCACGCCGGGCTTTCGCCCGTGTGAAGGTGCAATGGGCCAAGATGGACGCCGTGAAGCTGGTGAAGGAAGGGCCGCTGCAGGGCAAGGAGCATCGCCACCCCGAGATGTACTATGAGGGTGTCCTGAAGGGTGCCCGTCTCGTAGCGGACGAGTGTGCGAAAGATGTAATATTTGAATGAACTTGCTCGTGTAATCCTGTATTATGAAAACTTGTTCATATGCGCTATGCAACGCTTGTCTGAATTTAAAATATTACCTTCTGTTCGGCTGTTTATCAAAGCTGAGAGATGGCTAGTCGTCGGCTTCTGCCCCCACGCCACGAGTGCTGGGGTGTTCGGGATAAACCTGAGCACTCTTGTTCCCATTGTTGGGTCCTTCGAGGGAGGTGCTCAGCACAACGAACAAGGCAATCGGACTATAATGCGTTATCACTCTCACTTAGCCATAGAATTCTATAATTTTAAATTTCGGCGAAGCCCCTAGTATTCAGAAGGCCAAATTCGGGGCGCGATACACGCCTTAAGCCGGACAGGGCCGACTCCTCGCTCTAAGCGGCATAAGTCTTTAGGGACTTGAAACCTCTCGAACAGCGACCAGTCTCTCGCCTTATCATGACAGTCAGTTTTAGCTTTCTCTACTGAGGTGCTTAGCCCAGCAGAACCGGGGCACAATCGCAGTAGTTCTCCCAGTGCTACCTTAGCCGATATAGCGGAACGTAAGGTACCAAAACATGGGAGCCGGGCAAACCCAACTATTGACCCAAGACATGATTCGGAGCTGATGCATATAATGCCATAAGTTCGGGGTGCCACACTGTCAAAAGTGTTCGGACTTCTCACGCCGTATTATGGGGTATGCTTAAGCCCCTAGCGTATTGGCCATACCAGAGTGTACGGGTGCTAGATGTCGTGAATGAACATATATATAAAAAGGAAGAATGCAATAATAGTCTTAATGCTATGCATTGTTTATTCAAAAAGGTGCGTTAAAGCAGAATGATACAAGTAGTGCGATAAGCAAAAAGTAGGATTGTTTGACATGTCCGCTCCAAGGGAAAGCTGAGGAATAGTATTAAAGCAAATATTTCACTCGTTATCGCAATCCACCTGGGAGTTCCGTGGTGTGACGTAGCTTTCTGTCTCCTTGGTTGCTGCATCATGTGTTCGGCAATCATGCTGCCGGACAGGGTTTCCAGACATTAAAGTACTGAAAGAGAAAAATAACAAAGCGGGAAGCCCCTAGTGTAGTTTAAGCCGCGACTTGGAGCGTGCCGCAGTCGTGCCCCCCTCCCCGCTTGTGCCCATGGTATTTTTAACGCGTAATTATGTACGTGCGGCACAAATTTCGCCGTTTGGCTGGGACCGGGGTGGGGGCCACATTGCTATGTGAGCTCGGAATGTGCCAGGCGGTCGAGTTGCCGATTACTCCGGGCATGCTTGAAGTTGTCCAGGTCCTTAATCGCCGAACTAGTGGATTGCCTTAAGAGGCTGATTTGTGCTTCTGCTGCGAGGGCCGCAGTGTGCTCCTCCATGCGGAGAGAGCGCTCTGTGTTTCCATTGACTGTGATGACCCCCCGAGGTCCTGGCATCTTGAGCTTGAGATATCCATAATGCGGTACCACATTGAATCTTGCAAATGCGGTTCACCCGAGCAGTGCATGGTAGCCACTGCAGAACGGGACTATGTCGAAGATTAACTCTTCGCTTTGGAAGTTATCCGGGGATCCGAAGACCACTTCCAGTGTGATTGAGCCTGTTCAATGGGCCTCTACACCTGGTATGACGCCCTTTAAGGTCGTTTTTGTGGGTTTGATCCTTGAGGGATCGATACCCATTTTGCGCACTATGTCCTGATAAAGCAGGTTCAGGCTGCTGCCGCCATCCATAAGGACTCGAGTGAGGTGAAATCTGTCAATGATTGGGTCTAGGACCAATGCGGCGAATCCGCCATGACGAATACTAATGGGGTGGTCCCTGTGGTCGAAGGTGATCTGACAGGAAAACCTTGGGTTGAATTTTGGGGCGACTGGCTCCAACGCATATACATCCCTGAGCGCACACTTCCGTTCCCTCTTGGGGATGTGGGTTGCGTATATCATGTTCACCGTCCGCACTTGAGGGGGGAACCTCTTCTGTCCTCCGGTGTTCGGCTGCCGGGGCTCCTCCTCGTCATCGCTATGTGATCCCTTATCTTTATTTTCGGCATTTAACTTGCCGGCCTGCTTGAACACCCAACAATCCCTGTTGGTGTGGTTGGCTGGCTTGTCGGGGGTGCCGTGTATTTGACACGAGCGATCGAGTATACGGTCCAAACTGGACGGGCCCGGAGTGCTTCTTTTGAATGGCTTTTTCCGCTGACCGGGTTTAGAGCCGTTGAATCCGGCATTGACTGCCGTATCCTCGGCATTGCTGCTGTTAATGCGGCACTTATGTTTGTTGCGACGTGACCTGCCATTACCGTCCTTGGTATCCGAAGTACCATGGTTCTTTGATATGTTATTACTGCGAGCCAGCCAGCTGTCTTCTCCCACGCAAAAGCAGGTCATGAGTGTCGTGAGGGCTGCCATAGATTTCGACTTTTCCTGACCAAGGTGCCGGGCTAGCCACTCGTCACAGATGTTGTGCTTGAAAGCTGCTAGGGCCTCTGCATCCGGATAGTCGACGATTTGATTTTTCTTTGTTAGGAACCGTGTCCAGAATTGCCTGGCCGATTCTTCTAGTTGCTGGATTATGTGGCTCAAGTCATCGGCATCTGGTGGTCGCACATAAGTGCCCTGGAAGTTGTCGAGGAATGCGGCTTCCAGATCTTCCCGACAGCCAATGGACTCTGCTGGCAAGCTGTTGAGCCAATGCCGAGCCGGTCCTTTGAGTTTTAGTGGGAGGTATTTGATGGTGTGTAGGTCATCACCGTGGGCCATATGGATGTGCAAGAGGAAATCCTCGATCCATACCGCAGGATCTGTTGTGCCGTCGTATGATTCAATATTTACGGGTTTGAAACCCTCTGGGATTTGATGATCCATTACTTCGTCTGTGAAGCATAGGGGGTGTGCGGCGCCTCTGTACTGGGCTATGTCACGACGCAGCTCAAATGAGTCTTGCCCGCTGTGTTCGGCCCGACCGGACTTACTTTTACTATATTCGCGTGATGATTATCGTCTCGCATAGTGGCGCACCCTCGTGATCCGTAGATCGATCTTGCATGTTTTGCTTTGTCCTCCAATACGCCTCACAGGTCTGGCGTATTTCCCCATGCCTTTTTATTTGAATGGCGTCGGGGTGCGGGCTGAGCTTTTGGCTGGAATGTTTCTCTGCCACAGCCACGAGGTGGCTGATCAGCCGCGTCATATACCGGGGATGTAGGTTTCGGTGCTTCCTCCTCCAGTCGGGGTAGCAACCTACCCTTTGGTAACTCTTGGAGGGGCGTTCGAGTTTATATTCCTCGGCCGCCAGGACTTCAGTCCATCTGTCGGCTAGCAAATCTTGATCAGCTTGAAGCTGCTGCTGCTTTTTCTTAAGGATATTTGCCGTGGCTATAAGCCGGCGCTTGAAGCGCTCTTGTTAGACGGGATCCTCTGGCACGACGAATTCGTCATCGTCGAGGCTTGCCTCGTCTTCGGAGGGAGGTGTGTAATTATCATCCTCCGCCTCTCCATTTGCCGCTCTCTCAGGAGGGCTGGCTCCTCCATCCTCCTACTCTAAATCTTGCTGGAGGGGATTGTTGTTGTCTTCGGCACTATCTGGAGTGCTATTATCTCCGGTGCTGGTATCACCACTTTTGCCTTGGCGGGACTTAGAGCGGCGCCGCTGACGCCGACGCTTGGGTTGCTTCTTGGAGGGGTCATCCTCCGTTGTCTCATCACCATTGCCTTCTTTGGGTGTGTCCACCATGTATATATCGTATGATGAGGTGCCTGTCTAGTGCCCTATGGGCAGTGGTTCCTCTTCGACTCCCGCATCGTCGTCCATACCGTCGATGTCTTTGGAGTCGAAGTCGAGCATGTCGGTTAAGTCATTGACAGTGGCTACTAAGTGGGTGGTGGGTGGGCGGCGAATTTCTTCGTCATTCGCACCCCAATCCTACCGGACGTAGTTCGGCCAGGCTTCTCCTGACAAGGAGAGAAACCTTAATGAGTTCAGTATGTCGCCAAAGGGCGAGTGCTGAAAAATATCCGTGGAGGTAAACTCCATGATCGACGCCCAATCAGATTCGACAGGAACAGGTGCAGGCGGTTCAAAGTCCGTGGCCGAAGAAGGGTCCGACAGTTTGGCAACACGGCTCTCGTGAAGGGTAAGGTCGATATTCGGCTCGATCACCGCTGAGGATATGGCCTCCGTGACGGGGTCCATCCACCCATCCATGGATGGTGCAACTGGCTCCGAATTGAGGCTCGGAGCGGCTGCCGGTGCGATCTCCTGAATACGGTCCGATGGTAGAGCTAAATCGTACTCATCGTGACCGCGCGGCGCACAAGGCAGGGGCTCGAATCCGTTGAAGATCAAGTCTCTGTGGATATCGGCTGTGTAGTTTAAGCTTCCTAACCTGACCTGGTGGCCAGGGGCGTAACTTTTGATATGCTCCAGATGGCCAAGCGAGTTGGCCCGCAGTGCGAAGCCGCCGAACACAAAGATCTGTCCGGGGAGAAAAGTCTCACCCTGGACTGCATCGCTATTGATGATCGTAGGAGCCATCAAGCCTAACGGCGACGACACAGAGGAACTCTCAATGAAAGCACCAATGTCGGTGTCAAAACCGGCGGATCTCAGGTAGGGGGTCCTGAACTGTGCGTCTAAGGCGGATGGTAACAGGAGGCAGGGGACATGATGTTTTACCCAGGTTCGGGCCCTCTTGATGGAGGTAAAACCCTATGTCCTGCTTGATTTATTCTTGATGATATGAGTGTTACAAGAGTTGATCTACCACGAGATCGGAGAGGCTAAACCCTAGAAGCTAGCCTATGGTATGATTCTATGTTGTCCTACGGACTAAAACCCTTCGGTTTATATAGACACCGGAGGGGGCTAGGGTTACACAAGGTCGGTTACAAAGGAGGAGATATACATATCCATTGTCGGCGTTCTGGGAACGGGGGTCCCCAGACTTGCCTGCCTGCGGCCTGCGGCATGGCTCAAAGGGGGGCCCAGCACGGCCCATCTTCATCAACACAGACCCAAAACCCTCGCGAGGGGCCAAGCCTCGCGGGGCGGACGACACAGAGCTTCCTCAGGCACGGTCTCATCAGGCTGGCTCGCGAGGAGGTGGAGAGATCAAGGCGGGGTACCTCACGAGGTGCTCGTGACGCAAGCCATGACGACCAAAGGCGCCAGGCGGGCGCCAGCCGCGCAGTGTCCTCCTTTCCTCTTTGGTGCAAAGGGAGCAAGCGCAGGCGAGAGCATCAAGCAAAGGCACCCATTTCGGTGCAACGAGACCAAGACCAGTCCAATGTCAGGGAGGAAGTCATTGTGGAGCCCAAGCCAGCGTCACCACCAGAGCCTTTGGCAGGCGAGAACCAACTTTAGTCAGGATAAGTGTACCAGATGTTCCCCTTCAAAATGGCCAATTGTTGGCGCCCTTCCCGCTCAATATTTGGGAAGAGGCCCAGGGCCTTTGCCTATAAATAGGACTAGCCACCCCCAGGGTAGAGGAGATCTAGAATCGGCCAACCCAGAAACAAGATGGGATCGGATCGAGTAGCATCACACACACACAGAGAGAGAAGGGTGATTGAACTCCTCCTAGCAGTTCATCCCCACGGCCAAGAACAGACCCTCGCGAGGCTGTTCTTCCTTGTATTGCTCATCATCATCAGCCCAAGAGGCAATCCACCACACCACGCACTGGAGTAGGGTATTACACCACAATGGTGGCCCGAACCAGTATAAACCCTGTGTCTCTCGTGCTGTTCTTTCCATAGCTTAGATCTTAGCGAGGCGGAGGGGTGCAGGTAGGTAGAAGGCGAAATCTCCATGCGCACCCCAGTGTTCGAACCTCAAGGGTCTGCCGGAACCCGAAATCCGACATTTGGCGCGCCAGGTAGGGGTGCGCCGGAATTCGTCTTGCACCACCCCGTTCTCCTCCGACCATCGCGTCCATGTCTGACGCTCGTCGGGCCCGCGCCGAGCACCGGGCCGCTCTCGCCTCCCGCGTCGCCCAGACGGCTCCTGTCGGCGGGCGTCCTCGCCGTTCCTCGTCACCTGCCGTCAACTCCGCCACCGGCCCGGCGGGGGACGAGCAGCAAGCATCGTCTCAGCATCCGTCCGTGCGGCAAGACGGCCGCACCGCTACTCCCTCGCTCACCCCAGCTGGTTCTTCGTCCCGCGCGCTCCGCGCACCCATGGAGGCTCGAGCTACGCTCATCGCGGAAAACGAGCTCCTGCGCTACCGTCCCGTCGACGACGTCTACGAAGAATGGCTCGACCGCGTCGCCGAGCTCGTCCGCGCCGCAGGGGGCTCTCCCGCGCCGTCCGTTCCGCTGCACCGCACCCCGCCCCACGCGGGCGACGAAGCTCCGGGGGCGCCCCAGCCGCCTCCTCCTCAAGAAGGCGCCATGGCTCCAAGGCGCGTGGCCCCTGGGCGGAACCCGCTCCGTCAGGTGCCAGCGCGGCAAGAGCAGAGCTGCCAAGAAGTCCCTCGCCCGCAAGAAGCTGCCCGGGCGCTCCTTGCTCCAGCACGCCGCGACCATGCTCCTGCTCCCGCACATCAAGACCCCGCGCTGCTCCTAGCTGCAGCGCGTGGGGACATGCAAGACCAAGCTCTCCATCACCCAAGGCCTCCCGTGGCCACAGCAGGCTGCCGTGCCTTCACCACCGAGCTACGCAGCGTCGCGTGGCCCGGCAAGTTCAAGCCAGACCTGCCTCCTCATTACGACGGCACGGCCGACCCTGCGGAGTTCCTCTAGCTCTATGAGCTGGGCATCGAAGCTGCCAACGGAGACGAGAAGGTCATGGCGAACTGGTTTCCCATGGCGCTCAAGGACGGGGCCCGCACCTGGCTCCTGAACCTGGCTCTAGGCACGATCTCCTCCTGGGACGAGATGCGCACCCGCTTCATCGCCAACTTCCAAGGTACTCGCGACCGGCCACCCGCCGTGAGCGACATGCGCCGCATCAAGCAACAACCCGGAGAGACCCTGTAGAAGTACATCCAGCGCTTCAACAACGCACGCCTCAAGATTCCCAAGGTGACCGAGGAGGCCATCATCTCAGCCTTCTCCGACGGCGTGCGCGATGTCAAGATGAAGGAGGAGCTGGCGATGCATGAAGACCTGTGCACTTCCTTGGAGTTGTTCAACTTGGCAACCAAGTGCGCTAGGGCTGAGGAAGGGCGTCTCTCCCTCCTCGAGCTGCCTGCCGCAGACCCAGAAGAGAAGAAGCCCAAGGCCAAGGATGTGAAGCGCAAGGGGGCTGCCGTGCTCGCGGCAGAACCAGACACCAAGCGGGGAAGAGATCGGCCCAAATCTTCCAAAGGCAGTCGGTACTGTGTGTACCACGACCTCCACACCCACAACACCAACGAATGTCAAGAGCTCCGAGCCATGCGAGAAGGAAGGATCGGCCGTCGCCCCGACCGCGGTGACCGGGGCTACGGTCGAGGAGGAGGAAGGAACGCAGGACGCTAGGAAGACCGCTGCCCGCGCCAAGGGTGGCGCGATCGACCTCGCGAGGATTGCTGGCAAGACCCGCCTCGCGAGGGAGACTGGAGGGATCAGCCTCGCGAGGATCGCCCGCAAGGCAACGCAGGCCTCCCTCCGCTGCCGCCGCAGACAAGGAGAAATGAGGACCGCCATCAGGACGAGGGGGCTGGGGGCTTCCAGGAGCCGCACGCGATCGCCTGCATCCTGGGCGGGGCTCAAGCCCCAGCCTCTCAACGCATCTTCAAGCAGTTCGCCCGCGAAGTGAATGCAGTCCTCCCCAAGCTCGAAGCCACGCGCCCTCTCAGGTGGTCGGCGTGCGCCATCATGTTCAGCTCAGCAGATCAGCTCAAGTGTGCGGCCACAGCCGGAGTCCTCCCGATGCTTTGTTCCCCAATCATCAGCAACGTGGTGGTCACCAGGACCCTCATCGATGGCGGGGCAGGGCTCAACGTCCTGTCCGTGGAAACATTCAACAATCTCCAAGTGCCCTACAACCAGCTTCAGCCAACCAAGCCTTTCTCCGGAGTCACCGACGGCTCCACGGTCCCGATTGGGCAGGCCCGCCTCCCTGTCATCTTCGGGGCACGTGACAACTACCGCATCGAGCTCATCGACTTCGACGTCGCCCACATTCGCCTGCCGTACAACGCCATCCTTGGATACCCAGCGCTGGCCAAGTTCATGGCTGTAACTCACCATGGCTACAATGTCCTCAAGATGCCAGGAAGTGGCGGAGTCGTCATGGTGCCCTGTGAATAGAAGGACGCGGTGTGTTCCCTAGAACGAGCCTTTCAGGCTGCATCACTGGAAGACCCGGATCGCGGAAGCAGGAGGCTTCCCGAGACCACCCCCAAGAAGAAGAAGACATCGTCCGGCCCGGCCCCTCAGGAGGCAGGCCCCTCAGGGCCCGCGCCTGCCCAGGGGGAACCTCCTTCCATCGCATAGGAAAGCACGCCCGGTGCCCTCCTCAGGCAGGGCTCGGGGGCTCTCCCCTGGAGGGCCACCGACTTGGCTAACGTCACGAGGGAGGCGCTTGGGCACCACATGGAGGCGTGTTTCGAAGCACGTTTCCCTCAAGAAGGAGTAAGGCAAGGAGGGCCAGACCCTCAGGAGTTCGTCAGCAAGGCCATTCAGGAGCTACAGGAGTCAAGAGTCATGAGATGCGGCCGCCGCCTACCAGCTGTGGCTCCCCATCCAAGCGAGGATGGTGGGCTGCGCGTCTGCATCGACATACCAGGGCTCAATCGAGTCGCCTCTCTGGAGCGCCTCTGGCCCTCGTGAGTGGGGCACCGCGAAGGTCCACCCCACAGCTACGTTCGCATGCCTTACGGCTTGCCGAACGCGGCTGCCACGTACCAGCGCCTCATGAGGTATCATGGAGGCTCAAGAGGCCAGGCGTTCCGCAGCCCTGGCGGAGATGGAGATGGTCCGCGAGGAGCCACCAGCGCCTCTGGAGCCTCCCGAGGCCCCTGGGCATGGGGGCTCGTGAGGGTCGGCTTCCGCGGCCCACCGAGTCTGCTACACCAACACTCCTTCGTCCTCAACATCATCAGGTGACATCTTTCAAGTTTCATTTCCAGCTGGGAGCGCCCCCCAGAGCTGCATTATTCCCAGGCCGCGTGGGTCCGTCCCTGCGGCATGTATCCCTTTTATTTCGTGTTGTTAGCTTACCTTGTTGGGGGCGCCCCTCGGGCTGCATCATTCCCCAAGTCGCTCGGGCCAGACCCAGCGGCATGTATCCCTTTTGCGTTTATTTCCGGCTATGCGTTCGACCCACCATGCTTGATTATTTGATGCCTGTCCACGGCACCTCTTCTTCTCCATGCCGACCACTTGCACATTAAAGGGGGGGGGTACCTGAGCATCGCGACTCAGGGCTCTTACTGGCTCTCCAGCCCTCACCCTCTGGCCTTGTCCACGGCATCGCGACCTGGCATACCAGTGACGGCTGAGACCAGCTCGAGGGCCGGGACCCGAGGACGTAGAGTGCCGGCATCTAACCAAATTTGCAGGGACACGTCACAAGATAAGGCCCAGTGCCAGGTGCAACCCGCCTAAAGGTAGGGCCCCGTGAGTCCTGCGCTGGCTCACGGGTGCCCAAATACACCTCGCCAGGCCCTACCGTGCCAGCCACGTGTCAGGGCGGGGCTGTACACGCCCCGGGGGCTCCTCCCGGAGGGGAGCCCCCTCCCACTTACCAGTGGAAGCACCATGCTCCGTGCTGGCTGATGACACTGCCGAGGAGCGGCTATGCCTGTACACATACGGAAGCGCTATGCTCCGCGCTGGTGATAAACAACTGAGGGCGGCCCCCGGGCCGCATCAACCTCAGGGAGCCCAGAGCTCAGTGTCTAGCCTCATCGTAACGCCTCCCCTCGGGAGTGCCGCGTGAGGGGGCTGGGCACGGGGGCTGCGCCTGGGTCACGCCCAGACGCACGCCACCCAGCCAGGCCCCCCCGTGCCTGGTTCGTCGCGCGTCTCTCCCCGAGCGGAGCCAAGGTACGAAGGCCGTTTGTGTGTCAAGGGGGACTCCTGAGCATCGCGACTCAGGAGTCTAACTGGTCACGTAGCCCCTCACTCCTTAGTTCCGAAAGGCTAATGGCGGTTGAGGTATGCGCGCGGCCGGGCTCTGCAGACGTAGAACGGTAGATCCACCCACATCACACCTCCCTACTTGCTGTTCGTGCGCCAAGGGGGACTCCTGAGCATCGCGACTCAGGAGCCTAACTTGTCACGTAGCCCCTCACTCCTTGGTCCCGTCCTGGTTTCTGGTCGGGGCTAACGGCGGCTGAGGTATGCATGGGGCCGGGCTCTGCCAGCGTAGAACATAAGCAAGTAGGAAGGAAAAGCGTAAATTTCAAGGAATTCAAAAGTAAATATTACAGTCCACACTGTTATCTCAATGCCAAACGCAAGTTTAAACGCCTCCTCGAGGCATGATACATGCGCAGGAATTAAAGGCAGGACATGAGCCACAACGGAGTCACTTGTCGGTGGTGGAGCAGCGCGGAGTGGGTTCGCCTCATGGAGCAGCGGGGTCGGCAGCGCCTTGCTTCGGCTTGGTGCTGAAGGCCCGGAACTTCCCTAGCAGGGCCTCCGCGCGACCCTTCACGGCCTCGGCAGCGGCAGCGGCACGCTCGCTGCTTACTAGCTCCAGCAGGCTGTCGAGGTCGATGCCGGGATCGCGAAGGTAGATGTGGGTGAGGACCCGCGTCAGCGCTGCAGAAGACAGGACACGCGCCTCGGCCTCGGCCGTGGGGCCAAGGCCAAGGGCGACATCTTCAAGAGCGCGAACCAGGAAGGGATGCAGCTTGGCGGGGCCGTCCTCGGTGCCAGCCAACGGGCTCTCCAGCCCGCTGTCGTAAAGCGTCCTCAGCGAGGAGCGAGCCTTCGCCTCCATCTCCGCGAAGGCCATGCGGTCCTCGGCAAGAACCTGGGCCTTGTTGTCCAGCTCGACCTTCCTCACCCCCAACTCCTGCTCCAGCGCGCCTAGGCGGTCACGGCGCCTCCTGAGCTTGACCTCCCTCTCCTTGACGGCAGCCTCGCGAGCCTTCACACCTTCTTCCTGCTCTTGGCGAAGGCGGGCTTCTTTCGTGAGCTGGTCCCGCAGGCCTTGCAGCTCGTCCTCCAGCACCTTGCAGCGACCACGGACATCGACCACCTCCCCCAGGGCTGCGTCACGAGCAGCCTTCGCCTCAAGGACGGCCTGCCTCTCCTCATCGCAAGCCGTCGAGGCCTGGACCAGCGCCGCCCGAATCGAAGCGTCGGAGCGAATCCATCCTGAAGCCAGCTCCAAGCGCCCGGCCACCAAGCGAGGGTCGGCGCCAAGAAGATCCTGCCGCAGCCGGTCCAGCTCAGCAGCAGCACGATCCAGAACGACAGGAGGAGTCGGAGAGACAGCAGTCGGTGGAGTAGGAGGAGAAGGCGGCAGCGCGACCACAACATCTTGAGGCGAAGCTTGCTGCGCCCCAACGGCTGTAGTGGCGGCAGCAGGCAAAGGCACCTCGGGAGTCACTTGGGCCATGGGGGCTGAGCTCGCCCCAGCCGGCTCAGCCAGGGCCTCGACACCACCTGATGGGCCCCCTCGTCCCGGCCGCGGAGGGCGAGCCGTTTCTTCAGCGGGAGCGGGTCTGGTTCCTCTCGGGGAGCCTTTCCCTTCTATGCCGTCGAGAACCGGCGGATCAGAGCCATTGCAGCAAGACGGAGCAAGTACCAGGAAGAAGGAGAAGCAAGAAGGGACGGACTGGAAGGGCACGCGCCATTCCGTACTTATGGCCGGCGAAGGCCAACCGCCGACCTCCACGATCGCAGGTAATCATGACCCGCTTTGCATGCAGGGACTTGTCCAATCTGTGAAGTTGCCGAGGCGCCATGGGGAAGTGGAGACGCCCACGTCCAATCAACCGCCACGCGGCGTCCAAGGCCGCAAGCTGTTAGGGCCCGTGGCGCTTCGCTCTTGCCCTTTCGCCTCCCTGCACGGCCAAGTCCGGGCGCGCCTTGGGCCCGGGGGCTACTGTCGGCGTTCTGGGAACGGGGGTCCCCAGACTTGCCTGCCTACGGCCTGTGGCGTGGCTCAAAGGGGGGCCCAACACGGCCCATCTTCATCAACACAGACCCAAGACCCTCGCGAGGGTCCAAGCCTCGCGGGGCGGACGACACGGAGCTTCCTCAGGCACGGTCTCATCAGGATGGTTCGCGAGGAGGTGGATAGATCAAGGCGGGGTACCTCACGAGGTGCCCGTGACGCAAGCCATGACGACCAAAGGCGCCAGGCAGGCGCCAGCCGCGCAGTGTCCTCCTTTCCTCTTTGGTGCAAAGGGAGCAAGCGCAGGCGAGAGCATCAAGCAAAGGCACCCGTTTCGGTGCAACGAGACCAAGACCAGTCCAATGGCAGGGAGGAAGTCATTGTGGAGCCCAAGCCAGCGTCACCACCAGAGCCTTTGGCAGGCGAGAACCAACTTTAGTCAGGATAAGTGTACCAGATGTTCCCCTTCAAAATGGCCAATTGTTGGCGCCCTTCCCACTCAATATTTGGGAAGAGGCCCAGGGCCTTTGCCTATAAATAGGACTAGCCACCCCCAGGGTAGAGGAGATCTAGAATCGGCCAACCCAGAAACAAGCTGGGATCGGATCGAGTAGCATCACACACACAGAGAGAGAGAGAAGGGTGATTGAACTCCTCCTAGCAGTTCATCCCCACGGCCAAGAACAGACCCTCGCGAGGCTGTTCTTCCTTGTATTGCTCATCATCATCAGCCCAAGAGGCAATCCACCACACCACACACTGGAGTAGGGTATTACACCACAACGGTGGCCCGAACCAGTATAAACCCTGTGTCTCTCGTGCTGTTCTTTCCATAGCTTAGATCTTAGCGAGGCGGAGGGGTGCAGGTAGGTAGAAGGCGAAATCTCCGCGCGCACCCCAGTGTTCGAACCTCAAGGGTCTGCCGGAACCCGAAATCCGACATCCGTATTGCCTAGCTTGCCTTCCACGCCAAGTAGAGTCCCATCCGGACACGAGACGAAGTCTTCAATCTTGTATCTTCATAGTCCAACAGTCCGGCCAAAGGATATAATCCGGCTGTCCGGATACCCCCTAATCCAGGACTCCATCAGTGGGAAACGACACCTTTGGGATCACAAGAATCCCTACTGCGGTTGCGGGGCGCGGGGTTGAGAGAAGAGCGGGTCTAACAGAGAGCATGCGGTTCGTTTATCCAGGTTCAGGCCGCGATGATGCGTAAAACCCTAGTCATGCTTTGGTGGATGTATTCTGAGTTCTTGAACTAGCTACGGGGTGTAACGAGCTCCAAAAAGCCGAATCCCTCCTCTTGTCGCCATGGGCCTCGTTTTATAGAAAAAGGGGTTGCCACAGTGGCACACAGGAGGTGGAAAGGCAACAATGTTGCGAGGTTATCCTGGTATTACAGGGCAAAGCGCATTAAATGCAAGGCTTAGGTGTCCCTCCACTATATCGGGGGCGGGGGCGAGGCCCGTCCTGTCCGTCGCCGCTCCTCCAAGCTTCGACACGCGCTCTGGCCAGCGATGCATGCGGTGCCATGTAGGTAGGCAGGCAGCTGAGGTGGCGCGGTGGTGGAGTCTCCACGAAGGGCTACATGTCGCCACACAGGTGCCTGCCCAGCTGGTTGTGTCGGCAGCTGCATGCGAACGGCGGCGGAGACTTGGCTGGTGTGGGCCTGACGGTGGCCCTGCTGGTGCGCTTGGCGAGGGCCATGCCGGGCGGCCCGGCAAGGGTCTTGCCGTGGCATGCAGGCGTTCCCAGCAAGGATCTTGCCGGGGGTCTTGTGGGTTTCTTCGGTGAGGATGGCTGCCTTCCTGTCCTCATTTGACCTTGACTATTCTTTGTCTTCACGAAGATCTGCATGCCACCGCAGAGGTGCCTCCCGAGCCCTGTCCAATGCATTTGTCGAGTGTTGGTGGGCTCGAGGGTGGCTCGCTCGGCTGGCGTGGGCGAGCTGCCCGGCATGGGTCTTGCCGGGGCCGCTGAGGCTGCCGCGGCAAGAGTCCTTGCCAGGGAAACCTACTTTGCCCATCTGATCTTTGTGGCCTTGGTCCTTGTCGTTGCTTTGCTTCGTCTTGGGCTTCGATCTTACCTTGGCTTACCTCCCCCGCTTTGCTCGGTGTGGTCACGGGCGTGGCTCTGACTGCCCGTGCACAGGTAAAGGGGTACAAAATTGTGCCCCTAGTTTTGTACACCGACAGGAGCCCCCGGGCCTGGGCCACACATAAGCGCGACACGTTGTTGGGTCAGGCCCAAAACGGTGCGCGGGCAGGCGGGGCGGTTTTTACCGTGGTAAGGTTTTTCGCGTGCTGTGCTTCCCACGACCCGCGCGCACGGCACGGGGTGGAGGGGCGTGGGTGACGTGGGCGACATGCGTGGGGCGGTTTCCACAAGCAGGCGTCACATCATGGTAAATGGGCGGCGCGACCTGGCTGCCGCGCAGCTTGCCACCATGGGGATGCCGGACGTGAGGTATGCCCCGGAGCGGGACGTGAGCGCCTATTGCACCCTGACCTTGTTCTTTGAGAAGGTCGTCCATGCTCTGGAGCAGCTCCACGCCAACCGGGCGGTCTCACTGGCCAAGGAGTCCCGGATGCTTTGTCAGGGCACCATGACCAAGGTCCTCACCAAGTTGGCACACTGGTACCCCGACCTCGACTTCGACGCCGGGCTGGAGAGCTTGCCGGAGGGTGTTGACCTCGCGCCGCTCAAGGAGCACAGCAAGCCCATCATCAGCCGTGTCGGCGGAATTCTGAGGGTGGACGGCTAGCGCCGGGATTAGGCATCCCGTTCCTCATTGCCGCTGTGGGTTCACAACCAAGACAATTGCTATCTCTAGTTAGAACTTCGGAAATAATTTGATGTAACATAACTCTGCGACACTTTCAGTACTATGCATGTTATTTCCCTGTTCGATTTCCCTTTGTATACGCACCCTACGCCAACTGGGGAGGCTTGCCGGTGTGGAAGCCCAAGGCGGCGTCTTGGGGACGGATCCCCATTGGCCTGCCGGGTATGCGTGCTGCCGGAAGAGGCACCTTACCGTTCTTAACGCGGCCGCTCGAACTGTCGAGCTTGACTCGAGTCAGAATCGAGAGCGTTGTCAATCGCGGAAGGCTAACCCTGCCGCACTTGACGCGGCCGCTTGAGCTGTTGAGCGGACTCGAAACAGGGCAAGGGCATTGCCGATAGCGGGAGAGCCCCCTAGCGTGCAGGTTTTCCATACAAAGGCACGACATCTCTGAGGGAAATAACCTTGTATAAAGAGGAAAGAAAGTAGTCAGGGTTCGGTGTGACTTAGCTTCTGCTTGTAGTCGCGCCGACGTCGATCTTTCGATCCCTTCTCCTGCTTCTCTTGGAGCCATCACCATGAAGAAACACTCACTTAACTGCTAAAACCGATTCTCACAATCGCGCCCCCTACCTGGCACGCCAAAGATGTCGGTGGGAAACAACACCTATGGGATCACAAGAATCCCTACTGCGGTTGCGGGGCGCGGGGTTGAGAGAAGAGCGGGTCTAACAGAGAGCATGCGGTTCGTTTATCCAGGTTCGGGCCGCGATGATGCGTAAAACCCTAGTCCTGCTTTGGTGGATGTATTCTGAGTTCTTAAACTAGCTACGGGGTGTAACGAGCTCCAAAAAGCCGAATACCTCCTCTCGTCGCCTTGGGCCTCCCTTTATAGAAAAAGGGGTTGCCACAGTGGCACACATGAGGTGGAAAGGCAACATTGTTGCAAGGTTATCCTGGTATTACACGACAAAGCGCATTAAATGTGAGGCTTAGGTGTCCCTCCACTTTATCGGGGGTGGGGGCGAGGCCCATCCCGTCCGTCGCCGCTCCTCCAAGCTTCGACACACGCCCTGGCCAGCGATGCATGCGGTGCCATGTAGGTAGGCAGGCAGCTGAGGTGGCGCGATGGTAGAGTCTCCACGAAGGGCTGCATGTCGCCACGCAGGTGCCTGCCCAGCTGGTTGGGTCGGCAGCTGCATGTGAACGGCGGTGGAGACTTGGCTGGTGTGGGCCTGACGATGGCCCTACTAGTGCGCTTGGCGAGGGCCTTGCCGGGCGGCCCGGCAAGGGTCTTGCCGTGGCGTGTAGGCATCCCCGACAAGGATCTTGCCGGGGGTCTTGTGGGTTTCTTCGGTGAGGATGGCTGCCTTCCTGTCCTCATTTGACCTTGACTATTCTTTGTCTTCACAAAGATCTGCATGCCACCGCAGAGGTGCCTCCCGAGCCCTGTCCAATGCATTTGTCGAGTGTTGGTGGGCTCGAGGGTGGCTCGCTCGGCTGGCGTGGGCGAGCTGCCCGGCAAGGGTCTCGCCGGGGCCGCTGAGGCTACCCCGGCAAGAGTCCTTGCCGGGGAAACCTGCTTTGCCCATCTAATCTTTGTGGCCTTGGTCCTTGTCGTTGCTTTGCATCGTCTTGGGTTTCGATCTTACCTTGGCTTACCTCCCCCACTCTGCTCAGTGTGGTCACGGGCGCGGCTCTGACTGCCCGTGCACAGGTAAAGGGGTACAAAAATGTGCCCCTAGTTTTGTACACCTACACGGTGTTTTAGTCATCTTGCCCATAAGGCATGGTTCTCAAGTACCAACTGATTCATAATCAAGTCATTCCAAAAGTCCATCAGTATGGAGTTTCTTCATGCGCTTTATACCAATATGACCCAAATGACAGTGCCACAAATAAGTTGCACTATCATTATCAACTCTGCATCTTTTGGCTTCAATATTACGAATATGTGTATCACTACTATCGAGATTCAATAAGAATAGACCACTCTTTAAGGGTGCATGACCATAAAAGATATTACTCATATAAATAGAACAACCATTATTCTCAGATTTAAATGAATATCCGTCTCACATCAAACAAGATCCAGATATAATGTTCATGCTTAACGCTGGCACCAAATAACAATTATTTAGGTCTAAAACTAATCCTGAAGGTAGATGTACAGGTAGCGTGCCGACGGCGATCACATCGACTTTGGAACCATTTCCCACGTGCATTGTCACCTCGTCCTTAACCGGTCTTTGCTTAATCCGTAGTCCCTGTTTGGAGTTGCAAATATTAGCAACAGAACCAGTATCAAATACCCAGGTGCTACTGTGAGCTCTGGTGAGGTACACATCAATAACATGTATATCACATATACCTTTGTTCACCTTGCCATCCTTCTTATCCGGCAAATACTTGGGGCAATTCCGCTTCCAGTGACCAGTCTTTTTGCAGTAGAAGCACTCAGTCTCAGGCTTAGGTCCAGACTTGGGTTTCTTCTCCTGAGCAGCAACTTGTTTGCCGTTCTTCTTGAAGTTCCCCTTTCCCTTTGCCCCTTTTCTTGAAACTGGTGGTCTTATTAACCATCAACACTTGATGTTCCTTCTTGATTTCTACCTCCGCAGCCTTTAGCATCGCGAAGAGCTCGGGAATAGTCTTATTCATCCATTGCATATTATAGTTCATCACGAAGCTTTTGTAGCTTGGTGGTAGTGATTGAAGAACTCTGTCAATGACACTATCAACAGGAAGATTAACTCCCAGTTGAGTCAAGTGATTATGATACCCAGACATTTTGAGTATATGCTCACTGACAGAACTATTCTCCTCCATCTTGCAGCTATAGAACTTATTGGAGACTTCATATCTCTCAATCCGGGCATTTGCTTGAAATATTAACTTCAACTCCTGGAACATCTCATATGCTCCATGATGTTCAAAACGTCGTTGAAGTCCCGGTTCTAAGCCGTAAACTATGGCACACTGAACTATCGAGTAGTCATCAGCTTTACTCTGCCAAACATTCTTAACGTTGTCAGCAGCATCTGCAGCAGGCCTGGCACCCAACGGTGCTTCCAGGACATAATTCTTCTGTGCAGCAATGAGGATAATCCTCAAGTTACGGACCTAGTCCGTGTAATTGCTACCATCATCTTTCAACTTTGCTTTCTCAAGGAACGCATTAAAATTCAACAGAACAACAAGACGGGCCATCTATCTACAACAACATAGATAAGCAAAATACTATTAGGTACTAAGTTCATGATAAATTTAAGTTCAATTAATCATATTACTTAAGAACTCCCACTTAGATAGACATCCCTCTAATCATCTAAGTGATCACGCGATCCATATCAACTAAACCATGACCGATCATCACATGAAATGCAGTAGTTTTGAATGGTGAACATCACTATGTTGATCATATCTACTATATGATTCACGCTCGACCTTTCGATCTCAGTGTTCCGAGGCCATATCTGCATATGCTAGGCTCGTCAAGTTTAACCTGAGTATTCTGCGTGTGCAAAACTCACTTGCACCCATTGTAGATGGACGTAGAGCTTATCACACCCGATCATCACGTGGTGTCTCGGCACGACGAACTTTGGCAATGGTGCATACTCAGGGAGAACACTTTTATCTTGATATTTAGTGAGAGAACATCTTATAATGCTACCGTCAAACAAAGAAGAATAAGATGCATAAAGGATAAGCATCACATGCAATCAATATAAGTGATATGATATGGCCATCATCATCTTGTGCTTGTGATCTCCATCTCCGAAGCACCGTCATGATCACCATCGTCACCGGCGCGACACCTTGATCTCCATCGTAGCATCGTTGTCATCTCGCCAACTATTGCTTCTACGACTATCGCTACCGCTTAGTGATAAAGTAAAGCAATTACAGCGCGATTGCATTGCATACAATAAAGCGACAACCATATGGCTCCTGCCAGTTGCTGATAACTCCGTTACAAAACATGATCATCTCATACAAAAATATAGCATCATGTCTTGACCATATCACATCACAACATGCCCTGCAAAAACAAGTTAGACGTCCTCTACTTTGTTGTTGCAAGTTTTACGTGGCTGCTATGGGCTGAGCAAGAACCGTTCTTACCTACGCATCAAAACCACAACGATAGTTCGTCAAGTTGGTGCTGTTTTAACCTTCTCAAGGACCGGGCGTATCCACACTCGGTTCAACTAAAGTTGGAGAAACTGACACCCGCCAGCCACCTGTGTGCAAAGCACGTCGGTAGAACCAGTCTCGCGTAAGCGTACGCGTAATGTCGGTCCGGGCCGCTTCATCCAACAATACCACCGAACCAAAGTATGACATGCTGGTAAGCAGTATGACTTGTATCGCCCACAACTCACTTTTGTTCTACTCATGCATATAGCATCAACGCATAAAACCAGGATCGGATACCACTGTTGGGGAACGTAGTAATTTCAAAATTTTCCTACGCACACGCAAGATCATGGTGATGCATAGCAACAAGACGGGAGAGTGTCATCCATGTACCCTCGTAGACCGTTAAGCGGAAGCGTTATAACAACGCGGTTGATGTAGTCGTATGTCTTCACGATCGACCGATCCTCAGCACCGAACGTACGACACCTCCGCGTTCAGCACACGTTCAGCTCGGTGACGTCCCGCGAACTCACAATCCTGTAGAGCTTGGGGAAGAGTTTCATCAGCACGACGGCGTGGTGACAATGTTGATGAAGCTACCGCAGCAGGGCTTCGCCCAAACACCGCTACAGTATGACTGAGGTGGATTATGGTGGAGGGGGCACCGCACACGGCTGGAGAGATCTCAATGATAACTTGTGTGTCTAGAGGTGCCCCCTGCCCCTGTATATAAAGGAGCAAGGGGGAGAGGCGGCCGACCAGGAGGAGGCGCGCCAGGAGGAGCCCTACTCCCACCGGGAGTAGGACTCCCTCCTTTCCTAGTTGGAATAGGAGAAGGGGGAAGGAGGGAGAGAGGAAGGAAAGGGGGGTGCTGCCCCCCTCCTTGTCCCATTCGGACTAGAGGGACAGGGGGAGCGCGGCCAGCCCTGGCAGCCCCTCCTCTCTTCCACTAAGGCCCATTCCCCCCCCCCCGGGGGGGGGGGGTTCGGTAACCCCTGATACTCCGGTAAAATCCCGATTTCACCGGGAACACTTCTGATATCCAAATATAGGCTTCCAATATGTAAATCTTTATGTCTCAACCATTTCGAGACTCCTCATCATGTCCACGATCACATCCGGGACTCCGAACTACCTTCGGTACATCAAAACATATAATCTCATAAAACCGATCGTCAAGAACTTTAAGCGTGCGGACCCTACGGGTTCGAGAACTATGTAGACATGACCAAGACACGTTTCCGGTCAATAACCAATAGCGGAACCTGGATGCTCATATTGGTTCCTACATATTCTACGAAGATCTTTATCGGTCAAACCGCACAACACTATACGTTGTTCTCTTTGTCATCGGTATGTTACTTGCCCGAGATTCGATCATCGGTATCCAATACCTAGTTGAATCTCGTTACCGGCAAGTCTCTTTACTTGTTCTGTAATACATCATCCTGTAACTAACTCATTAGTTATCATGCTTGCAAGGCTTATAGTGATGTTTATTACCGAGAGGGCCCAGAGATACCTCTCCGACAATCAGAGTGACAAATCCTAATCTTGATCTATGCCAACTCAACAAGTACCATCGGAAACACCTGTAGAGCAGCTTTATGATCACCCAGTTATGTTGTGACGTTTGGTAGCACACAAACTGTTCCTACGATATTCGCGAGTTGCATAATCTCACAGTCATAAGAACATGTATAAGTCATGAAGAAAGCAATAGCAGTAAACAAACGATCAAGTGCTAAGCTAACGAAATGGGTCAAGTCAATCACATCATTCTCCTAATGATGTGATCTCATTGATCAAATAACAACTCATGTCTATGGTTAGGAAACTTAACCATCTTTGATCAATAAGCTAGTCAAGTAGAGGCATACTAGTGACACTATGTTTGTCTATGTATTCACACATGTATTATGTTTCCGGTTAATACAATTCTAGAATGAATAATAAACATTTATCATGAAATAAGGAAATAAATAATAACTTTATTATTGCCTCTAGGGCATATTTCCTTCAGAGGGGGCGCGCGGCCTGCCCTGGCCGCCCCTCCTCTTCTCCACTAAGGCCCATCTTGGCCCATTAAACCTCCGGGGGGGGGGGGGGGGGGGGGGGGTCCGGTAACCCCGAGTACTCAGGTAAAATCCCGATTTCACCCGGAACACTTCCAATATCCAAATATAGGCTTCCAATATATCAATCTTTATGTCTCGACCATTTAGAGACTCCTCATCATGTCCGTGATCACATCCGGGACTCCGAACTACCTTTGGTACATCAAAACACATAAACTCATAATATAACCATCATCGAACTTTAAGCATGCGGACCCTACGGGTTTGAGAACTATGTAGACATGACCGAGACATGTCTCCAGTCAATAACCAATAGCGGAACCTGGATGCTCATATTGGCTGGTACATATTCTACGAAGATTGAGGGAGTCCTGGATTAGGGGGTGTTCGGGTAGCCGGACTATACCTTCAGCCGGACTCCTGGACTATGAAGACACAAGATTGAAGACTTTGTCCCGTGTCCGGATGGGACTTTCCTTGGCGTGGAAGGCAAGCTTGGCGATGCGGATATTCAAGATCTCCTACCATTGTAACCGACTTTATGTAACCCTAACCCTATTCGGTGTCTATATAAACCGGAGGGTTGTAGTCCGTAGGCAATCAACTCCATACACAACAATCATACCATAGGCTAGCTTATAGGGTTTAGCCTCCTTGATCTCGTGGTAGATCTACTCTTGTACTACCCATATCATCAATATTAATCAAGCAGGAGTAGGGTATTACCTCCACTGAGAGGGCCCGAACCTGGGTAAAAAACATCGTGTCCCTTGTCTCCTGTTACCATCCGGCCTTGGCGCACAGTTCGGGACCCCCTACCCAAGATCCACCGGTTTTGACACCGACAGTGGTGCTTTCATTGAGAGTTCCTCTGTGTCGTCGCCTTTAGGCCCGATGGCTCCTTTGATCATCAACAATGATGCGGTCCAGGGTGAGACTTTGCTCCCCGGACAGATCTTCGTCTTCGGCGGCTTCGATCTGCGGGCCAATTTGCTCGGCCACCTGGAGTAGATCGAAAGCTACGCCCCTGGCCATCAAGTCAGGTTTGGAAGCTTAAACTACACGGCTGACATCCGCGGAGACTTGATCTTCGACGGGCTCGAGCCATGGCCAAGCGCGCCGCACTATCTCGAGGGGCACGATCTAGCTCTGCCCCCGGACAGTGTCCTGGAGGCCGCACACGCATCGGTTCCGACCCCTAACTCGGAGCCTATTGCGCCAATCAAGGATGAGCGGTTGGATGTCACCTCGGGGGCTGCGATCCCGAAAGCGATCGAGCCGAATGCTAGCCCCGCACTCTGCACGACCCGTGACTCCGAGGGTCCGGACTCCTCCCCGGACTCCGAACCCCCCGCGCCCCTGCCAATCGAATCAGATTGGGCGCCGATAATGGAGTTCACCGCCGCAGACATCTTTCAGCATTCGCCTTTTGGCGACATCCTGAATTCTCTTAAGTCATTCTCTTTATCAGGAGAGCCCTGGCCGGACTACGGTCAGCGAGGGTGGGATACGGACGATAAGGAAATTCAAAGCCCACCCACCACCCACTTTGTAGCCACTGTCAACGATCTAACCGACATGCTTGACTTCAGCTCCGAAGACATCGACGGCATGGACGACGATGTAGGAGACGAACAGGAACCAGCACCTGTAGGGCGCTGGAAGGCCACCTCGTCATATGACATATATATGGTGGATACTCCAAAAGATGGAGATGGCGATGGAACAGTGGGGGATGACGCCCTCAAGAAACAGCCAAAGCGTCGGCGTTAGCAGCGCCGCTCCAAATCCCGCCAAATCAAAACGGTGATTCCGGCACGGGAGATAATACTACCCCGGATAGCGCCGAAGAACACCCACCTCAGCAAGATGCGGCACAGGAAGATGGAGAAGCCAACCCTCATGAGAGAGCGGCAGACCGAGAGGTCGAGGATGATAACTATATGCCTCCCACCGAAGACGAGGCAAGCCTCGATGACGACGAATTCGTCATACCATCAGACCCCGCCGAACAAGAGCGTTTTAAATGCAGGCTTTTAGCCACGGCAAGCAGCCTCAAGAAAAAGCAGCAACAGCTTAGAGCTGCCCAAGATTTGCTAGCTGACAGATGGACTGAAGTCCTTGCGGCCGAAGAGTATGAACTCGAACGCCCCTCCAAGAGTTACCCGAAGCGCAGGCCGCTACCCCGATCAGAGGAGGAAGCACCTACATCACCAGCGCATGACATGGCAGACCGGCCACCTCGCGGCCGCGATAGAGAGGCCTCTCAGCCCTCCACCCAAGCCATGCCCCGACGCCGCTCAACTAAGGCACGGGAAAATGCGCCCGACCTGCGAGACATACCGGAGGATAAGGCAAGACAAACAAGATCGATCTACGGATCGTGCAGGCGCCCTACGACAGGTGACAATGATCCTCACTCTGGATACAACAAATCCGGCCGGGCCGAACACAACAGACATAGCTCTTCTGAGCTGCGTCGTCATATAGCCCAGTACAGAGGCGCCGCACACCCGCTATGCTTCACGAATGAAGTAATGGATCATAAAATCCCAGAGGGTTTCAAACCCGTAAACATCGAATCGTACGATGGCACAACAGATCCGGCGGTATGGATCGAGGATTATCTCCTTCACATCCACATGGCACGCGGCGATGATCTACACGCCATCAAATACCTCCCGCTCAAACTTAAAGGACCGGCCCGGCATTGGCTTAACAGCTTGCCAGCAGACTCAATCGGTTCTTGGGAGGACCTGGAAGCCGCATTCCTCGACAACTTCCAGGGCACTTACGTGCGACCGCCGGATGCCGACGACTTAAGCCACATAATTCAGCAGCCAGAAGAATCGGCCAGACAATTCTGGACACGGTTCCTAACAAAGAAAAACCAGATAGTCGACTGTCCAGACGCAGAGGCCCTAGCAACCTTCAAGCATAACATCGGCGACGAGTGGCTTGCCCGGCACCTGGGACAGGAAAAGCCAAAATCCATGGCAGTCCTCACGACACTCATGACCCGCTTTTGCGCGGGAGAAGACAGCTGGCTAGCTCGCAGTAACGACTTATCAAAGAACCCTGGTAATTCAGATACCAAGGACAAAAGTGGCAGGACACATCGGAATAAGCAAAAACGCGGCGTTAACAGCGACAGCAATGAAGACATGGCAGTCAATGCCGGATTCAAAGGCTATAAATTCGGTCAGCGGAAAAAGCCATTCAAAAAGAATACTCAGGGCCCGTCCAGTTTGGACCGAATACTCGATCGCTTGTGCCAGATACATGGCACCCCCGAAAGGCCAGCCAATCACACTAACAGGGATTGTTGGGTGTTCAAGCAGGCAGGCAAGTTAAGGGCCGAAAACAAAGACAAGGAGCTGCACAGCGACGACGAGGAGCCCAAGCCGCCGAACAACAATGGACAGAAGGGCTTTCCCCCACAAGTGCGGACGGTGAACATGATATACGCAACCTACATTCCCAAGCGGGAGCGGAAGCGTGCGCTACGGGACGTATACGCGACGGAGCCAGTCGCCCCAAAGTTCAACCCATGGTCCTCCTGCCCGATCACTTTTGATCGAAGGGACCATGCCACTAGCATCCGTCATGGCGGCTTCGCCACATTGGTTCTCGACCCAATCATCGACGGATTTCATCTGACAAGAGTCCTCATGGACGGCAGCAGTAGCCTGAACCTGCTTTATCAGGATATAGTGCGGAAAATGGGCATAGATCCCTCAAGGATTAAGCCCACAAGAACGACCTTTTAAGGCGTTATACCAGGTGTAGAAGCCAACTATACAGGCTCAGTAACACTTGACGTGGTCTTTGGATCCCCGGACAATTTCCGAAGCGAAGAGTTAATCTTCGATATAGTCCCGTTTTGTAGTGGCTATCACACCCTGCTCGGACGAACCGCATTCGCAAAGTTCAATGCGGTGCCGCACTACGCATATCTCAAGCTCAAGATGCCAGGCCCTCAAGGAGTAATTACGGTCAACGGAAACACCGAACGCTCCCTCCGTACGGAGGAGCATACGGCGGCTCTCGCAGCGGAGGTACAAAGTAGCCTTCTCAGGCAATTCTCCAGTCCGGCCATTAAAAAGCCAGACACTGCCAAGCGCGCCCGGAGTAACCCACAGCAGGACCGCCTGGCACACTCTGAGCAAGCGTAGCAATGCGGCCCCAACCCCAGCTTTCGCGACATAGCGAAACCAGTACCTCGCGTACATAACTATGCCCTTGAAATACCATGGGCACAGGGGAAGGGGCACAATAAAGGCACGCCCAAAATACGGCTTAAAACGTACTAGGGGCTGCCGGATTCTTTTTTTTTTAATTTTTTCTTACTTTCAGGACTCCATACTTCAGACGACCTGTTCGGCAATTCGACTGCCGCACAAACGATACAAGATCCAGGGAGGCAGACAAACCATGCCGCATTATGGAACTCCCAGGTGGTCTCTGTTACGAGTGGTATACCCGTTTTAAATACAATTCCGCGGCATGCCCCTGGTCAGGACATACTGAATAGTCCAATATCTTTTTGCTTATTGCACTACTTGTATCGTTCGGCTTTGATAAATAGCCTCTCTATAAAAAATGCATAGCTTTTGTCTATTTTCTGCATTACTCTCTTTTATATATGTTCATTAATGACATGTTGCACCCGTACACTGTGGTATGGCAAGTACGCCAGGGGCTTCAGTACCCTTTAATATGGTGTGAGAAGTCCGTACACTTTCACAAGTGCGGCACCCCGAACATGTAGCACTATATGCATCGGCTCCGAATCATGATTTGGGTCAATAGTTGGGTTTGCCTGGCTCCTATGTTTTGGTGCCTTAAGTTCCGCTATATCGGCTAAGGTAGCACTAGGAGAACCACTGCGATTGTGCCCCGGTTGAGCTGGGTTAAGCACCTCAGTGGAGAAAGATAAAACTGACTGTCATGATGAGGCGAGAGATCGGTCGCTGTTCGAGAGGTTTTTTGAGTCCCTAAAGACTTATGCCGCTTCGAGCGAGGAGCCGGACTTGTCCGGCCAAGGCGTGGATAGCGCCCCACACTCGGTCTTCCGAACTAGGGGCTTCGCCGAAATTTAAAATTATAAAGTTCTATGGCTAAGTGAGAGTGTTCAAGCATTATAGTCCGATTGCCTGGTTCGTTGTGCTGAGCGCCTCCCTCGAAGGACCCAACTATGGGAAAAAGAGCGCTCAGGTTTATCCCGAACACCCCAGCACTAGTGGCATGGGGGCAGAAGCCGACGACTGGCCATCTCTCAATTTTTTGATAAATGGCCGCACAGAAAATAATATTTTAAATTCAACAAGCATTGCTTAAGCGCCTATGAACAAGTTTTCAGCGCACAGGATAAAAACGAGCGAGTTTATTCAAAAATTACATCCTTGGTACATTCATCCGCCACAAGGCGGGCACCCGCAAGAACATCCTTGTAATAGTTCTCGGGCTTGCGATGCTCCTTCCCCGGCGGCGGCCCGTCCTTCACAAGCTTCTCACCGTCTAGCTTACCGCAGTGCACCTTTGCACGGGCAAGGGCCCGACGGGCACCTTCGATGCAGACGGAGCGCTTGATGATCTCGAGCCTTGGACAGGCCTCCACCAGCCGCCGCACCAGCCCGAAGTAGCTCCCAGGAAGGGCCTCTCCGGGCCACAGCCGAACTATGAAGCCCTTCATGGCCTGTTCGTCCGCCTTGTGGAGCTTGACCAGCTGTTTCAGCTGGTCGCTCAAGGGCACAGGATGTCCGGCCTCAGCATACTGAGACCAGAACACCTTCTCCGTCGAGCTGCCCTCTTCAGCTCGGTAGAATGCGGCAGCGTCGGATACGCTGCAGGGAAGATCTGCGAATGCCCCTGGAGAACTCCGGATTCGGGTAAGTAACAAGTAGTTTACTTTTATATTTCTGCTTTGCATAAAGAATGCCTTACCTGCTGCTATCTTCTTCATCTCCTCCAACTCTTGGAGGGCCTTTTGGGCTTCGGCCTTGGCAGACTTGGCAGTCTCAAGGGCCGCCGTGAGCTCGGACGCTTGGGTCTTTGACTCAAGCTCCAAACTCTCATGTTTTTTCATGAGAGCCTGAAGCTCTTGCTGCACCTCACCGACCTGAGCCCCAAGTTTTGTCTCGCTCGGTGTGCTCCGCGGCCGTTTTCTTTTCGGCCTCGGACAGCGCCTGCTTGAGGGTCGCCACCTCAGTCGTGGCCCCTATAATAAGCAGTGCAATCCTGTTATTTTTTGCTATCGCGCCTCTCTATAGGCACTTTTTCTGTAAGGTATTTCTTACCTTCTTTCTCCTCGAGCCGCCGCTTGGCAAGGCCGAGCTCTTGCTCGGTCTGCTTGAGGTCCTGCTTCAAGACACCCACCTCCGCAGTCAGTGCGGCGGTGGATAGCAGCGAAGCCTGCATACGCATATTGACTCTTTTTTTTAGACTCCTACGAAATTTAATAGATCCTCTATTCGGCTTTTCTTTCCGAACACCAAACAGAGCATCAGGGGCTACTGTCTATGCGGTTATATTTTTACATATTTTTACTTACCTCGAAGCCTGTTAGAAGGTTAGCGCAAGCTTCAGTCAGTCCGCTCTTGGCGGACTGAACCTTCTGGATCACCGTACTCATAATAGTACGGTGCTCCTCGTCGATGGAGGCGCCGTCAAGCACCTCAAGCAGATTGTCCGGCACCTCCGGTTGGGCGGAGGCCGCTGGCTCAGAAGGCTTGCTCCTCTTGGAAGGAGTTCGCCTACCGCGGTCTGGAACTGTTGAAGATTCCGGCGCGGTGTCCGGCACAAAGCCGGACTTGGAGCCCTGGGGGGTCTTGTCCCCTTTACTCCTGGGGTCCGGGAGGTCGCCTTGCGGCTCCTCCAGGACCACCTCCTCCTGCCCCGGAGCTCGTTGCGATGCCACTTCGGCGTCGTCCGCATTGCGGGGGGAGACAGCGGGTGGAACTGAGTTCACGTCCGATGAATCCAGGGAGCCGCTCGACGACTCGTTGAGTTTGGCCCGGGGCGGACTGCATAATTACATTCGACATTAGGGAAAGCTATGCAACAAAGGAACATCATGAGTTATTCTGATATCCGAACTTACGATTTCGCCAGACGCTTGGCCCTGTTTGGCCACTCCTCTTTGCCCTCTTCGGCGTTGGGGGCGTAGTCCGGCGGAGGGGTCTTCCTTTTCCTAGACCCCTCGGCCTCCCCCGTTGGGGCGGCCTTCCTCTTCTCTCCTCCCTCCGCTGGGGGGAAGAGTTTTCTTCTTCCTCCTCCTCGTTTTCACGGGAAGAGGGCGTCTCGGACTCGTCGGACGACGAGTCCGACACCACCATGTTACGGGCACTCTTTAGAGTCCCCGTGGTCTTCTTCTTCTTGGCCTTCTTTTCCGGCACCACATAAGGCGCCGGAGCCAGCAGCTTCACTAGTAGAGCTGGGGCTGGGTCTTCGGGCAGCGGAGCCGGACAGTTAATAGGTCCGGATATCGCCCGCCAAGCCTGTCAAAGGTAAGGGAGTTTAGATCCCGCATAGAGTTAAACTATGAAAAAAGCTGAACACCCTGTAAAAGGTGAAAATAGCTTACCTCGCTAGCGTGACGCTGCGAGCTGTATCCGCGGTCCTCGGAAGCAGATGCGGGAGCCTCGGCACCTTTGATTAGCGCCTTCCAGAAGTCTTCATACGTCGTGCCGAAGAGCCTGTTAAGGGTTCGGTGTTGTGCCAGGTCGAACTCCCACAGAGTAAAGTCCCGTTGTTAACACGGGAGGATTCGGCGAATGAGCATGACCTGGACTACATTTACAAGCCTGATTGGCTTGTTTACCAGGGACTGGATGCATGTCTTCAGTCCGGTCACCTCTTCGTCGTTACCCCATGATAGGCCCGTCTCTTTCCAGGACATGAGCCGCGTGGGGGGTCCGGATCGGAACTTGGGGGATGCGATCCATTTCGGATCGCGTGGCTCGGTGATGTAAAACCACCTGGCTTGCCACCCCTTTAGGGTCTCTACGAAGGAGCCCTCGAACCACAGGACGTTAGCAATCTTGCCCGCCATGGCGCCTCCGCACTCCGCCTGGCTGCCGTGCACCACCTTGGGCTTGACGTTGAAGGTCTTGAGCCAGAGGCCGAAATGGGGGTGGACGCGGAGGAAAGCCTCGCACACGACGATAAACGCCGAGATGTTGAGGATGAAGTTCGGGGCCAGATCGTGGAAATCCAGGCTGTAGTAGAACATGAGCCCCCGGACGAATGGGTGAAGTGGAAAACCCAGTCCGCGGAGGAAGTGGGGAAGGAATACTACCCTCTCGTGGGGCCTTGGGGTGGGGAGGAGCTGCCCCTTCTCGGGAAGCTGGTGCGCGATGTCTTTGGACAAGTATCCAGCCTTCCTAAGCTTTTTGACGTCGCCCTCCGTGACGGAGGAGACCTTCCACTTGCCTCCCGCTCCGGACATCGCTGGAGAAGGTCGAGGTGGGAAGTGCGGGCTTGGGCGCTGGAGCTTGAGTGCGCAGGAGATGGGTAGGCAAAGGAGGAAGAAGGCGTAGGTAAAAAAGTGGATCCTTATCCCCTTATATGGGCGGATGCGGTTGTGCGTCCCCACCAGCCTAGTAAAACTCGCTTGCCTCCCAAGCGCCATGATAAATGGCGCAGTTGGGTTATCCACGTCCGTATTAATGAGAATCCCGTAAAGGGGGGTACACGATCTCTGCTTTGACAAGACGTGCCAAGGAAACCGCCTCGCAAAACATGCTGAGGTGGAAAGGTAAAAACGATTCGAGTAAAGGACTTGGCTGTAGTGTGATGACACACTGCGGAATACGTCAGCAGATTTGATTTGTGTTAGTATTATTCTCTCTATGGCAATATGTGGAAACTTATTTTGCAGAACCGGACACTACTCTTGGTGTTTACAATCTTCTATGAAGGACTTGGGGGAGGAACCCGCCTTGCAATGCCGAAGACAATTTGCGCGCCGGACTCATCGTCATTGAAGCCTGGTTCAGGGGCTACTGAGGGAGTCCTGGATTAGGGGGTGTTCGGGTAGCCAGACTATACCTTCAGCCGGACTCCTGGACTATGAAGACACAAGATTGAAGACTTCGTCCCGTGTCCGGATGGGACTTTCCTTGGCGTGGAAGGCAAGCTTGGCGATGCGGATATTCAAGATCTCCTACCATTGTAACCGACTTTATGTAACCCTAACCCTATCCCGTGTCTATATAAACCGAAGGGTTGTAGTCCGTAGGCAATCAACTCTATACACAACAATCATACCATAGGCTAGCTTCTAGGGTTTAGCCTCCTTGATCTCGTGGTAGATCTACTCTTGTACTACCCATATCATCAATATTAATCAAGCAGGAGTAGGGTATTACCTCCATCGAGAGGGCCCGAACCTGGGTAAAAAACATCGTGTCCCTTGTCTCCTGTTACCATCCGGCCTTGACGCGCAGTTCGGGACCCCCTACCCGAGATCCGCCGGTTTTGACACAGACAAAGATCTTTATCGGTCAAACCACATAACAACATATGTTGTTCCCTTTGTCATCGGTATGTTACTTGCCCAAGATTCGATCGTCGGTATCTTCATATCTAGCTCAATCTCGCTACCGGTAAGTCTCTTTACTTGTTTTGTAATACATCATCCCGCAAATAACTCATTAGTTGCAATGCTTGCAAGGCTTATAGTGATGTGCATTACCGAGTGGGCCCAGAGATACCTCTCCGACAATCGGAGTGACAAATCCTAATCTCGAAATACGCCAACCCAACAAGTACCATCGGAGACACCTGTAGAGCACCTTTATAATCACCCAGTTACGTTGTGACGTTTGGTAGCACACAAACTGTTCCTACGGTATTCGGGAGTTGCATAATCTCACAGTCATAAGAACATGTATAAGTCATGAAGAAAGCAATAGCAGAATACTAAACGATCATGTGCTAAGCTAACAGAATGGGTCAAGTCAATCACATCATTCTCCTAATGATGTGATCCCGTTAATCAAATGACAACTCATGTCAATATCTAGGAAGCATAACCATCTTTGATTAACGAGCTAGTCAAGTAGTGACACTCTGTTTGTTTATGTATTCACACAAGTATTATGTTTCCGGTTAATACAATTCTAGCATGAATAATAAACATTTATCATGATATAAGGAAATAAATAATAACTTTATTATTGCCTCTAGGGCATATTTCCTTGAGTCTCCCACTTGCACTAGAGTCAATAATCTAGATTACACAGTAATGATTCTAACACCCATGGAGCCTTGGTGCTGATCATGTTTTGCTCGTGGAAGAGGCTTAGTCAACGGGTCTGCAACATTCAGATCCGTATGTATCTTGCAAATTTCTATGTCTCCCACCTAGACTTGATCCCGGATGGAGTTGAAGCGTCTCTTGATTTGCTTGGTTCTCTTGAGAAATCTGGATTCCTTTGCCAAGGCAATTGCACCAGTATTGTCACAAAAGATTTTCATTGGACCCGATGCACTTGGTATGACACCTAGATCGGATATGAACTCCTTCATCCAGACTCCTTCATTTGCTGCTTCTGAAGAAGCTATGTATTCTGCTTCACACGTAGATCCCGCCACTACGCTTTGTTTAGAACTGCACCAACTGACATCTCCACCGTTCAATGTAAACACGTATCCTGTTTGGAATTTAGAATCGTCCGGATCAGTGTCAAAGCTTGCATCGACGTAACCATTTACGACTAGCTCTTGTCACCTCCATAAACGAGAAACATATCCTTAGTCCTTTTCAGGTATTTCAGGATGTTCTTGACCCCTGTCCAGTGATCCACTCCTGGATTACTTTGGTACCTCCCTGCTAAACTTATAGCAAGGAACACATCAGGTCTGGTACATAGCATTGCATACATGATAGAGCCTATGGCTAAAGCATAGGGAACATCTTTCATCTTCTCTCTATCTTCTACAGTGGTCGGGCATTGAGTCTTACTCAACTTCACACCTTGTAACACAGGCAAGAACCCTTTCTTTGCTTGATCCATTTTGAACTTCTTCAAAACTTTGTCAAGGTATGTGCTTTGTGAAATTCCAATTAAGCGTCTTGATCTATCTCTATAGATCTTGATGCCCAATATATAAGCAGCTTCACCGAGGTCCTTCATTGAAAAACTCTTATTCAAGTATCCCTTTACGCTATCCATAAATTATATATCATTTCCAATCAGCAATATGTCATCCACATATAATATCAGAAATGCTACAGAGCTCCCACTCACTTTCTTGTAAATACAGACTTCTCCAAAAGTCTGTATAAAACCATATGCTTTGATCACACTATCAAAGCTTTTATTCCAACTCTGAGAGGCTTGCACCAGTCCATAAATGGATCGCTGGAGCTTGCACACTTTGTTAGCTCCCTTTGGATCGATAAAACCTTCCAGTTGCATCATATACAACTCTTCTTCCAGAAATCCATTCAGGAATGCAGTTTTGACATCCATTTGCCAAATTTCATAATCATAAAATGCAGCAATTGCTAACATGATTCAGAAAGACTTAAGCATCGCTACGGGTGAGAAAGTCTCATCATAGTCAATCCCTTGAACTTGTCGAAAACCTTTTGCAACAAGTCGAGCTTTATAGACAGTAACATTACCGTCAGCGTCAGTCTTCTTGAAGATCCATTTATTTTCAATGGCTTGCCGATCAACGGGCAAGTCAACCAAAGTCCACACTTTGTTCTCATACATGGATCCCATCTCAGATTTCATGGCCTCAAGCCATTTTGCGGAATCTGGGCTCACCATCGCTTCTTCATAGTTCGTAGGTTCGTCATGGTCTAGCAACATAACCTCCAGAACAGGATTACCGTACCACTATGGTGCAGATCTTACTCTGGTTGATCTACGAGGTTCAGTAAGAACTTGATCTGAAGTTTCATGATCATCATCATTAACTTCCTGACTAATTGGTGTAGGTGTCACAGGAACCGGTTTATGTGATGAAATACTTTCCAATAAGGGAGCAGGTACAGTTACCTCATCAAGTTCTACTTTCCTCCCACTCACTTCTTTCGAGAGAAACTCCTTCTCTAGAAAAGATCCAAATTTAGCAACAAAAGTTTGTCCTTCAGATCTGTGATAGAAGGTGTACCCAACAGTTTCCTTTGGGTATCCTATGAAGACACATTTCTCTGATTTGGGTTCGAGCTTATCAGGTTGAAGCTTTTTCACATAAGCATCGTAGCCCCAAACTTTAAGAAACGACAACTTTGGTTTGTTGCCAAACCACAGTTCATAAGGCGTCGTCTCAACGGATTTCGATGGTGCCCTATTTAACGTGAATGCAGCCGTCTCTAAAGCATAACCCCAAAATGATAGCGGTAAATTAGTAAGAGACATCATAGATCGCACCATATCTAGTAAAGTACGATTACGACGTTCGGACACACCATTACGCTGTGGTGTTCTGGGTGGCGTGAGTTGTAAACTATTCCGCATTGTTTCAAATGAAGACCAAACTCGTAACTCAAATATTCTCCTCCACGATCAGATCATAGAAACTTTATTTTCTTGTTACGATGATTTTCAACTTCACTATGAAATTCTTTGAACTTTTCAAATGTTACAGACTTATGTTTCATTAAGTAGATATACCCATATCTGCTTAAATCATCTGTGAAGGTGAGAAAATAACGATACCCGCCGCGAGGCTCAACATTCATTGGACCACATACATCTGTATGTATGATTTCCAACAAATCTGTTTCTCGCTCCATAGTTCCGGAGAACGACGTTTTAGTCATCTTAACCATGAGGCACGGTTTGCAAGTACCAAGTGATTCATAATCAAGTGGTTCCAAAAGTCCATCAGTATGGAGTTTCTTCATGTGCTTTACACCAATATGACCTAAACGGCAGTGCCACAAATAAGTTGCACTATCATTATCAACTCTGCATCTTTTGGCTTCAATATTATGAATATGTGTATCACTACTATCGAGATTCAACAAAAATAGACCACTCTTCAAGGGTGCATGACCATAAAAGATATTACTCATATAAATAGAACAACCATTATTCTCTGATTTAAATGAATAACCGTCTCGCATCAAACAAGATCCATATATAATGTTCATGCTCAACGCTGGCACCAAATAACAATTATTTAGGTCTAAAACTAATCCCGAAGGTAGATGTAGAGGTAGCGTGCCGACCACGATCACATCGACTTTGGAACCATTTCCCACGCGCATCGTCACCTCGTCCTTAGCCAATCTTCGCTTAATCCGTAGTCCTTGTTTCGAGTTGCAAATATTAGCAACCGAACCAGTATCAAATACCCAGGTGCTACTGCGTGCATTAGTAAGGTACACATCAATAACATGTATATCACATATACCTTTGTTACCTTGCCATCCTTCTTATCCGGCAAATACTTGGGGCAGTTCCGCTTCCAGTGACCAGTCTGTTTGTAGTAGAAGCACCCAGTCTCAGGCTTAGGTCCTGACTTGGGTTTCTTCTCTTGAGCAGCAACTTGTTTGTCATTCTTCTTGAAGTTCCCCTTCTTCTTCTTCCCTTTACCCTTTTTCCTGAAACTAGTGGTCTTGTTGACCATCAACACTTGATGCTCCTTTTTGATTTCTACCCCCGCAGTCTTTAGCATCGCAAAGAGCTCGGGAATTGTCTTATTCATCCCTTGCATATTATAGTTCATCATGAAGCTTTTGTAGCTTGGTGGCAGTGATTGAAGAACTTTGTCAATGACACTATCAACAGGAAGATTTACTCCCAGTTAAGTCAAGTGATTATGATACCCAGACATTTTGAGTATATGTTCACTGACAAAACTATTCTCCTCCATCTTGCAGCTATAGAACTTATTGGATACTTCATATCTCTCAATCCGGGCATTTGCTTGAAATATTAACTTTAACTCCTGGAACATCTCATATGCTCCATGACGTTCAAAACATCGTTGGAGTCCCGGTTCTAAGCCATAAAGCATGGCACACTGAGCTATCGAGTACTCATCAGCTTTACTCTGCCAAACGTTCTTAACATCATCAACTTCATCTGCAGTAGGCCTGGCACCTAGTGGTGCTTCCAGGACGTAATTTTTCTATGCAGCAATGAGGATAATCCTCAAGTTACGGACCCAGTCCATGTAATTGCTACCATCATCTTTCAACTTTGCTTTCTCAAGGAACGCATTAAAATTCAACGGAACAATATCACGGGCCATCTATCTACAAGCAACATAGACAAGCAAAATACTATCAGGTACTAAGTTCATGATAAATTTAAGTTCAATTAATCATATTACTTAAGAACTCCCACTTAGATAGACATCCCTCTAATCCTCTAAGTGATCACGTGATCCAAATCAACTAAACCATGTCCGATCATCACGTGAGATGGAGTAGTTTCAATGGTGAACATCACTATGTTGATCATATCTACTATATGATTCACGCTCGACCTTTTGGTCTCAGTGTTCCGAGGCCATATCTGCATATGCTAGGCTCGTCAAGTTTAACCTGAGTATTCCGCATGTGCAACTGTTTTGCACCCGTTGTATTTGAACGTAGAGCCTATCACACCCGATCATCACGTGGTGTCTCAGCACGAAGAACTTTCGCAATGGTGCATACTCAGGGAGAACACTTATACCTTGATAATTTAGTGAGAGATCATCTTATAATGCTACCGTCAATCAAAGCAAGATAGGATGCATAAAAGATAAACATCACATGCAATCAATATAAGTGATATGATATGGCCATCATCATCTTGTGCTTGTGATCTTCAACTCCGAAGCACCGTCATGATCACCATTGTCACCGACGTGACACTTTGATCTCCATCGTAGCATCATTGTCGTCTCGCCAATTTATGCTTCTAGGACTATCGCTACCGCTTAATGATAAAGTAAAGCATTACAGGGCGATTGCATTGCATACAATAAAGCAACAACCATATGGCTCCTACCAGTTACCGATAACTCGATTACAAAACATGATCAGCTCATACAATAAAATATGGCATCATGCCTTGACCATATCACATCACAACATGCGTTGCAAAAACAAGTTAGACGTCCTCTACTTTGTTGTTGCAAGTTTTACGTGGCTACTATGGGCTGAGCAAGAACCGTTCTTACCTACACATCAAAACCACAACGATAGTTTGTCAAGTTAGTGTTGTTTTAACCTTCTCAAGGACCGGGCGTAGCCACACTTGGTTCAACTAAAGTTGGAGAAACTGACACCCGCCAGCCACCTGTTTGCAAAGCACGTCGATAGAACCAGTCTCGCGTAAGTGTACGCGTAATGTCGGTCCGGGCCGCTTCATCCAACAATACCGCCGAACCAAAGTATGACATGCTGGTAAGCAGTATGACTTATATCGCCCACAACTCACATGTGTTCTACTCGTGCATATAACATCTACGCATAAAACCAGGCTATGATACCACTGTTGGGGAACATAGTAATTTCAAAAAAATTCCTACGCACACATAGGATCATGGTAATGCATAGCAACGAGAGGGGTGAGTGTTGTCCACGTACCCTCGTAGACCGAAAGAGGAAGCGTTAGCACAACACGGTTGATGTAGTCGTACGTCTTCATGATCCGACCGATCAAGTACCGAGCGTACGGTACCTCCGAGTTCAGCACACGTTTAGCTCGATGACGTCCCTCGAACTCCGATCCAGCCGAGCTTTGAGGGAGAGTTCCGTCAGCACGACGGCATGGTGACGATGATGATGTTCTACCGACGCAGGGCTTCACCTAAGCACCGCTACGATATTATCGAGGTGGACTATGGTGGAGGGGGGCACCGCACACGGCTAAGAGATCCAAGAGATCAATTGTTGTGTCTAGAGGTGCCCCCCTGCCCCCGTATATAAAGGAGCAAGGGGGGAGAGGCGGCCAGCCAGGAGGAGGCGCGCTAGGGAGGATTCCTACTCCCACCGGGAGTAGGACTCCCTCCTTTCCTAGTTGGAGTAGGAGAAGGGGGAAGGAGCAGAGAGAGAGGAAGGAAAGGGGGGCGCCACCCCTCCTTGTCCAATTCGGACTAGAGGGCGAGGGGGGCGTGGCCTGCCTTGGCCGCCCCTCCTCTTCTCCACTAAGGCCCATCTTGGCCCATTAAACCTCTGGGGGGGGGGGGTTCCGGTAACCCCCGGTACTCCGGTAAAATCCCGATTTCACCCGGAACACTTCCGATATCCAAATATAGGCTTCCAATATATCAATCTTTATGTCTCGACCATTTCGAGACTCCTCGTCATGTCCGTGATCACATCCGGGACTCGGAACTACCTTCGGTACATCAAAACACATAAACTCATAATATAACCGTCGTCGAACTTTAAGCGTGCGGACCCTACGGGTTTGAGAACTATGTAGACATGACCGAGACATGTCTCCGGTCAATAACCAATAGCGGAACCTGGATGCTCATATTGGCTCCTACATATTCTACGAAGATCTTTATCGGTCAAACCGCATAACAACATACGTTGTTCCCTTTGTCATCGGTATGTTACTTGCCCGAGATTCGATCGTCGGTATCTTCATACCTAGTTCAATCTTGTTACCGGGAAGTCTCTTTACTCATTCTGTAATACATGATCCGACAAATAACTCATTAGTTGCAATGCTTGCAAGGCTTATAGTGATGTGCATTACCGAGTGGGCCCAGAGATACCTCTCCGACAATCGGAGTGACAAATCCTAATCTCGAAATATGCCAACCCAACAAGTACCTTTGGAGACACCTGTAGAGCACCTTTATAATCACCCACTTATGTTGTGACGTTTGGTAGCACACAAAGTGTTCCTCCGATAAACGGGAGTTGCATAATCTCATAGTCATAGGAACATGTATAGGTCATGAAGAAAGGAATAGCAGAATACTAAACGATCATGTGCTAAGCTAACGGAATGGGTCAATTCAATCACATCATTCTCCTAATGATGTGATCCCTTTAATCAAATGACAACTCATGTCAATAGCTAGGAAACATAACCATCTTTGATTAACGAGCTAGTCAAGTAGAGGCATACTAGTGACACTCTGTTTGTTTATGTATTCACACAAGTATTATGTTTCTGGTTAATACAATTCTAGCATGAATAATAAACATTTATCATGATATAAGGAAATAAGTAATAACTTTACTATTGCCTCTAGGGCATATTTCCTTCAGACCCGTCCATAAGCCTGGTGAGGGAGTCCAAGACTAGGGGGTCCTCGGGTGTCCGGTCTATTCGATATGGGCCGGACAGATGGGCCGTGAAGATAAAGCAGAAGGCTATCCCTCGTGTCCGGGTGGGACTCCTATGTGCATAGAACGACAAGTTTGGTGTCCGGGTGTAATGTTTCCTTCCTCTACAAGCCGACTCTGTACAACCCTAGGCCCATCCGGTGTGTATATAAACCTGAGGGTTTAGTTTGTAAAGGCTATCAGAAGAATCATAGGAGATAGCTAGGGTTTATCCATTATGATCTCGGGGTAGATCAACTCTTGTAACTGTGGGAGTCCTGGATTAGGGGGTCTCCGGACAGCCGGACTATCTCCATTGGCCGGACTGTTAGACTATGAAGATACAAGATTGAAGACTTCGTCTCGTGTCCGGATGGGACTCTACTTGGCATGGAAGGCAAGCTAGGCAATACGTATATGGATATTTCCTCCTTTGTAACCGACCTTGTGTAACCCTAACCCTCTCCGGTGTCTATATAAACCGGAGGGTTTTAGTCCGTAGGACAACAATCACAACATACAATCATACCATAGGCTAGCTTCTAGGGTTTAGCCTCTCTGATCTCGTGGTAGATCTACTCTTGTAACACCCATATCATCAATATTAATCAAGCAGGACGTAGGGTTTTACCTCCATCAAGAGGGCCCGAACCTGGGTAAAACTTCGTGTCCCTTGCCTCCTGTTACCATCCGGCCTAGACGCACAGTTCGGGACCCCCTACCCGAGATCCGCCGGTTTTGACACCGACATTGGTGCTTTCATTGAGAGTTCCTCTGTGTCGTCGCCATTAGGCTTGATGGCTCCTACTATCATCGGTAGCGATGCGGTCCAGGGTGAGATTTTTCTCCCCGGACAGATCTTCGTATTCGGCGGCTTTGAACTGCGGGCTAATTCGCTTGGCCATCTGGAGCAGATTAAAAGCTACGCCCCCGGCCATCAGGTCAGATTTGGAAATTTGAACTACACGGCCGACATCCGCGGAGACTTGATCTTCGACGGATTCGAGCCACAGCCGGGCGCGCCGCACTGTCTCGATGGGCATGACCTAGCTCTGCCACCGGACGGTACTCCAGAGGCCGCGCCCACACCAGCTCCGACCCTCAGCTCGGAACCAACTGCGCCGATCGAGGACGGGTGGCTAGACACCACCTCAGGAGCTGTAGTCTCGACGGCGATCGAGCCAAACACCAGCATAATCCTCTGCGCAGCCCGTGACTCCAAGGTGTCGGACTCTCTTTCGGACCCCGAACCATCCGCGCCCCTGTAAATCGAATCCGAGTGGGCGCCGATCATGGAATTCACCGCTGCGGATATCTTTCAGCACTCGCCCTTCGGCGACATTCTGAATTCACTAAGGTCTCTCTCTTTGTCAGGAGAGCCCTGGCCGGATTATGGCCAACAGGACCGGGATGCGGACGACGAAGAAATTCGACGCCCACCCACCACCCACTTTGTAGCCACTGTCGATGATTTAACCGACATGCTCGACTTCGACTCCGAAGACATCGACGGTATGGACAACGATGTAGGAGATGAACATGAAACAACACCTATAGGGCACTGGAAAGCCACCTCGTCGTATGACATATACATGGTGGATACACCCAATGAAGGCAACGACGACGAGATAGCGGAGGATGACCCCTCCAAGAAGCAACCCAAGCGCCGACGTCAGCGGCGCCGCTCTAAGTCCCGCCAAAGCAAAAGTGGTGATACCGGCGCAGGAGATAATAACACTCCGGATAGCACCAAAGACAACGAAAACCCCCTCCAGCAATAGTTAGATCAGGAGGATGAAGGTTCCAGCTCTCCTGAGAGAGCGGCTGGCGGAGAGGAGGAGGATGACAATTACATGCCCCCCTCCGAAGACGAGGCAAGCCTCAGCGATGATGAATTCACCATACCAGAGGATCCCGTCGAACAAGAGCGCTTCAAGCGCAGGCTTATGGCCACGGCAAACAGCCTGAAGAAAAAGCAGCAGCAGCTTCAAGCCGATCAAGATCTGCTAGCTGACAAATGGACTGAAGTCCTCGCAGCCGAGGAATATAAACTCGAGCATCCCTCCAAGAGTTACCCAAGGCGCAGGTTACTACCCCGACTGGAGGAAGAAGCATATGATACGGCTGATCGGCCACCTCGTGGCCATGATAGAGAGGCATTCCTGCCGAAAGCTCAGCCTCCACCCCAACGCCATCCAAATAAAAAGGCATGGGGAGATACGCAAGACCTGCGAGACATATTGAAGGACAAAGCAAAGCAGTCAAGATCGATCTACGAATCACGAGGGCGCACCACTCTACGAGACGGTAAATGTCACGCCGGATACAGTAAAAGCAAATCCGGCCGGGCCGAACACAGCGGGCAGGACCCATACGAGCTGCATCGCGATATAGCCCAATACAGAGGCGCAGAACACCCCTTATGCTTCACAGACGAAGTAATGGAACATCAATTCCCAGAAGGTTTCAAACCTATAAACATTGAATCATACGACGGCCCAACAGATCCCGCGGTATGGATTGAGGACTTCCTCCTCCACATCCACATGGCCCGCGGTGATGACTTACATGCCATCAAGTACCTCCCACTAAAACTCAAAGGACCAACGCGACATTGGCTTAATAGCTTGCCAGCGGACTCCATTAGCTGTTGGAAAGATCTGGAAGCCGCATTCCTCGACAACTTTCAGGGCACTTATGTGCGACCACCAGACGCCGATGACTTGAGCCACATAATTCAGCAACCAGAAGCGTGCGCTCAGGGACGTATATGCGCTGGAGCCAGTCGCCCCGAAGTTCAACCCTTGGTCCTCCTGTCTGATCACCTTTGATCGCAGGGACCACCCCACTAGTATCCGTCACGGCGGATTCGCCGCACTGGTCCTAGACCCAATCATCGACGGATTTCACCTCACTCGAGTCCTCATGGACGGCGGCAGTAGCCTGAACCTGCTTTATCAGGACACAGTGCGCAAAATGGGTATAGACCCCTCAAGAATCAAACCCACAAAGATGACCTTTAAAGGCGTCATTCCAGGCGTAGAGGCCCACTGCACAGGTTCAATTACACTGGAAGTGGTCTTCGGATCCCCGGATAACTTCTGAAGCGAAGAGTTAATCTTCGATATAGTCCCGTTCCGCAGTGGTTATCATGCGCTGCTCGGAGGAACCACATTCGCTAGATTCAATGCGGTACCACATTATGCATAACTCAAGCTCAAGATGCCAGGACCTTGTGGAGTTATTACAGTCAATGGAAACACAGAGCGCTCTCTCCGAACAGAGGAGCACACCGCGGCCCTCGCAGCAGAAGCGCAAAGCATCCTCTCAAGGCAATCTACCAGTTCGGCGTTTCAAAGCCCGGACACCTTCAAGCGCGCTCGGGGCAATCGGCAAATAGACCGCCTGGCGCGATCTGAGCTCGCGTAGCAATACGACGGCCACCCCAATCCCAGACCAACGACGTTGTTCGTGCCATGCGTACATCCTTACGCATTAAAAATACCATGGGCACAGATGGGGAGGGGGAGGCACAACTACGGCACGCCCCAAAACGCTGCCTAAACCGCACCAGGGGCTTCCCGTTTGGTTATTTTTCTTTTTCTTTCAGGACTTCAATCTCTGGAAACACTGTCCGGCAGCTCTATTGCCGAACACATGATACAGCAACCAAGGAGGCCGACGACTACGAAATTCCCAGGTGGATTACAGATTTCACATAATTCCTCAGCTCGCCCTTGGAAGGGACATAGTCCTACTCTTTTGCTCATTACACTATCTGTATCACTCTGCTTTAATGCAATTTTTAATATACAATGCATGACATTACGATTATTATCGCATTTTTGCTATATGTATACATATCTATGTGTTCATTAATGACGCCTAGCAACCATACACTCTGGTACGACCAATGCACCAGGGGCTTACGTACCCACAATATGGTGTGAAAAGTCCGAACACTTTCACAAGTGCGGCACTCCGAACTTATAGCATTATATGCATCAGCTCCGAATCATGTCTTTGGTCAAATGTTGGGTTTGCCCGGCTCCTATGTTTTGGTACCTTACGTTCTGCTCTATCGGCTAAGGTAGCACTAGGAGAACTACTGCAATTGTGCCCCAGTTCTGCCAGGCCGAGCACCTCAGTAGAGAAAGCTAAAACTGACTGTCATGATAAGGCGAGAGACTGGTCTCTGTTCGGTGAGGTTTTTCGAGTCCCTAAAGACTTATGCCGCTTAGGGCGAGGGGCCGGCTCCGTCTGGCTTACAAGCGTGTACCGCGCCCCGAACTCGGCCTTCCGAATACCAGGGCTTCACCGAAATTTAAAATTATAGAATTCTATGGCTAAGTGAGAGTGATAAAGCATTATTAGTCCGGTTGCCTTGTTCGTTGTGCTGAGCACCTCCCTCGAAGGACCCAAACATGGGAACAAGAGTGCTCAGGTTTATCCCGAACACCCCGGAACTCGTGGCATGGGGGCAGAAGCCGAGGACTAGCCATCTCTCAGATTGGATAAACAACCAAACAAAAGGTAATATTTTAAATTCACACAAGCGTTGCATAGCGCATATGAAACACATTTTCATTACACAGGATAAAAAACGAGCAAGTCTCATTCAAACATTACATTTTGTGAACACTCATCCGCGATAAGACGGGCGCCCGGTAGAACACCCTCGTAGTACATCTTGGGGTGGCGGTGCTCCTTGCCCTCTGGCGGCCCCTCCTTGATAAGCTTCACGGCGTCTAGCTTGACCCACTGCGTTGTCACACGGGCGAAGGCCCGACGTGCACCTTCAATGCAGACAGATCGCTTGACGACCTCCAGCCGTGGGCAGGCATCCACAAGCCGCCTCACCAGGCCGAAGAAGCTGTTCGGAAGGGCGTCGCCAGGCCACAACCGGACTATGAAGCCCTTCATGGCCTGATCGGCCGCCTTATGTAGCTCGGCCATCTGCTTCAGCTGGTCGCTCATTGGCACCGGATGTTCGGCCTCAACATACTGAGACCAGAACAACTTCTCCGTCGAGCTTCCGTCCTCGTCCTGGTAGAATAGTGCGGCATCAGACACACTGCGGGGCAAATCTGCGAATGCTCCTGAAGAGCTCCGGATTCGGGTAAGTAATCGGTAATTCACCGTTGCATGCTTGCTTTGCATATAGAAAGCCTTACCCGCCGCTATCTTCTTCATCGTGTCGATCTCCTGAAGGGCCTTCTGGGCCTCGGCCTTGGCACTCTTCGCGCTCTCACGGGCCGCGGCAAGCTCAGACTCTATCGTCTTCAAGTCAAGCTCCAATGCCTCGTGCTTCGTCACGAGAGCTTGGAGCTCTTGCCGCACCTCGCCCACCCGAGCCTCGTGCCTCTCTCGCTCGGTGCGCTCCTGGGCCGCCTTTTCTTCGGCCTGGGATAGCGCTTGCTTCCGGGTCGCCACCTCGGCCGTGGCCCCTGGCAAACATACAATGATCCTGTCATTTAGCAATCGCGTCCTTTTTCTCATCTACAGACGGGGTATCACTTACCCTTGTTCTCCTCGAGCTGCCTCTTAGCAAGGCCGAGATCCTTCTGGGACTCCTCGAGGGCCTCCTTCAGTACGGCGACCTCCGCAGTTAGTGCGGCGGACGCCAGCAGCGAAGCCTGCACATGCATATTGACATACTTATATTAGACTCCTGCGATATTATTTGATCCTCTGTTCGGCTTTTCTTTGTGAACAGCGAACAAAGCATCAGGGGCTACTGTCTATGCGGTAACACTCCTACTACATTTTAAAACACTTACCTCGAAGCCTGTTAGAAGGCTAGTACATGCTTCAGTCAATCCGCTCTTGGCGGACTAAACCTTCTGGATCACCGCACTCATGATAGTGCAGTGCTCCTCCTCGATGGAAGCGCTGCGAAGTGCTTCCAACATAGTGTCCGACGCCTCTGGGTGGACAGAGGTCACCGGCACAGGCGTCTCACCCTCCATAGAAGGGGACCGCCTGCCCGAGCTCGGATCCGTTGGAGGGTCCGACGCGGTGTTCGGCTGAGGGCCGAACTTGGAGCTCTCGGGGACCCCATCCCCTCGGCTCCCGGAGTCCGGAAGGTCGCCTTGAGGCGCCTCCGGGACTGTCCCCCCTCGATCCGGTGCCTCTTGAGATAGCACCTCGGCATCGTCGGCCGGATGAGGGGAGGTGGCGGTCGGGACTGGATCGCTATCCGTGTCTGACGAGCCCAGGGAGCCGTCCGAGGATACCTCGATATTGGCTCGGGGCGGCCTGTACAATTGAGTTCGACGTTAGGGAAAGCAATGCGACAAAGGAATCCTATGGGTTACCTTGGTATCCGAACACTTACAATCTCCCCTGGGGCTTGCCCCTGGGCAACCACTCGTCTTCACTTTCGTCGGCGGCGGTGGAGCTGTCCGGAAGGAGCGTCCTTCCCTTCTTGGACCCTTCGGCCTCCCTAGTTGGGGCGGCCTTCCTTTTATTGTCTCCCCCAGTCGGTGGGGGATCCTCTTCTTCCTGTTCCTCGTCTTCGGGGGAAGAGTGTGCCGCAGAGTCATCGGACGGTGAGTCCGACGACGCCTGGCGTCGGGAACTCTTTCGAGCTCCCTTGGCCTTCTTGGTCTTCTCCGGCACCTTATAAGGGGCCGGAGTCAGCATCTTCGTCAGAAGAGCGTCTGCGGGGCCTTCGGGCAAGGGAGCCGGACAGTCGATCTGTCCAGCCATCTTCTGCCAGTCCTGTTAACGGCACGGGACTTTAGATCCCGCATAGAGCCAATCTATACATATAAAACAAATATCCCGTAAGAGGTAAAACAACTTACCGCACTGGCATGGCGCTTCGCGCTGAATCCGCGATCCTCAGTAATGGGGGGAGGGACCGCGACGCCCTTGAACAGCACCCTCCAGGCATCTTCATGAGTCGTGTCGAAGAGCCTGTTCAGAGTTCGGTGCTGCGCCTGATTGAACTCCCACAAGGTAAACTCCCGTTGTTGGCACGGGAGTATCCGGCGAACGAGCATAACCTGGACTATGTTGACAAGCATGAGCTTCTTATCCACCATGTTCTGAATACATGACTGGAGTCCGGTCAGATCTTTTGAATTACCCCAGGACAGGCCCTTCTCTTTCCAGGAGGTGAGCCGCATGGGGATGCCAGATCGGAACTCGGGGGCCGCTACCCATGCGGGGTCGCGTGGCTCGGTGATATAGAACCACCCCGATTGCCACCCCTTTATGGTGTCCACGAAGGTGCCCTCGAGCCATGTGATGTTGGGCATCTTGCCCACCATGGCGCCTCCGCAATCTGCCTGGTGGCCGCTCACTACCTTCGGCTTGACATTGAAGGTCTTCAGCCATAAGCCGAAGTGGGGCTTGATGTGGAGGAAGGCCTCGCACACGACGATGAACGCCGAGATGTTGAGGATGAAGTTCGGGGCCAGATCGTGGAAATCCAGACTGTAATAAAACATGAGTCCCCGGACGAAGTGATGGAGAGGGAATCCCAGTCCGCGGAGGAAATGGGTGAGGAATACCACCCTCTCATGGGGCTCTCGGGTGGGGATGAGCTGTCCCTCATCTGGGAGCCGGTGCGCGATATCGTCGTGCAGGTATCCGGCTCTCCTTAGTTTCTTGACGTCTCCGTCCATGACGAAGGAGACCATCCACTTGCCTCCCGCTCCGGACATGGTTGGACAAGGTTGAGATGGAAGTGAGGACTTGGGTGCTAGAGCTCGAGTGTGCGGGAGCAAATGAGCAGAGGAGGAAGAAGGCGTGGATAGAAAGGTGAATCCTTATCCCTTTATATGGGTGGACAAAATTAAACGTCCCCACTTGCCTAGTAAAACTCGCTTATCCCCCAAGCGCTGTAGTTGATGGCGCGGTTGGGTTACCCACGCCCGTATTGACGAGAATCCCGTAATAAGGGGACACGATCTCTGCTTTGACAAGACGTGTCGAAAAACTGCCTCGCGTTATGTGCGGGGCTTGTTAAAAGAAACGGTTCGAATAGTCACCGGGCCATGACATGACGTCATGCTGTCAAAACAAGCCAGCAAATCAGATCTGTGAAAAAACATTATTCTCTCTGTGGTGAAATGTGGGAATTATTTTGCAGGGTCGGACACTATCCTCATATTCAACTTCTTCTGTAATGTATTCGGAGAAGGAACCCGCCTTGCAATGCCGAAGACAACTGCGCACTGGACTCATCGTCATTGAAGCCTGGTTCAGGGGCTACTGTGGGAGTCCTGGATTAGGGAGTCTCCGGACAGCCGGACTATCTCCATTGGCCGGACTGTTAGACTATGAAGATACAAGATTGAAGACTTCGTCTTGTGTCCGGATGGGACTCTACTTGGCATGGAAGGCAAGCTAGGCAATACGTATATGGATATTTCCTCCTTTGTAACCGACCTTGTGTAACCCTAACCCTCTCCGGTGTCTATATAAACCGGAGGGTTTTAGTCCGTAGGACAATAATCACAACATACAATCATACCATAGGCTAGCTTCTAGGGTTTAGCCTCTCTGATCTCGTGGTAGATCTACTCTTGTAACACCCATATCATCAATATTAATCAAGCAGGACGTAGGGTTTTATCTCCATCAAGAGGGCCCGAACCTGGGTAAAACTTCGTGTCCCTTGCCTCCTGTTACCATCCGACCTAGACGCACAGTTCGGGACCCCCTACCCGAGATCCGCCGGTTTTGACACCGACAGTAACCCTTATACACATCGAATACAATCGAGCAGGATGTAGGGTTTTACCTCCTTTAGGAAGGCCCAAACCTGGGTAAACATTGTCTCCCTATTGTCCCTTATTACCATTGATCCTTAGACACACAGCTTGGGACCCCCTACCCGAGATCTGCCGGTTTTGACACAGACATTGGTGCTTTCATTGAGAGTTTCATTGTGTTGTCGACAGAAGAATCGGTGGCTCACCTCTTCATCGACGATGACGCTGTTTCCGGGGAGACCTTTCTCCCTGGTCAACTCTTTGTGTTTGGCGGCTTCGTGCTACATGCCAAGTCGACTGGTCACCTTGAGCAGGTCAATAGCTACAACACTGGTCACCAGATCAGGTTTGGAAGTTTGAACTACATTGCCAATATCCGAGGAGACCTGATCTTTGAGGGGTTCACGGCCTCGGCCGCCAATCCCCACCCACTCGAAGGAGGCCCATCGGATCTACTATCAGATCCTGTCCAGGGGTCAACGCTCGTGTCCGCCTCGGCCTTAGATCTGGGGTGGACCACTTCATCCGAAGATGGGAGGGTGAACCCTGCCGGACTCTCTCCCATCACAGACCTTCTAGCCGGAGACCCAGATGCGACCATGTCGTCGGCGGACCCGGAGTCAAACACGACTCTCCCCGTCATCGGGAAGCCGGATTCACCTCTGGACACAAACTCCGAACTCTCGAGGTCTGCATCCTTCGGGCTCGGTCAAGTGGTTATCGCCGAGCCTAGCTCCACAGATCCTCAGATGCCTATCCAGCTCTCGTTCTTAAACGAAACACTGGATTTAATACAATCGCTCGCCATCACGGAAGTATCACCTCCGAACTACGCCCATCTTGAACTAGGGGCTCAGGGTAGGGAATTTTACGTCCCACCCACTATTGGGGAACGTAGTAATTTCGAAAAAATTCCTACGCACACGCAGGATCATGGTGATGCATAGCAACGAGAGGGGAGAGTGTTGTCTATGTACCCTCGTAGACCGTTCGCGGAAGCGTTGTATCAACGCGGTTGATGTAGTCGTACATCTTCATGATCCGACTGATCCAAGTACCGAAAGCACGACACCTCCGAGTTCTGCACATGTTCGGCTCGGTGACGTCCTCGCCTTCTCGATCTAGCAAGAGGGGCGAAGTAGTAGATGAGTTCTGGCAGCACGACGGTGTGGTGACGGTGTTGGTGAAGAACAATCTCCGCAGGGCTTCTCCTAAGCACTATGAAAACTATGACGGAGGATAAACTAGAGGGGACGGGGTTCCCGGCACATGGCTTGGTGTTTCTTGATGTGTCTTGGGTGCTAGCCCTACCCCTCTATTTATATGTTGAGCGTTGGGGTCGAAACTTGGAGTAAAAGCCTCCACAAAGTCGGTTTCACCCGAAAGGCAAGAGTCCTTCTCAGATTCCAGGGCCAGACGCCAGGGTTTCCGGCGTATGGACCCAGACACCAGGGACCCTGGCGTCTGGCCCCTGGACTCCGCAAAACTTCCTTTTGCGCTTCCAAAAACCTCGTGGGCTTTCCCCTTTGGCCCACATAAAGTGTTTCGTGCCCAAACATTTCGGGAAACATCCGGAACCCCTTCCGGTGAATTCCGGAACCCTTCCGGAGATCAAACACTACTATCCACATATCAATCTTTACTTCCGGACCATTCCGGAGTTCCTCGTCATATCCGTGATCTCATCCGGAACTCCAAACAACATTCGGTCACCAACATACATAACTCATAGTACTATATCATCAATGAACGTTAAGTGTGCGGACCCTACGGGTTCAAGAACTATGTAGACATGACTGATACACCTCTCTGGTCAATAACCAATAGCGGGACCTGGATGCCCATATTGGCTCCTACATATTCTACGAAGACCTTTATCGGTCAGACCGCATAACAACATACATTGTTCCCTTTGTCATCAGTATGTTACTTGCCCAAGATTCGATCATCAGTATCTCAATACCTAGTTCAATCTCGTTACCAGCAAGTCTTGTTACTCGTTCCATAATACATCATCCCACAATTAACTCATTAGTTGCAATGCCTGCAAGGCTTATAGTGATGTGCATTACCGAGTGGGCCCAAAGATACCTCTCCGACAATTGGAGTGACAAATCCTAATCTCGAAATATGCTAACCCAACAAGTACTTTTGGAGACACCTGTAGAGCACCTTTATAATCACCCAGTTACGTTGTGACGTTTGGTAGCACACAAAGTGTTCCTCCGGTAAACGGGAGTTGCATAATCTCATAGTCATAGGAACGTGTATAAGTCATGAAGAAAGCAATAGCAGAATACTAAACGATCGGGTGCTATGCTAACGAAATGGGTCAAGTCAATCACATCATTCTTCTAATGATGTGATCCCGTTAATCAAATGACAACTCATGTCAATGGCTAGGAAACATAACCATCTTTGATCAACGAGCTAGTCAAGTAGAGGCATACTAGTGACACTCTGTTTGTCTATGTATTCACACAAGTATTACGTTTCCGGTTAATACATTTCTAGCATGAATAATAAACATTTATCATGAATTAAGGAAATAAATAATAACTTTATTATTGCCTCTAGGGCATATTTCCTTCAGTCTCCCACTTGCACTAGAGTGAATAATCTAGTTCACATCGCCATGTGATTTAACACTAATAGTTCACATTACCATGTGATTAACACCCATAGTTCACATCGCCATGTGACCAACACTCAAAGGGTTTACTAGAGTCAGTAATCTAGTTCACATCGTCATGTGATTAACACCCAAAGAGTACTAATGTGTGATCATGTTTTGCTTGTGAGAGAAGTTTAGTCAACGGGTCTGCCACATTCAGATCCGTATGTATTTTGCAAATTTCTATGTCAACAATGCTCTGCACGGAGCTACTCCAGCTAATTGCTCCCACTTTCAATATGTATCCAGATTGAGACATAGAGTCATCTAGATCAGTGTCAAAACTTGCATCGACGTAACCCTTTACGTCGAACCTTTTGTCACCTCCATTATCAAGAAACATATCCTTATTCCACTAAGGATAATTTGACCACTGTCCAGTGATCTACTCCTAGATCACTATTGTACTCCCTTGCTAAACACAGCGTAGGGTATACAATAGATCTGGTACACAGCATGTCATACTTTATAGAACCTATGGATGAGACATAGGGAATGACTTTCATTCTCTTTCTGTCTTCTGTCATGGTCGGGCTTTGAGTCTTACTCAATTTCACACCTTGCAACACAGGCAAGAACTCTTTCTTTCACTGTTCTATTTTGAACTAATTCAAAATCTTGTCAAGGTACATACTCATTGAAAATCTTATCAAGCGTCTTGATCTATCTCTATAGATCTTGATGCTCAACATGTAAGCAGCTTCACCGAGGTCTTTCTTTGAAAAAACTCCTTTCAAATACTCGTTTATGCTTTACAGAGAATTCTACATTATTTCCGATCAACAATATGTCATCCACATATACTTATCAGAAATGCTGTAGTGCTCCCACTCACTTTCTTGTAAATACAGGCTTCATCGCAAGTCTGTATAAAACTATATACTTTGATCATCTCATCAAAGCGCATATTCCAACTCCGAGATACTTGCACCAGTCCATAGATGGATTGCTAGAGCTTGCATATTTTGTTAGAACCTTTAGGATTGACAAAACCTTCTGGTTGCATCATATACAACTCTTCTTTAATAAGTCCATTAAGGATTGCAGTTTTGTTATCCATTTGCCAGATTTCATAAAATGCGGCAATTGCTAATATGATTCGGACGGACTTTAAGCGTCGATACGAGTGATAAAATCTCATCGTAGTCAACACCTTGAACTTTGTCAAAAACCTTTTTCGACAAGTCTAGCTTTGTAGATAGTAACACTACTATCAGTGTCCGTCTTCCTCTTGAAGATCCATTTATTTTCTATGGCTTTCCGACCAATAGGCAAGTCAACCAAAGTCCATACTTTGTTCTCATACATGGATCCTATCTCAGATTTCATGGCCTCAAACCATTTCGCGGAATATAGGCTCATCATCACTTCCTCATAGTTTGTAGGTTCGTCATGGTCTAGTAACATGACCTCCAAAACAGGATTACCGTACCACTCTGGTGCAGATCTTTACTCTGGTTGACCTACGAGGTTCAGTAGTAACTTGATCTAAAGTTTCATGATCATCATCATTAACTTCCTCACTAATTCATGTAGGAGTCACAGGAACAGATTTCTGTGATGAACTACTTTCCAATAAGGGAGCAGGTATAGTTACCTCATCAAGTTCTACTATCCTCCCACTCACTTCTTTCAAGAGAAACTCCTTCTCTAGAAAGGTTCCATTCTAAGGAACAAATTTTCCTTCGGATCTGTGATAGAAGGTGTACCCAACAATTTCGTTTGGGTATCCTATGAAGATGCACTTCTCCGATTTGGGTTCGAGCTTATTAGTTTGAAACTTTTTCACATAAGCATCGCTGCCCCAAACTTTAAGAAACGACAGCTTAGGTTTCTTGCTAAACCACAGTTCATACGATGTCATCTCAACGGATTTATATGGTGCCCTTTTTAACGTGAATGCAGCTGTCTCTCATGCATAACCCCAAAACAATATCGGTAAATCAGTAAGAGACATCATGGATCGCGCCATATCTAGTAAAGTGCGATTACGACGTTCGGACACACCATTACGCTGTGGTGTTCCAGGTGGCGTGAGTTGTGAAACTATTCCGCATTGTTTCAAATGAAGACGAAACTCGTAACTCAAATATTATCTTCCACGATCAGATCATAGAAACTTTATTTTCTTGTTATGATGATTTTCCACTTCACTCCGAAATTATTTGAACTTTTCAAATGTTTCAGATTTATGTTTCATCAAGTAGATATACCCATATCTTCTCAAATCATCTGTGAAGGTGAGAAAATAATGATACCCGCCGCGAGCTCAACACTCATCGGATCGCATACATCGGTATGCATTATTTCAAATAAGTCAGTTGCTCACTCCATTGTTCCGGAGAACGGAGTCTTAGTCATCTTGCCCATGAGGCATGGTTCGCAAGCATCAACTGATTCATGATCAAGTGATTCCAAAAGCCCATCAGCATGGATTTTCTTCATGCGCTTTACACCAATATGACCTAAACGACAGTGCCACAAATAAGTTGCACTATCATTATTAACTTTGCATCTTTTGGCTTCAATATTATGAATATGTGTATCACTACAATCGAGATCCAACAAACCATTTTATTGGGTGTATGACCATAGAAGGTTTTATTCATGTAAACAGAACAACAATTATTCTCTAATTTAAATGAATAGCCGTATTGCAACAAACATGATCCAATCATATTCATGCTCAACGCAAACACTAAATAACATTTATTTTAGGTTTAACACTAATCCCAAAAGTATAGGGAGTGTGCAATGATGATCATATCAATCTTGGAACCATTTCCAATACACATCGTCACTTCACCCTTAACTAGTCTCTGTTCATTTTGCAACTCCCGTTTCGAGTTACTATTCTTAGCAACTGGACTAGTATCAAATACTGAGGGGTTGCTATAAACACTAGTAAAGTACACATCAATAACATGTATATCAAATATACCTATGTTCACTTTGCCATCCTTCTTATCTGCCAATTACTTGGGGTAGTTCCACTTCCAGTGACCAGTCCCTTTGCAGTAGAAGCACTCGGTTTCAGGCTTAGGTCCAGACTTGGGCTTCTTCACTTGAGCAGCAACTTGCTTGCCGTTCTTCTTGAAGTTCCCCTTCTTCCCTTTGCCCTTTTCCTTGAAACTAGTGGTCTTGTCAACCATCAACACTTGATGCTCTTTCTTGATTTCTACCTTCATCGATTTCATCATCATGAAAAGCTTGGGAATCGTTTTCGTCATCCCTTGCATACTATAGTTCATCACGAAGTTCTACTAACTTGGTGATGGTGACTAGAGAATTCTGTCAATCACTATTTTATCTGGAAGATTAACTCCCACTTGATTCAAGCGATTGTAGTACCCAGACAATCTGAGCACATGCTCACTACTTGAGCTATTCTCCTCCACCTTTTAGCTATAGAACTTGTTGGAGACTTCATATCTCTCAACTTGGGTATTTGCTTGAAATATTAACTTCAACTCCTGGAACATCTCATATGGTCCATGACATTCAAAACGTCTTTGAAGTCCTGAGTCTAAGCCGTTTAAGCATGGTGCACTAAACTATCAAGTAGTCATCATATTGAGCTAGCCAAACATTTGTAACATCTGCATCTACTCCTGCAATAGGTTTGTCACCTAGCGGTGCATCAAGGACATAATTCTTCTATGCAGTAATGAGGATAAACCTCAGATCACGGATCCAATCTGCATCATTGCTACTAACATCTTTCAACTTAGTTTTCTCTAGGAACATATCAAAAATAAAACAGGGGAGCTAAATGCGAGCTATTGATCTACAACATAGATATGCTAATACTACCAGGACTAAGTTCATGATAAAATTTAAGTTCAGTTAATCATATTACTTAATAACTCCCACTTAGATAGACATCCCTCTAATCCTCTAAGTGATCACGTGATCCATATCAACTAAACCATGTCCGATCATCACGTGCGATGGAGTAGTTTCAATGGTGAACATCACTATGTTGATCATATCTACTATATGATTCACGCTCGACCTTTCGGTCTCCGTGTTCTGAGGCCATATCTGTTATATGCTAGGCTCATCAAGTTTAACTTGAGTATTCTGCGTGTGCAACTGTTTTGCACCCGTTGTATTTGAACGTAGAGCCTATCACACCCGATCATCACGTGGTGTCTCAGCACAAAGAACTTTCGCAACGGTGCATACTCAGGGAGAACACTTATATATTGATAATTTAGTGAGAGATCATCTTATAATGCTACTGTCAATCAAAGAAAGATAAGATGCATAAAAGATAAACATCACATGCAATCAATATAAGTGATATGATATGACCATCATCTTCTTGTGCTTGTGATCTCCATCTCCGAAGCACCATCATGATCACCATCTTCACCGGCATGACACCCTGATCTCCATTGTTGCATCATTGTCGTCTCGCCAACTTATGCTTCTACGACTATCGCTACCGCTTAGTGATAAAGTAAAGCATCACATGGAGTTTGCATTGCATACAATAAAGCGACAACCATATGGCTCCTGCTAGTTGCCGATAACTCGGTTACAAAACATGATCATCTCATACAATAAAATATAACATCATGCCTTGACCATATCACATCACATCATGCCCTGCAAAAACAAGTTAGACGTCCTCTACTTTGTTGTTGCAAGTTTTACATGGATGCTACGGGCTGAGCAAGAACCGTTCTTACCTACGCATCAAAACCACAACGATAGTTCGTCAAGTTAGTGCTGTTTTAACCTTCTCAAGGACTGGGCGTAGCCACACTCAGTTCAACTAAAGTTGGAGAAACTGACACCTGCCAGCCACCTATGTGCAAAGCACGTCGGTAGAACCAGTCTCGCGTAAGCGTACGCGTAATGTCGGTCCGGGCCGCTTCATCCAACAATACCGCTGAACCAAAGTATGACATGCTGGTAAGCAGTATGACTTGTATCGCCCACAACTCACTTGTGTTCTACTCGTGCATATAACATATACGCATAAAACCTGGCTCGGATGCCACTTTTGGGGAACGTAGTAATTTCTAAAAAATTCCTATGCACACGCAGGATCATGGTGATGCATAGCAACGAGAGGGGAGAGTGTTGTCTACGTACCCTTGATGTCTACTACACAACCTTCTTCTTGTAGACGTTGATGGGCCTCCAAGTGCAGAGGTTTGTAGGACAGTAGCAAATTTCCCTCAAGTGGATGACCTAAGGTTTATCAATCTGTAGGAGGCGTAGGATGAAGATGGTCTCTCTCAAGCAACCCTGCAACCAAATAACAAATAGTCTCTTGTGTCCCCAACACACCCGATACAATGGTAAATTGCATAGGTGCACTAGTTCGGCGAAGAGATGGTGATACACGTGCAATATGGATGGTAGATAAAGGTTTTTGTAATCTGAAAATATAAAAATAGCAAGGTAACGAATGATAAAAGTGAGCATAAACGGTATTGCAATGTGTTGAAACAAGGCCTAGGGTTCATACTTTCACTAGTGCAAGTCCTCTCAACAATAATAACATAATTGGATCACATAACTATCCCTCAACATGCAACAAAGAGTCACTCCAAAGTCACTAGTAGCGGAGAAAAAACAAAGAAATTATGGTAGGGTACGAAACCACCTCAAAGTTATTATTTCCAATCAATCTGTTGGGCTATTCTTATAAGTGTCACAAACAGCCCTAGAGTTCGTACTAGAATAACACCTTAAGACACAAATCAACCAAAACCCTAATGTCACCTAGATACTCCAATGTCACCTCAAGTATCCGTGGGTATGATTATATGATATGCATCACACAATCTCAGATTCATCTATTCAACCAACACATGGAACCTCAAAGAGTGCCCCAAAGTTTCTACTGGAGAATCATGATGAAAGTGTGTGCCAACCCCTATGCATAGGTTCATGGGTGGAACCCGCAAGTTGATCACCAAAACATACATCAAGTGAATCACGTGATATCCCATTGTCACCATAGATACGCACGGCAAGACATACATCAAGTGTTCTCAAATCTTTAAAGACTCAATCCGATAAGATAACTTCCAAGGGGAAACTCAATCCATTACAAGAAAGTAGAGGGGGAGAAGAAACATAAGATCCAACTATAATAGCAAAGCTCGCGATACATCAAGATCGTGCCAAATCAAGAACACGAGAGAGAGAGATCAAACACATAGCTACTGGTACATACCCTCAGCCCCGAGGGAGAACTACTCCCTCCTCGTCATGGAGAGCATCGGGATGATGAAGATGGCCACCGGCCGGAGAGGGATTGCCCCTCCGGCAGGGTGCCGGAACGGGTCTAGATTGGCTTTCGGTGGCTACAGAGGCTTCTGGCGGCGGAACTCCTGATCTATTGTGCTCCCCGATCGTTTTAGGGTATATGGATATATATAGGTGGGAGAAATACATCAGGGGAGCCACGAGGGGCCCACGAGGGTGGAGGGCGCGCCCCCTGCACCGTGGCTTCCTCGTCGATCCCCTGACGTGCACTCCAAGTCTCCTGTATTGCTTTCGTTCCAAAAATAACTTTTCCGAAGGTTTCATTCCATTTGGACTCTGTTTAATATTCCTTTTCTTCAAAACCCTAAAACAAGGAAAAAACAGAAACTAGCACTAGGCTCTAGGTTAATAGGTTAGTCCCAAAAATCATATAAAATAGCATATAAATGCATATAAAACATCCAAGGTTGATAATATAATAGCATGGAGCAATCAAAAATTATAGATACGTTGGAGACGTATCAACCCTCGTAGACCGTTCGCGGAAGCGTTGTATCAACGCGGTTGATGTAGTCATACGTCTTCGCGATCCAACCGATCCAAGTACCGAAAGCACGGCACCTCCGAGTTCTGCACACGTTCGGCTCGGTGACGTCCTCGCCAACTCGATCCAACAAGAGGGGCGAAGTAGTAGATGAGTTCCGGCAACACGATGGCGTGGTGACGGTGTTGGTGAAGAACAATCTCCGCAAAGCACAACGAAAACTATGATGGAGGATAAACTAGAGGGGACGGGGTTCCCGGCACATGGCTTGGTGTTTCTTGATGTGTCTTCGGTGCTAGCCCTGCCCCTCTATTTATATGTTGAGCCTTGGGATCGAAACTTGGAGTAAAAGCCTCCACAAAGTCGGTTTCACCCGAAAGGCAAGAGTCCTTCTCGGACTCCAGGGCCAGACCCCAGGGTTCCCGGCGTCTGGACCCAGACGCCAGGGACCCTGTCGTCTGGCCCCTAGACTCCGCAAAACTTCCTTTGCACTTCCAAAAACCTCGTGGGCTTTCCCCTTTGGCCCAGATAAAGTGTTCTCGTGCCCAAACATTTCGGGAAACATCCGGAACCCCTTCCGGTGAATTCCGGAACGCTTCCGGAGATCAAACACTATTATCCACATATCAACTTTACTTCCGGACCATTCCGGAGTTCCTCGTCATATCCATGATCTCATCCAAAACTCCAAACAACATTCGGTCACCAACATACATTACTCATAGTACTATATCATCAACGAACGTTAAGCGTGCGGACCCTACGGGTTCGAGAACTATGTAGACATGACCGAGACACCTCTCTGGTCAATAACCAATAGCGGGACCTGGATGCCCATATTGGCTCCTACATATTCTACGAAGATCTTTATTGGTCAGACCGCATAACAACATACGTTGTTCCCTTTGTCATCGGTATGTTACTTGCCCGAGATTCGATCGTCGGTATCTCAATACCTAGTTCAATCTCGTTACCGGCAAGTCTCTTTACTCGTTTTGTAATACATCATCCCGCAACTAACTCATTAGTTGCAATGCTTGCAAGGCTTATAGTGATGTGCATTACCGAGTGGGCCCAGAGATACCTCTCCGACAATCGGAGTGACAAATCCTAATCTCGAAATACGCCAACCCAACAAGTACCTTTGGAGACACCTGTAGAGCACCTTTATAATCACCCAGTTACGTTGTGACGTTTGGTAGCACACTAAGTGTTCCTCCGGTAAACGGGAGTTGCATAATCTCATGGTCATAGGAACATGTATAAGTCATGAAGAAAGCAATAGCAGAATACTAAACGATCGAGTGCTAAGCTAACGGAATGGGTCAAGTCAATCACATCATTCTCCTAATGATGTGATCCCGTTAATCAAATGACAACTCATGTCAATGGCTAGGAAACATAACCATCTTTGATCAACGAGCTAGTCAAGTAGAGGCATACTAGTGACACTCTGTTAGTTTATGTATTCACACAAGTATTATGTTTCCGGTTAATACAATTCTAGCATGAATAATAAACATTTATCATGAATTAAGGAAATAAATAATAACTTTATTATTGCCTCTAGGGCATATTTACTTCACCCACCACCCACTTAATAGCCACTGTCGAGGATCTAACCGACATGCTAGACTACGCCTCCGAAGACATCGATGGCATGGATGACGATGTTGAAGCCAAACCGCGTCAAAACCCGCCCATCACTTGGCGTTGGACGACCACTTCTACTTAAGATGTATACATGGTGGACATGCCTGAGAAGAAGGACGACGATGGCACTCAAGATCCAGTTGAGGATAAGCCCGTCGATGAACCACCAAAACGCCGGCGCTAGCCGCGCCGCTCACGATCACGTCGGGGAAGGGAAAGCAATACCGTCACCGGAGATAATGACACTCCAGACAACGCCAAAGACCCCGACCACCCCGTTGAGCTTGCGTTTGAGCAGGATACGAGAGAAGAGGGTCAATTCAACCCTGACGATCTTGTCGATCACGAGGAATCGGAAGATAGTAACTACTTACCTGTCTTCGAAGAGGATGTTAGCCAGTAACGAAGATTTCATCATCCCAGAGGAACCCCTCAAACAAGAACACTTCAAGCAACGGCTCATCGCCACTGCACGGAGCTTGAAAAAGAAACAATAGCAGATTAAAGCCGAACATGACGCGCTCAATGACAGATGGACCAAGGTCCTAGCCATTGAAGAAGGATATGGCTTTGAGCACCAAAAAAGAGTTATCCCAAATGCAGGCTACTGCCACAATTCAACGACGAGGCCTTTGAGCCAATATCGTCAAAATACAATCAGGCTGATCAACCGGACCGATCGCCATGTGGACGGGACAAAATGGCTCATCATGCCAAACACCAACCCGCGCCCCCTCCTCATAGAGGCAAGGAAGCAGCGGCTCCGGGCTACACGTACGACCTACGCCAGGACCTGACCAATAGAGCCGGCCAGACCAGATCAATCTATGGATCAAGAGGATGTGCCCCCACACGAGATGACGACCATCAAGCCTGGCACGACAAACATAACCAAGTCCGGGATCAGCACCGAACACAGATGTTATCCGAACTCCATCGCGATGTCGCCCGGTACAGAGGTGCCGCACACCCCATGTGCTTTACCGGTGAGGTAATGCAGCACCAATTTCTGGAGGGGTTCAAACCCGTCAACATCAAGCAATATGATGGAACGACTGATCCCGACGTATGGATTGAAGATTTTCTTCTCAACATTCACATGGCTCGCGGAGGTGATCTCCATGCCATTAAATACCTCCATCTAAAGCTGAAAGGACCAGCACGACACTGGTTGAACAACCTGCCAGAGAACTCCATTGGAAGTTGGGAAGACTTAGAGGATGCTCTTCGGGACAACTTTCAGGGAACTTATGTCCGGCCACCGGATGCTGATGAACTGAGTCACATATTCCAGCAACCGGGAGAGTCAGCTCGCAAACTTTGGAATCAGTTCTTAATTAAAAAGAACCAAATCGTGGACTGTTCAGACGCTGAAGCCTTAGAGGCATTTAAGCATAGACATGAGAGGTTGCCATGTGGCGAATGGCTGCCACTTAGTCACTCTGCGGCTTGACACCACACTGATTGACGACGTGGGTCGTGGTGGAGTGGTTGGTGAGGTGGTTTTGCCTCCACGTGTCCCGGCAGGCCCTGCCGGGACATCTTGGACGTCTTCTTCTGGGGGTGACCTCGCCCTTTGCCGAGCTCACCTGCCTGACAAAGGAGGCCCTTCTGATGGTGTCTTGCTTCTTTGGTATGATCTCAGTCCCTCTGATCTGCATGTTGGTCCTTTGATGCTCTTGGTTCCTTGTACTCTGACTTGGGTTGGTGCTTCAATCTTGATCCCGTGCCTGTGCACAGTCTGGGCAATAGACCCATGGTTTGTTGCACCGACAGAAGCCCATGGGCCTGCCCCGAACGCGCTGTCGAGCATCATCGGGGTAGGGCCTAATAAGTGCATAGGCGGGGTTTGCTGAAGAGGCTGGTCTCTTGAAGTCTTCTTTGCTTCTTCATTAGTCTTGATTCCAGGCTAGTTTCCGGTTTCTCCGTGCATCGTGTAAAGCCAATAGTGGTCGGGCCGTTCCAGTAATGGCCCGTGAATGACTTTAACACATGAGGTAGAAACTGCCAACTCACTCTTCCCACCACGCCCTTATCCCTTGGCCACATATGCTGCATGCAAACGGAGGCGCGTGGCACGGGAGAGCGTCAACGTGAGGGCCCGGTCGTCTTGAATTAGCAGAGGAGGATGGTGGCCGCCCGTTGGGGGAGCGGCTCCCCTCCCCGGCCTGCCTATAAAAGGGAGGGGTGGAGGAGGGTGGTGTCACTCATCCTCGCATTCCTCCTCTTCTGTCTTCTGCTTCTACTGGTTATGCTAAGAAAAAGAGCTTGGGGCCGTGCCCCGGGCTCCATCCTGAAGTCTTCCCTGGAGCTAAAAGGAGGAATCGGGTGACACAGTGATAACGCTGGGAGTGGCAATCCCGGCGTGCTCGCCGCCGGGCCGCCTGTGGCCTTGACTTCGGTGGGAGGGGACGCGAACGACACCATGTCGAGGCTCGAAGTGGGCATGGCGTGTGGTAGTCGATCACTCCCCATTCTTCTTCCCTTCGCGGCGCTGGGGAGGAGTCATGGAAGATATTCGATGCTAGTAGAGGCGAATCTGACCCCTCCTGGGGCAGTCCTCCTATTGTGCAGGAAGGCTCCCTGCTCTCACATACGTCTCCGGGACGTGTTGTGACTTCTAGCATCGGGGCTCCTGGGGACGACCATGCTCTCTGTGGGGAAACCCGGAGAGCATGGCGTCCGACGAGATGGCCACACCGAGGTCTTCGGGTGGTAGTGATGCAGACAGCAGCGACAACCTACGACGCGTCAAGAATGGGGATGACCGTTCCGACGGGTCATGTTTGCCGGTGACTCCGTGCCCCCCATCTGACCCTCCGGCAGCATCACTATCCACGTCTGCCCTCCGGTTTCTTCCTCCTTGCTAGGAGCGGCGCCGTCGTGATCCTGGGGAGGCGCCGAATCCCAGCTGTGCCTGCCTCCGGCCTCTTTGACCTCGTCCGTGACGAATGGCTTGCTCGACACCTCAGTCAGGAAAAGCTGAAGACTATGGCAGCTCTTACTTCACTTATGACCCACTTCTGCGCGGGCGAAGATAGCTAGTTGGCTCGTAGAAGCAACAGTACCAACGACCCCGACACTTCTGAGGCCAGGGATGGCAATGGAAGGCCACGACGTGGCAAAAACAAGTGTCGAAACAACAATGAAGAAACAGAGGATACACCAGTAAACGCCAGATTCAGTGGCTCTGAACCCGGTCAGCGGAAGAAGCCGTTCAAAGGTAATAGGGACCGTCCATCCAACTTGGAAAAAACACTAGAGCGACCTTGCCAGATTCATGGCACCCCTGACAAGCCTGCCAACCACACCAACAGAAACTGCAGGGTTTTCAAACAGGCCTATAAATTAAATGCTGAACACAAGGGGAAAGGACCTCAAAGTGAGGACGATGGTGATCCTCGCCCGCTAAACACAGGGGGACAGAAATAGTTTCCCCCCGAGGTGAAAACGGTGAACATGATCTATGTCACCCTCATCCCCAAGAGGGAGCGCAAACGCGCATTAAGGGACGTCTACGCTGTAGAACCTGTCGCCCCAAAATTCAACCCATGGTCGGCTTGTCCGATCACCTTTGATCGCAGGGACCACCCAACCAGTATCCATCATGGAGGTTCGGCGGCCTTGGTACTCGATCCTATCATTGACGGGTACCATCTTACTAGAGTCCTTATGGACGGCGGCAGGAGCCTCAACTTGATCTACAAGGATATTGTCCGTAAAATGGGTATCGACCCGTCAAGAATCAAGCCTAGCAACACTACCTTTAAAGGAGTGATACCCGGCGTGAAGGCCCATTGCATGGGCTCCTTAACACTATAAGTAGTATTCGGCTCTCCAGACAACTTCCGAAGCGAAGAATTGATCTTCGACATCGTCCCTTTTCGCAGTGGTTATCATGCACTACTACGAACTTGAAGGAAATATGCCCTAGAGGCAATAATAAAGTTGTTATTCTATATTTCCTTATATCATGATAAATGTTTATTATTCATGCTAGAATTGCATTAACCAGAAACTTGATACATGTGTGAATACATAGACAAAACATAGTGTCCCTAGTAAGCCTCTATTAGACTAGCTCGTTAATCAAAGATGGTTAAGTTTCCTAACCATAGACATGTGTTGTCATTTGATGAGTGGGATCACATCATTAGGAGAATGATGTCATGGACAAGACCCATCCGTTAGCTTAGCATAGTGATCGTTAAGTTTTATTGCTATTGCTTTCTTCATGAGTTGTACACATTCCTTTGACTATGAGATTATGCAACTCCCGAATACCGAAGGAACACCTTGTGTGCTATCAAACATCACAACATAACTGGGTGATTATAAAGATGATGTACAGGTGTCTCCTAAGGTGTTTGTTGGGTTGGCATAGATAGAGATTAGGATTTGTCACTCCGAGTATCGGAGAGGTATATCTGGGCCCTCTCGGTAATGCACATCATGATAAGACTTGCAAGCAATGTGACTAATGAGTTAGTTGCGGGATGATGCATTACGGAACGAGTAAAGAGACTTGCCGGTAACAATATTGAACTAGGTATGAGGATACCGACGATCGAATCTCGGGCAAGTAACATACCGATGACAAAGGGAATGACGCATGTTGTCATTGCGGTTTGACTGGTAAAGATCTTTGTAGAATATGTAGGAACCAATATGAGCATCCAGGTTCTGCTGTTGGTTATTGATCGGAGATGTATCTCGGTCATGTTTACATAGTTCTCGAACCCGTAGGGTCCGCATGCTTAATGTTTGATGATGATTTGTATTATGAGTTATGTGTTTTGGTGACCGAAGATTGTTCGGAGTCCCGGCTGAGATCACGGACATGACGAGGAGTCTCGAAATGGTCGAGAGGTAAAGATTGATATATTGGATGGTGGTATTCAGACACCAGAATGGTTTTGGGGTGGTTCGGGTATTTTTCAGAGTACCAAGGGGTTACCTGAACCCCCCGAGGAAGTAATGGGCCTTCATGGGCCATAGGAGAGAAAGAGAGGGGAGCCCGCAGGGTGGCACGCGCACCCCCCAAGGGAGTCTGAATTGGACAAGGGGGAGGCGGCGCGGCCCCCTTTCCTCTTTCCCTCTCCCTCTGCCTCTCCTCCCCCTTTCCCCTTCGATAGAAAGGAAAGGGGGGCCAACTAGGATTGGGAGTCCTAGTCAGTTTCCCCCCTATGGTGTGCCCCTGGTGGCCAGCCTCCTCCTCTCCCTCCTTTATATACGTGGGAAGGGCACCCCTTGGAGACATAACAGTTATTCTCTTAGCCATGTGCGGTGCCCCCCTCCACAGTTTACTTCTCCGGTCATAGCATCGTAGTGCTTAGGCGAAGCCCTGCGCGGATCACATCACCGTCACCACGCCGTCGTGCTGATGAAACTCTCCCTCAACCCTCTGCTGGATCAAGAGTTCGAGGGACGTCATCGAGCTGAACGTGTGCTGAACTCGGAGGTGTCGTACGTTCGATACTAGATCAGTTGGATCGTGAAGAAGTTCGACTACATCAACCGCGTTAACCTAACGCTTCCACTTTCGGTCTACGAGGGTATGTGGACACACTCTCCCCCTCTCGTTGATATGCATCTCCTAGATAGATCTTGCGTGATCGTATAATTTTTTTTGAAATTACATGCTATGTTACCCAACAGTTGCATCCGAGCCAGGTCTATGCGTAGATGATATGCATGAGTAGAACACAAAGAGTTGTGGGCGATAATAGTCATACTACTTACCACCAACGTCTTATTTTGTTTCGGTGGTATTGTTCGATGAAGCGACCCGGACCAACCTTACACGACCACGTTCATGAGACCGGTTCCACCGACAGACATGCAACTTGTTTTTCATAAAGGTGGCTGGCAGGTGTCTATTTCTCCAACTTTAGCTGAATCGAATTTTACTACGGTCGGTCCTTGTTGAAGGTTAAAACAACACACTTGACGAAAAATTGCTGTGGTTTTGATGCGTAGGTAAGAACGGTTCTTGCTAGAAGCCCGTAGCAGCCACGTAAAACTTGCAAAAAAGTAGTGGACGTCTAACTTGCTTTTACAGGGCCTGTTGTGATGTGGTATGGTCAAGAAATGATGTCATATAAGTTATTGTATGAGATGATCATGTTTTGTAAAGGTTATCGGCAACTGGCAGGTGCCTTATGGTTGTCGCTTTATTGTATGAAATGCAAACACCATGTAATTGCTTTACTTTATCACTATGCATTAGCGATAGTTGTAGAAGCAATAGTTGGCGAGACGACCATGACGCTACGATGGAGATCAAGGTGTCAAGCCGGTGACGATGGAGATCATGACGGTGCTTTGGAGATGGAGATCTAAGGCATAAGATGATGATGGCCATATCATGTCACATATTTTGATTGCATGTGATGTTTATCTTTTATGCATCTTATTTTTCTTAGTACAACGGTAGCATTATAAGATAATCCCTTATAAATTTCAAGGTATAAGTGTTCTACCTGAGTATGCACCGTTGCGACAGTTCGTCGTGCCAAGACACCAGGTGATGATCGGGTGTGATAAGCTCTACGTTCACATACAACTAGTGTGAGATAGTTTTGCACATGCGGAATACTCAGGTTAAACTTGACGAGCCTGGCATGTACAGACATGGCCTCAGAACACTGGAGACCGAAAGGTCAAACATGAATCATATAGTAGATATGATCAACATAGAGATGTTCACCATTGAAGACTACTCCATCTCACGTGATGATAGGACATGGTTTAGTTGATTTGGATCACGTAATCATTTAGATGACTCGAGGGATGTCTATCTAAGTGGGAGTTCTTAAATAATTTGATTAATTGAACTTTAATTTATTATGAACTTAGTCCTGATAGTATTTGCAAATTATGTTGTAGATCAATAGCTCGTGTTGTAGCTCCCTTATGTTTTTGATATGTTCCTCATTGCTGCATAGAAGAATTATGTCCTTGATGCACCGCTAGGTGACAGACCTATTGCAGGAGCAGATGCAGACGTTATGAACGTTTGGCAAGCTCGATATGATGACTACTTGATATTTTAGTGCACCATGCTTTACGACTTAGAACCGGTGAGGGAGTCCTAGACTAAGGGGTCCTCGGGCGTCCGACCTATTAGGCATGGGCCGGACTGATGGGCTATGAAGATACAAAGACCGAAGACTCTACCCGTGTCCGGATGGGACTCTCCTTGGCGTGGAAGGCAAGCTTGGATACCAAATATGAAGATTCCTTTCTCTGTAACCGACCTTATGTAACCCTAGATCCCTCCCGTGTCTATATAAACCGGAGGGCTAGGTCCGTAGATAGATCCTCATAATCATAGTCAGACAAGCTAGACTTTTAGGGTTTAGCCATTATGATCTCGTGGTAGATCAACTCTTGTAATACTCATATTCATCAAGATCAATCAAGCAGGAAGTAGGGTATTACCTCCATAGGGAGGGCCCGAACCTGGGTAAACATTGTGCCCCCCCGTCTCCTATTACCATCGACCTTAGACGCACAGTTCGGGACCCCCTACCTGAGATCCGCCGGTTTTGACACCGACATTGGTGCTTTCATTGAGAGTTCCGATGTGATGTCGAAAGATAGGATCGATGGCTCGCCTTGTTCTCGAGGACAACATCACCTCCAGAGGAGCACTGGCCCTAGGCCAAACCCTCCGGCTGGGCGGCTTCGTGATGACCGCCCGTTCGGCCGTTAAGCTGACGATGACTTCTCGGGTCATCGAAAATCCCCTTCATGTTGACTCCAAATACTCCAAGCATATGGATCCAATGGATTTGTCGTCTTTAAATGAGCTCCTAGATCGCATCGCCGCTCTGGGGGTCGCCATAGACTATGATCGGATTGGGCTTAAGCCCGATCAGAGAGAAATTAAAACTCTGCCGTAAACCCATCAGATAGAGGTAGTAGAGGAGCAAGTCGACAACTCTTCCTCTATATTGAGGACGAACCACGTTTGGATCTCCGAGATTGAAGAGCCGGACACCTACCCGCAGAAGGACATGCCTTGTCTTTCGAACATAGAATTGGACGACATGCCCAAAAAACCCGTTGACATTCCGGAGCCCGAACTACTAATCTAGGAAGTTCTTCAAACTCCGGGTCCTAAACTGGGTCAGGGTTCGGATTTTAAACCACCCACCCACCCAGATATAAGCGCTCTCATGGGCATACAACAACAGTCTCAGGAAATGGTCCACCACTTCTGGGCCAGATTCCTCCTTGTCAAAGATAAGATTGAAGATTGTCGCGACGAAGACGCGATTTCAGCGTTCCGCAACAATTGCATGGATGAAGGAATCCCCAACGCCATCAACCGTCATCGCATATCATGCTTCACAGACGCCCTTTCCGCGGCGGCATTTGGAACTCTCGCCAAGTGAGTGTGGGCGATAGGGGGGTCCTTCCCACACAACCCAAAAACCGTCAGGGATATGCCCTCCTGGCACACACGCTCAGCAAAATGAGGTCGTGTGCGACCAGCGAGCGCTCAAATACGGAAATACGTACAGTAGAGCTAAAAATACAATTATACGGTGAAATTGTTTCTGGTCACAAGTACATCCCACACAGTCAGTCCCCGCTAAACGTTTTCGTTCTTATGTACATCCCACACAGTCGCACCAAGGAAAACGTTTCTGCTCACAGGTACATCACACACAATTTATCCTGTTAAATCGTTTGTGTTACTGAATGTATCACACACGGTCCATACAAGAAACTGTGTGGCAAAGGTTGTCCACCACACACAGTTTTTATGTGGTAAACGTTTGCGCAAGGTGGCCTAACGCAAACAGTTTTCAAGAGAAAGTCGTGTGTGATTGTTCATTGATCCTACACGGTTTATTCCTAGAAACTGTGTGCATTGCCTGAGGTCATCGCCCACGGTATTTTTTCAACAACCGTTTGCAATAGCAAAACCCAATTAGGAGGCTAATTGCCCTATTATTAATAATCCATTTATTAATCTAATTGATATTCATATTAGGCACATAATATATTTCATTTCCATATTAAGGAAGCAGAATTTCATAATTGAAATACATCAGAGTACAACATGATATAGCTTCAGCACTCAGCTACCCCATTACACAACTGCACCAGCACTAAGTTTCACATGCAACATGTAGACCATTTTGAAATTAGCATCATAGACGGTATATAGACAGATGCATCTCATCTGGAAAACTGCTGAAGCGGAAGGCAAATATTGAGCCTTCATTCATGTTGAAGGTCTTTGCAACTTTAGGTCAGTGCCTGTGGATGATTGACCGTCTGTCCTTCGTCCTCTTCAGGAACACTTCAATATTGAACCGTGGGTGTTGTATGAAAGCCTTCCTCGTCTCCTGACCATAGAGGTGGGTTGAGAGGTAATCATCAGTGAACTGCTTTGAAAAGGCCTGAAAACAAGGATGTGCATAAATATCATCTCTATATTGGAAATGGGGCAAAGGAATAAAAAAGGCAAGGTATAATAGTCAGTACCATCTTGTAGTGAACTGATGTCTTCTTCATTGTGCAGACAAAGATCTTGCAGTTTTTTGTCGCTATTTTTTTATCCTAACAATCTTTTCGAGTTTCTTGATTTGATTGATATTCTGGACAACTAATTTCCCCATATGCAAAAAGGGTCGAACAGTGGGTCAAAACCTCTGACAGCAGGACCTACATGTGCAAGACCAAATTTTTAAAAACCGAAATATTAGAATGGTTCCTGCAATTGCACAATAATGTGCTATTAGACAACGGACAATGCACGTGCTAACCTCTATTGTAAACCTCAGTGCTTCCCATTGTTTCCCTGCAACACATATAAGGTAGTTAGTCATCAGGTTAAGTATTTACTATAGCCATATTCAATTTATTCCTCACATGGTATACAATAATAGAATGCACCCACAACTAGTGAACATCGCATTGCAGAATTGAACCAAACAGTTAACTAAACACCACAACACAAATGAACCAAACGTTAACTAAGCACCACATTGCACAATGTATAACCAAACTAAGCATGCTTGATAACTTGGAAATATAGCAATTGTATTCGTTTCTCATGTATTTTGTAAAGATAAATTCGTTTTATTTCTCACATGGAAGACAATACAAAATTGCAGCCTGAAGAATTGAACATCACATTTGCAGAATTGAACCAAATAGTTAACTGAAGACGACAACTAATTAACAAAACAGTTAATAAGTGATCACCACACTGCATGACATATAGAACATATACACTAGAGCAACATATTGCATGGTAAAATTAGATAGCACAATTCACTAGAATTTGTGAAGGAAATGCAGGAGCAGCACACGCAACGGGTAAACTGAGCATGCTTAACCGGCGTAGCTAGCAAATGGCAAGGTGCTCCTCCAAGATCTGGGCATCGGCACGAATGGCAGCCATCGCGACCTCATCCGCGCGTGCGGCCACGATTTGCTTCTCCGCTGCCAAATGCTCCTTGAGATCTTGGCTATACTGCGTGCACCATGGCTTAGGGCCACGCTTATTTGGTGGAGGGGTTAGTGATTTGGGTGACGCACTCGCGCCGGCAGTCGGGGCATGTGGGATGTGGAAGGAGGAGGAGGATGAGGGTCGGTGTCGATTACCTGCCTGGATAGGCGAGGCCGAGTAGCGTGAAGGAGGGTCGCCAGCAAGGAGGCGGCGGCGCTGCAAGCAAGGAGTGAAGGTTTCAACTTGGAAAGGAAGGCGGAAAGAGGGGAAATGTGGCTTTTGGTAAGGGGTAGAGGGCGGGGAGGTAGATATTTCCGCGGAAGCCGAAAATTTGGAATCGCTTCAACGAAAAAACTGGCGCGCAAAGTGTCATCCGACACGGTCCCTTATTCAGAACTGTGTATGATATGTGAACATCACAAACGATTCAGATAGCTTAACCCGTGTGTGATGAGTTTGAACGTCAAAAATTTTGGTTCGAATTTCCCTGGTTACAGTGGTCATCCACATCATTGCATAATTTGGGTACACAAAGGGAGACTAACTTCATAATTGAGCAAGTTCAGCAATTAAACAGAGCTAGCTGACCTAAACATTACTCTAACAAATTAAAGACCGCTGCTCGTAAACAAAACAGAGAGTACTACTATTGCTGGTGCTCGTCGATCTCTGTCGCCGCCTCCATGTCCAGCTCGCGCCCGACTGTCTCCTGGGGAAGGGGCTCCATGGCATCCATCGCACCATACTCGGCAAGCATCTCGCCATCCGCTCCCGCCATCTCTTTGGAAAAGGCCTCCACAAGATGGGTGTGGGCAGATGCGATCTGGGCTTGGACGGGCTCCGACGTCGCAAGATATGCGACGGAGGAACGAACGGCTGCTCGAACACTCTCGGCGATTGCCAACTCTTCGGCCGTGGGTTGCCGACCTTTGTCGGAGAGGCTTCGTTCATTTGTGCGGTGACCGCCAGGAGCTGGGCGTGGGCGGCCTCGACATGGTCGTGGGCGGCCTCCATCAGGGCTATGGCTGCCGCTGCAGAACGGACAACTGCTGTGCTGCTCTCGCCAGTTCTTATCCCCGAGCCAGATGTTGCTATCGCCACATGAGAAGCAACAGCGACCGTTTGGGCTGCCATGGCCGTCCGGTCGCAGATTGCGGCCGCGCTCATGCACCTTGTTAGCACGTGCATGGAGGCTGTGTCCGCGCTCTCGCCGGAGTGGGCCACCGAAGTTGCCCTCACGACGCGGGTCCACGTGCCCATCTTTCACCGGCAATGAGTGAACAGTGAAATGATATTTGGGGAGCGAGCTAGTGTGCTTGAGACGCCGGCTGTGGACTGTAGCCGACGCACCTTCTCACTAAGCCATAGGCGTACTATACACCGACGGTGCTCCAGGATATTTTGTGTTGCATCTCACACGGTTGGTGATAATAACCTGTGTGCGATCTACTTGATTTTTCATCTTGATTTGAATTACATAATGGGGTCACAGCGGCAATGGATGGTGTTTGAATTGCTAGACCTTTTATCTGGAGTGAACATGCAACTATATGTGTGTCGTAAAAGAATTGGAATTATTCGGGGTTCGTTTGAACATTTTATACATTAAATTGGTTTTCTAGCCATTTCAAGTGCACAACTAAAAATTAAACTACATGTACATGCTCTGGTGCACCAACATCGGTTGTAAAATCATATATGTGTCCATGGGTTTATGCTTATCTCCCATGCAAGAAATGGGGATGAAATTCGAACACCACGGCACCGTGGCTCTCCGGCAAACGTCAACGTACTTGCATTTGTAATTCTAGTAAATCCAAAATTCATCTGAAATTCATGAAACTTGGCATGCTATCATGGAGCGGCATCACCATGTCGTGGTAAATTTTTTGTCCCATTTGGGGCAAGTTTGGGAATAAGCTTCTCATAAACCAAAGCTTCTCACACAACAAGTGTGATGGTTTCGGTAGGGAACATTTCACCTTTCTGGACGAAACGATATCCGTTGCCTCTTCTCGATTTCAAAATTTTTCCTAATGTCCACATAGAACAACAGGAGTGTTGTGTCAATTTTTGGGATTTTTCGGGGTTCGCTTGGACATTTTTATACATTAATTGAGTTTTCTGTGCATTCATATGCATAATTCAAATTTGAACTACAGGCACATGCTCTAATGCATATAAATTAGTTGATAATTTAAATCTGTGTCCTTGGTTGCCTGCTTAGGTCCCATGCAAGAAATGAGAATGAATGTAAAACACCCTGCCACCGTCACTCGGCCACAAACATTGAGATACCTGGTTTTTATATTCTAGTAAATCCAAAACTCGTCTGAAATTCATGAAACTTGGCATGCTATCATGGAGCGGCATCAACATGCCGTGGTAAATTTTTTGTCCCATTTGGGTCAGGTTTGGGTATATGCTTTGTAAGGGCATATTTATCCCTAAGGTGTTTTGGTGATTGATGACAATGCTTTTGCAGACTAATCGTGTGCCTTGAGTTTCCCAGACGTTTCAACGCTAGGCACAAGACGGTTTGGTTCCCCTCGAAGACTATTGAAGACGGCGCTTCTCTATGTTTCTTTTTGGTGGATTTGAGTCATAGGAAAGCCGTACTACTAAGAGGGGGTCCGCGTCGGAAAGGTTCGGGTGGAATCATCACGTACACGTTTTCTTCCTTGTCTCCACCTTTCCCCTGCACCTTGGAGCATCCTCCGTTTATCCTCTATGCAATTTTCCTGGCTGCTGATGTTGGGCTTGCGGTAGTACTGCTCCTCGGAGCGGTAGTACCGCAGGCACCTGCGGTAGTACCGTACTACAGTGCGGTAGTACCGCAGGAGCCCACGGTAGTACCGCTCCTCTAGAGCCGTAGTACCGTGGCCCCCAGGCCAAGTGCCGCTGCTTTGCGGTAGTAGGGGGCGGATGTAAATTTTTACATCCGCGCCTCCGCGGTAGTACCGCACCTCGTGCACGGTAGTACCACGAGCGGCCTGGTTCAGCTGCCATGCGGTAGTACCGCTCCTCGGCGGTAGTACCGTGTCGGATTTTTGCATCTTTTTGTTTCCAGCGGAAGTAGGCACGACTTTTATTCATCCGTGCCCTTCCTAGGCTAGGACTTTCCTGCCTTGCAGTAGTACCACAAGGGGGAACGGTAGTACCGCACTTGCGCAAGCACCGTTCTCAGTCATGCCTGTTCTAGTGCCTGTCGTTGCCGCAGTAGTACCATGGTCCCTCACGGTAGTACCGCATGGCCTTGCAGTAGTACCGCTTGTCAGGAGTGGTAGTATCGCAAGTCACGGGCTGGTTAAATGGATAACGGTTGGATTTTCATCCAGAGCTATAAAAGGGGTGTCTTCTCCCTCTAGTTGACCACCTCTTCCAACCCTAAGCTCCATTGTTGCTCCAAGCTCCATTTTCGCCCGATCTCTGTCCCTAGCCTATCAAACTTGTTGATTTGCTCGAGATTGGTTGAGAAGGCCCCGATCTACACTTCCACCAAGAGAAATTTGATTCCCCCCACTAATCCCTTGCGTATCTTGTTAGTCTTGGGTGTTTGAGCACCCTAGACGGTTGAGGTCACTATGGAGCCATAGTCCATTGTGGTGAAGCTTCGTGGTGTCGTTGGGAGCCTCCAATTAAGTTGTGGAGATTGCCCCAACCTTGTTTGTAAAGGTTCGGTCGCCGCCTCCAAGGGCACCAATAGTGGAATCACGACATCTCGCATTGTGTGAGGGCGTGAGGAGAATACGGTGGCCCTAGTGGCTTCTTGGAGAGCATTGTGCCTCCACACCACTCCAACGGAGACGTACTTCCCTTTAAAGGGAAGGAACTTCGGTAACACATCCTCGTCTCGACCGGCTCCACTCTTGGTTATCTCGTGCCTTTACTTGTGCAAGCTTATTTGTGATATATCTCTTGCTTGCTTGAGTACTTATCAATGTTGCATCATATAGGTTGCTCACTTAGTTGCACATCTAGACAACCTACTTTGATGCAAAGTTTAAATTGTTAAAGAAAAGCTAAAAATTGTTAGTTGCCTATTCACCCCCCTCTAGTCAACTATATCGATCCTTTCAATTGGTATCAGAGCCTCGTCTCTTTTTTAAGGACTTTACCGTTTGAAGATTATGGTTGATGTCGTAGAAGGTGAGGAGGAGCACTCTGGTGCAAATCCGATATCTTCTACGGGAGATGGGGGAACCACGGTCTCTCGTGAGGAGTTCAATGTGGCGTTGGACACATTGAAAACCTCCATGACGACTGAGGTCAAAATCATGTTTAATGAATTCTTAGAAGGGCTTAAACTTTCCACCGCACCGTTGAAAGTGGGTGATCCCGCCAACAAGGTGACGGATGCTACCTCCTACAAGGGGGAAGCTACTAGCGAGAAAGCCCTTCCTTCTAGTGGTAAAAGTGGCACCGACATCTTTGCCCATGTGGAACCTCCACCTGTCTATGGTGGACCTCTCCCTTCCACTCATTTGAATCATGCCGGCCCGACCCCTAAGATTTAGAAGAATGTAGAAGTTGATTCTTGGGTCTATCGTTTTAAGCGTCATTTAAATGATGTGAACACTAACCTTTGGAGAATCATTGAAGAAGGTTTCTATCCGCATGACCGAAGCAACTTCACTCCTAGAGAAGTCGTGTATAATCAATTCAATGAGAATGCTCTCTTCATCATTCAAGAAGCTATCCCACCCGAAGACCTTCCTCATCTCCGGCCCTACTCCTTGGCCAAAGATGCTTGGCGCCAAGTGGTTTCCCTCTACCGGGGAAGCGCAAGCATTCAACGCTCCAACTATGAAGTGGTGCAAGATGAAGCCGATGAGTTTGCAATGAAAGAAGATGAAGAACCTCGTGAGCTCTATTGGAGGGTAACCAAACTCACGGTCTCGCTCCGAGATCATGGAAGCAAGGACATGGATGACAATTGGATCAAGCGCAATTCCTCAAGGCAATGATGCCCTGCCACAAAGCCATGTCCTCCGTCATTCGTCAAAGGCCGGACTTCCACACCTTGTCCTCAAGTGATGTGTTGGATGAGTTTGTTGCTATGAGCATCTTGGACAAGACCGCCGACAATTTGGTACTTTGCTCTCAAAGAGTAAAGAAACCCAACCTTGCTCTAAAGGCCAAGGATAGTATGGATGAAGAGGATGAAGAGGAAGAAGAGGAGAGAAACCTCGAAGATACGAAGTATGCCTATCATGAACACATGGCCCTTGCTTCAAGGCAATTTTGGAGCAAGAAGAACTCAAGGCCCAACTTCAACAAGAACAATTCATGTGGCGCAAAGGGCAAGCAACGAGTGAGGACTTGTTTCAATTGTGGCAATGTAAGACACTTTGTTGCGGAGTGCCCTTATGAGAAGAGGGAAGACAATGGTGGCAAGCTCATCCAAAAGTACAAGGCCAAGTCGTTCCCCAACAAGAGCAAATTCACCAAGAAGACTCCTCCCAAGGCATTGGTGGTACAAGAAGAATACAATGAGGATGATGACGATGACGAAGATGGTGAGTCGGTTGCCATGGCCTCCGTTGCCATTGCGACGACTCCACGGGTGTCTCTCTTTGACTCACCCAATGAGAGCATCACCGCCAAGTGCCTCATGGCTAAAGCCACCAACAAGGTAACCCCCAACATCAAAACTACCATCATTAATCATCCTTCTTCGATGGATAGCATTGATGAACATGAGGGAACTAATGTGGAGGTGAATGAGTTTGAGGCCTTTATGGGTAAACTCAAGGGTAAATCCAAGTAGCACTTTGTTGCTCTCTTGGAACAACTTGGTGAAGCCAATGACATGATCGAGGCTCACGAAGATACCATCTCTAAGATGGAGGGGCATAGTCGTGACTATGCCGATGAGATTTCAGATCTTTCCAATGCTCTTGAGGAAGAGCGTGGTCTTCATTTGGCTCTTCAGGAGTCTCACAACGATGATCATGCTAAATTAAAGAAAGATCTTGATCATGCCCTTGTTGTTTCTCGTGTGCTAAACTCCGAGAAGGCAAAGCTTGGGGTTTATCTTGCTAGACTCAAAGAGGAGTTTGACATTCTCGACAAGGCTCACAAACTCTTGAAGGGTGTTCATGCTACCCTCAAGGAGTCTCATGATCAACTCGAAGTGAAGCTAACCAAGGAGGAAGCCACATTTCCTCGTATGGTGTTAATTGATAATGCAAATGCTACTAACCCTTGTTGTGAGCATGCGCATCTTATTGAGGAGAATGTTAAGTTGAAGGAGCAACTTGAGAAAGGCCTTGTGTCACGCATACAAGGTGAGAAGAACCTAAACGACCTTTTGAGAAATCAAAAGGAAGTTGTGGCCAAGGAGGGGATTGGGTTCGCACCCAAGCCCAAGAACAAGAAGAAGGATAACAAGACCAAACGACCTCCTCCTCTCAAGCAAACTTTTGTGAATGAGGGAGATACTGCTTCCAAGGAGAAGAAGAACAATGCGAAGGGTGGCGGTGTCAAAAAGGGCAATGTCACCCCTCCCAACAAAGCCGGCGACTTTAATCCTTCTTATGTGTTATGTCGTGCTAGTGATGGGCATGTCTATGCCAAATTGGTTGGTTCTCCTCATGAGTACATTGAATGGTCTATTTGGGTTACTAAGACCCTTGTTACTAACATCAAAGGACCCATTACAAAATGGGTACCTAAAACCAAGCATTGATCTCTTGTAGGTGTTTGCTTCCAGTGGGGGATCATGGTTGCTCGATAGTGGAGCTACAAATCATATGGCCGAAAGCAAGGACTTGGTGGTGGACGTGCACAAGATTCCATCTATGCCCACCAATGTCGAGTGGGGTGATGCCTCATCTTCTAAGGTATTGGGACTTGGCAAGGTTGTCATCTCTCATGATCTCATGATCGAGAAGGTCATGCTTGTTGAGTCCCTTGCTTACAATTTACTTTCCGTTCATCAACTTGCAATCATGGGCTTTGCCACTTTCTTTGATATTAATACCGTGGCCCTCTTGTGGAGCAAGACTCTTAAAGTAGCCTTTGTTGGGCATGTCGAGAACGGTCTATATGTGATTAACTTTTCGGAGCGACCCACTAAGACCGCGACGTGCCTAATGGCTAAAGTTGATGTGGGATGGCTTTGGCATCGCCGTTTATCCCATGTCAATATGAGATCTTTGCAAAGTCTTCTCAAGGGGGACCATGTCCATGGACTAATGAATGTTAGTTTTTCTAAAGATCGTGCTTGCAGTGCTTGTATCGAAGGAAAGCTTCATGAGAAGGGTCACCCTCCCACGACTATCATTTTCTCGAAGAGGCCTTTGGAGCTCCTTCACTTGGATCTCTTTGGGCCTCCATCCTTTGATAGTCTTGGGGGTAGGAAGTATTTCTTGGTGATTGTGGATGACTATTCAATATATACTTGGGTGTATTTATTCAAGAGGAAGAGTGATACCCAACAAACTGTCATTGACTTTGCAAATGAAGCACAACGTCAACACAATGCAAAGATCTTGACAATAAGAAGTGACAACGACACCGAGTTCAAGAACTACACCTTGGATGAGTTTCTTAGTGATGAGGGGATCAAGCATCAATATTCCGCACCCTACACCCCTCAACAAAACGGTGTTGCGGAGAGGAAGAACCGGACGTTGATGGATGTGGCAAGGACCATGATGGCGGAGTTCAAGTCTCCATACAACTTTTGGGCCAAAGCCATCAACACCGCATGTCATGCATCCAATCGGCTCTACCTCCGCAAGGGCTTGAACAAGACTCCATATGAGATACTCACCGGTAACAAGCCCAACCTCAAGTACTTTTGGGTGTTCGGGTGTAAGTGTTTCATTCTCAAGAAAGGCGCTCGGTTGTCTAAATTTGAGGCTAGAGCTTATGAGGGCATATTTGTTGGTTATGCTACAAACTCTCATGCTTACCGTGTCCTCAATAAATCCACGGGACTTATTGAGGAGACGTGTAACATGGAGTTTGATGAGAATAACAGCTCCCAAGTGGAGCAAAGTGGCACTTGTGATGTAGGTGATGAAATTCCTCCTCAAGCCATAAGAAGAATCGGTGTTGGTTTTATCCTACCCATTGAGGAACCCCTTGTGGACGAAGGAGAAGGACAATGCTCCACTCAAGTGGAGCCATCACCAAACCAAGGCCCACACGCTTCCGAAGAACAAAGTGAAGGCCCTCATCCTCATGAACAAGACCAAGGGCAAGATCATGCTCAAGACGGTGTTGACACACCAAATGATGCCCAAGGTCAAGTTCTCTCCTCCGAGCAAGTTCAAGATCAAGAACAAGCTCAAGACGTCACTCAAGATGATCAAGTGACCGCTCCTCTACTCACCACCGAGGAGGAATTGGAGCGTCGTGCCGCCAAGATTGCTTCCAAGCTCTCCACCAAGGGTCATCTCATGAAGAATGTACTTGTAAGCATTCAAAAGGGGGTAAGAACTCGTAGACAATTGGCAAACTATTGTGAACATCACGCGTTTGTCTCCTGTGTTGAACCCCAAAAGGTATATGAAGCACTCGAAGATCCGGATTGCTTAATGCCATGCATGAAGAACTCAACAACTTCGAGTACAACAAGGTGTGGAGATTGGTGCCAAGGCCAACGGGGAACCACAGTGTCATTGGAACTAAGTGGATATTTAAGAACAAGCAAGATGCTCATGGGACCATCATTCACAACAAGGCAAGATTGGTGGCACAAGGCTACTCCCTAGTCGAGGGTATCGACTACGGTGAAACCTTTGCTCCCGTTGCTCGCCTTGAATCCATTCGTTTGTTGATTGCTTATGCTTCTCATCACAACTTTAAGTTGCAACAAATGGATGTGAAGAGTGCTTTTCTTAATGGTCCTATTAATGATTTGGTCTATGTCAAGCAACCCTCCGGGTTCGAGGATCCCTACTTTCCCGATCATGTGTATCAACTCGATAAGGCACTCTATGGGCTTAAACAAGCCCCACGTGCGTGGTATGACCACCTTACCGAGTTGTTACAAGATCGTGGGTTTGTAGTTGGGCTAATCGACCCCACTCTTTTTACTAAGAAGGTCAAAGGGGAGTTGTTTGTATGCCAACTATATGTTGATGACATTATCTTTGGTTCCCCTAACAAAGCTTTCAATGAGGAATTCGCCACTCTCATGACCTCAAAGTTCAAGATGTCTTCCATGGGAGAGTTGAAGTTCTTTCTAGGGTTTGAGGTGAAGCAAACAAGAGAAGGAACCTTCATCAACCAAGCCAAATACACTCAATATATGCTCAAGAGATTCAAGCTAAGTGATGTCAAGCCGGGTTCCACTCCAATGCCCACCAAGTGCCAACTTGACATCGATCCCAATGGTAAAGCGGTGGATCAAAAGGTATATCGCTCCATGATTGGATCCTTGCTTTACCTTTGTGCATCTAGACCGGATATCATGTTGAGTGTGGGAATTTGTGCATGGTTTCAAGCCGCACCTAAGGAAAGTCACTTTGTGGCGGTCAAGCGAATCTTTTGATATTTGGCTCATACCCCAAACTTTAGCTTATGGTACCCAAGAGGAGCAAACTTCAAGCTTGTAGGGTATTTAGACTCCGATTGGGCGGGAGACAAGTGGATAGGAAGTCCACTTCCGGAGGGTGCCAATTCCTTGGTTGCTCTTTGGTAAGTTGGTCTTCCAAAAAGCAAAGTTGTGTGTCTCTCTCGTCCACCGAAGTGGAGTATGTAGCGGCCGGTAGTTGTTGTGCACAACTCTTATGGATGAGGCAAACTTTAAAGGATTACAGTGTCATTTTTGACAAAGTGCCTCTTTGGTGTGACAATGGAAGTGCCATCAAGATTTCTCTCAACCCGGTGCAACACTTCAAGACAAAGCATATTGAGATTCAGTATCACTTCATCCGGGATCACATTAGGCGAGGGGAGATCGAGCTCAACTACGTCAACACTCATGATAACCTTGCAGATATTTTCACGAAGCCGTTGGATGAAGCAAGATTTCATGAGTTAAGCATGACCTAAATATCATTGATTCGAGCAATGTTGCTTGAACCCTTGCACACCCCACCATACTCATCTTGTTGTCTTGTTTAGATGTAGGCATGGACATAGGGGGAGTGTTGTTCTCTCGATGAACTCTCCCTCCACCCATTATGCATAAAGTGATCAACTCTTCCACATTAGCCATTTTTGATGGTACTTGTGCTTCAAAGACGAGTTTTGGTCATGGGCCCAAGGATAGTTCTTCGCGGTGCCATACCAATTGACTCAAACATAGGTGGCTCCGGCCACTGCCCTCTCTTTGGAGAGTTTGTGTCTCGAGGTTGTTTCTTGTTGTCTCTTGCCTTTCTTTCTTTGTGTTGAGAGTGTTCTTGTGGTGTCTTGTTGGCTTGAAGATTTGGTGCGAAGACCCTTTTTTTCTTGGTTGAAACGTGCAACTTCTTGAGCCCGCGGTACTACCGCGGCCAGCCACGGTACTAACGCATATGGAGAGCATGGTACTACCGCACCTAGTGCGGCAGTAATTTTTTACTACCACCTGGGAGAGCGGTACTACCGCTCAGGTGCGGTACTTCCGCCGAGCGGTACTACTGCAATGAAGCGTGGTACTACCGCGCTGACGAGTGTGTGGGGGTTATGACTCGGGCAGGGGAGTTCCGACTCCCCATACCCATTCACTTGTCTCTCTCCCCACCGTCTCTCTCTCTCTCGCTCGCTCAAGAACAGCGCCGGAGGTCCTCACCGGATCTCCATCTCCGGCCACTCTCCTCGGATTCCGACCGGTGGGATCGTTCCCCACCACTTCCTCTTCCCATGGACCAAGGTTTCTCCCCAAATCCCTCTCTTTCTTGGTTGTTCTTTCGCTTCTAGGTTTTTGGGGAGATGCATGTTGTTCTTGAGATTTTAGGCCAAATCTTTGCAAGAGTAGGATGTAGGAGAGTCATGTTGCGTAGAAATTATACTTGATATATTGTCCCGTGGTAGATTTGATCAACCGTAGTACCGCCGTGTTTTTGCGGTTCTTCTCAAATTCAAAAGTGGTTTGGATCTGACGCGGTGCGGTACTACCGCGCCTCTTGTGCGGTACTACCGCTAGTCTGGTACTACCGCCCGTCCGGTGCGGTACTACCGCACGTGCTGTGGCACTAAGCTCTTACTACCGCTCCAAGCCATGGTACTACCGTGACCTCACACGGTACTACCGCGATTAGGAGCGGTACTAAATTTTAGTACCGCACGACCTGGCAGTACTACTGTTGGTGTCCAATCTCTCTCGTGGCAATTACCATGTATGCTTTCTACTTGTTTCCCTTGTTTTGCTAAGGTCTTTGCATTGATTCTTCTCGCTCTTTGTGTGTGCTTTCTCTTGTTTCTTAGGTGGTGGCTCTCGCCATTCCAATCCCAGTTGTGACACTGGCTCCAAGCGACTGCGAAATCATCAAGATGAAGCACCAGAGGGCTCCAGTGCCCCCAAGCGCAATGTCAAGACCACCGCTAGCAAGAACAAGGAACCCGCTAAGGGCATGGGCGAGATTCCCCTCGCAGAGTACATCGAACGCCGGAAGATCAACCCCTATGTGAATGCTCGTGCTATCCTCAGAGGCAGTGAATTGTTTTGGACCAAGCAGCAGACTCTCGTTTATCTGGATGTAATCAAGAACAATCAACATACCTACGTGGATGTCAAGTGGATAGACATGAATCACTTGAGGAAGGACAAGTTTCGTGAGTACTTTGGAGAAGCTCTGGATTTGGTGGAGCAGTTCGGTATTGAACATGTGATCTCTTTCCACCTTGCCTATGACCCTGAGCTTATCTGTCAGTTCCTTGCCTTAGTTTACTTTCACCCCGGGGAGGAGTGGAGGATGACCTGGATGACCAATGGTCGTAAGTTGACTGCTACCTGGAAGGAGTTCATGGATCTGCTCCACGTTCCTGATGACGGGCTCACCACACCCGTTGGTGTTCACCCCCATGCCAATCCTGAGTCTGCTAGCAAGAACAAGCTACAGCTGTTTTATGTTGAGAAGGTGCTTCCCAGTGGCAAGTCAACATGGGTGCTGAACTCCTTTCTGGATATCATGCATCGCATCTTCCGCAACTCTCTGTTCCCTTGCATTGGCGACAAGGACAAGGTTCATGCCTATCTGGTCGATATGATGCTCCTGTGCGAGGAGGCACGTGTGTCTCAGACTCAGCCACTTGATGTCTTACACATCATGTGGTGTGAGCTTCGGTTTGAGGTGTTCACCCGCAAGGTACCTATCTATGGTCCATACCTGTTTCTGTTGATCTCCACGACTTGGGAGAAGCTGTACCCTGCTGATGAGTTCCTTGCTCCAAACTGGATTCGACATGAGCCCATCAGTCTCCGTGTCAAGCCCAACTGGGCCAACACTACTACTCGTGCTGAGGCGTCTGCTGCTAGGAGGGCTGTTGATGAGGAGGAGGCTGGTGCAGAGGATGTTGCTGAGGACCGTGCTGCTAGGTCTTCCCAACCTTCCTCTGAGCCCTCATGGGCCAAGAAGTTGCAGGACAAGATGAAGACTCTTTTCTGCATGCAAGCAAAGGGGCAGTATAGGACTCACGTGGCATCCAAGGAGAGTCGCCGCCGCAACAAGAAGGTTATGATGCTCTTTGGAGAGGACGTCTCTGGCAGTTCTGAGGAGGTCATCACGCCACAAGCTGCATGGATGGCAAAGCAAGGCTTCAAGTGGACTAGTTCTGAGGAGGACATCGAGGAGACCGTCCCCGCCGCCGAGTCTGACGAGGAGCATGAGGAGAGTTGGGATGATTTCTCTGCCTAAGGCACCCCTTGTGTGTAGGTGTCCTCTCTGCCTTTTTGGCGTCTCGATGCCAAAGGGAGAGAGAGTGTAGGGATTTGTGTGCTTGCGAGTCGTGTGTCGTGTTTGGTGTGTTTGCTTTGTCGTTTGGACCTCGTTTGCTTTGCTTTGGTTTGCGCCTGTGAGACTTATCCTTCATATGGTGTAAGACATATGCTCTCTATCCTATCTTAGTGAGATTATGTTCGTGCTACTTATGTTATGCTCTTATTTGCTATCTTGTCTAGTGTTAGCATTACTATTGCAAGATATGCCTTGTCTCTAAAATATAGGGGGAGTTTTGATCCTAGTATGTGTGCCGTGCAGTCCAAAGCACCCATCTAGTTTGCACACATCTAGGGGGAGCCCGTCTATATTCTAGAGAGGAGGGGTTTGCGTTTGCTCAATATTATTTCCCTTTGTGCAAATCCCGTATTGTCATCAATCCACCAAAAAGGGGGAGATTGTAAGGGCATATTTATCCCTAAGGTGTTTTGGTGATTGATGACAATGCTGTTGTGGACTAATCGTGTGCCTTGAGTTTCCCAGATGTTTCATCGCTAGGCACAAGACGGTTTGGTGCCCCTCGAAGACTATTGAAGACGGCATTTTTCTACGTTTCTTTTTGGTGGATTTGAGTCGTAGGAAAGCCGTACTACTAAGAGGGGGTCCGCTTTGGAAAGGTTCGGGTGGAATCATCACGTACACGTTTTCTTCCTTGTCTCCACCTTTCCCCTGCACCTTGGAGCATCCTCCGTTTATCCTCTATGCAATTGTCCTGGCTGCTGATGTTGGGCTTGCGGTAGTACTGCTCCCCGGAGAGGTAGTACCGCAGGCACCTGCGGTAGTACCGTACTACGGCGCGGTAGTACCATACTACGGTGCGGTAGTACCGCAGGAGCCCACGGTAGTACCGCTCCTCTGGAGCCGTAGTACTGTGGCCCCCAGGCCAAGTGCCGCTGCTTCGCGGTAGTAGGGGGCGGATGTAATTTTTTACATCCGCGCCTCCATGGTAGTACCGCACCTCGTGTGCGGTAGTACTGCGCGCGGCCTGGTTCAGCTGCCATGCGGTAGTACCACTCCCCAGCGGTAGTACCGTGTCGGATTTTTGCATCTTTTCGTTTCCAGTGGAAGTAGGCACGGATGTATTTTTATTCATCCACACCCTTCCCAGGCTAGGACTTTCCTGCCTTGCGATAGTACCGCAAGGGGGAACGGTAGTACTGCGCTTGCGGAAGTACCATTCTCAGTCAGGCCTGTTCTAGTCCCTATCGTTGCCGCAGTAGTACCGTGGTCCCTCACGGTAGTACCGAATGGCCTAGTGGTAGTACCGCTTGTCAGGAGCGGTAGTACCGCATGGCCTTGTGTTATTACCGCCTGTCAGGAGCGGTAGTACCGCAAGTCACGGGCTGGTTAAGTGGATAACGGTTGGATTTTCGTCCGCAGCTATAAAAGGGGTGTCTTCTCCCTCTAGTTGACCACCTCTTCCAACCCTAAGCTCCATTGTTACTCCAAGCTCCATTTTCGCCTGATCTCTCTCCCTAGCCAATCAAACTTGTTGATTTGCTCGGGAGTGGTTGAGAAGGCCTCGGTCTACACTTCCACCAAGAGAAATTTGATTCCCCCCACTAATCCCTTGCAGATCTTGTTACTCTTGGGTGTTTGAGCACCCTAGACGGTTGAGGTCACCGCGGAGCCATAGTCCATTGTGGTGAAGCTTCGTGGTGTCGTTGGGAGCCTCCAATTAAGTTATGGAGATTGCCCCAACCTTGTTTGTAAAGGTTCGGTCGCCGCCTCCGAGGGCACCAATAGTGGAATCACGGCATCTCGCATTGTGCGAGAGCGTGAGGAGAATACGGTGGCCCAAGTGGCTTCTTGGGGAGCATTGTGCCTCCACATCGCTCCAACGGAGACGTACTTCCCTTCAAAGGGAAGGAACTTCGGTAACACATCCTCGTCTCCACCGGCTCCACTCTTGGTTATCTCGTGCCTTTACTTGTGCAAGCTTATTTGTGATATATCTCTTGCTTGCTTGTGTACTTATCATTGTTGCATCATATAGGTTGCTCACTTAGTTGCACATCTAGACAACCTACTTTGATGCAAAGTTTAAATTGTTAAAGAAAAGCTAAAAAATTTTAGTTGCCTATTCACCCCCCTCTAGTCAACTATATCGATCCTTTCATGCTTCTCACAAACAGAGCTTCTCACAACAAGCATGATGGTTTGGGTAGGGAATGTCCCACCTTTGGGGACAAAACGATATCCATTGCCTCCTATTGCTTCCAAAAAATTTCTCGTCTCAACATAGAACAACAGGAGTGTTGTGTCAATTTTCGTGATTTTTCGGGGTTCATTTGGACATTTTTATGCATTAACTGAGTTTTCAATGCATTTATGTGCATAATTCAAGTATGAACTACATGCACATGCTCTAGTGCATATAAATTGGTTGAAAAATCCAATCTGTGTCCTTGGGTGCATGCTTAGGTCCCATGCAAGAAATGGGAATGAATTTCAAACACCAGGGCACCGTTGATTGCTGGCAAAACATTGAGATGTCTGGTTTTTAAATTGTAGTAAATCCCAAACTCGTCTGAAATTCATGAAACTTGGCATGCTATCATGGAGCAGCATCAACATGCCGTGGTAAAGAATTTGTCCCATTTGGGGCAGGTTTGGGTATATGCTTCTCACAACAAGCATTATGGTTTCGGTAGGGAATGTCCCATCTTTGGGGACGAAATGATATCCATTGCCTCTTATTGCTTCCACAAAATTTCTCGTGTCAACATAGAACAACAGGAGTGTTGTGTCATTTTTTGTGATTTTCAGGGTTCGTTTGGACATTTTTATCCATTAACTGAGTTTTCAATGCATTTATGTGCATAATTCAAATCTGAACTACATGCACATGCTCCAGTGCATGTAAATTGGTTAAAAAATCAAATATGTGTCCTTGGGTGCATGCTTAGGTCCCATGCAAGAAATGGGAATGAATTTCAAACACCAGGGCACCGTTGATTGCCGGCAAAACATTGAGATTCCTGGTTTTTAAATTCTAGTAAATCCAAAACTTGTCCGAAATTCATGAAACTTGCCATGCTTTCATGGAGCAGCATCAACATGTCGTGGTAATATTTTTGTCCCGTTTGGGGCAGGTTTGGGTATATGCTTCTCACAAACCAGAGCTTCTCACTACAAGCATGATGGTTTCGGTAAGGAACATCCCACCTTTGGGGACGAAACGATATCCATTGCCTCTTATTGCTTCCAAATTTTTTCTCATGTCAATATAGAACAACAGGAGTGTTGTGTCAATTTTTGTGATTTTTTGGGTTCGTTTGGACATTTTATGCATTAACTGAGTTTCAATGCATTTATGTGCATAATTCAAATTTAAACTACATGCACATGCTCCAGTGCATGTAAATTGGTTGAAAAATCAAATATGTGTCCTTGGGTGCATGCTTAGGTCCCATGCAAGAAATGGGAATGAATTTCAAACACCAGGGCACCATTGATTGCCGGCAAAACATTGAGATTCCTGGTTTTTAAATTCTAGTAAATCCAAAACTCCTCTGAATTCATGAAACTTGGCATGCTTTCATGGAGCGGCATCAACATGTTGTGGTAATATTTTTGTCTTGTTTGGGGCAGGTTTGGGTATATCCTTCTCACAAACCAGAGCTTCTCACAACAAGCATGATGGTTTCGGTAAGGAACGCCCCACCTTTGGGGACGAAACGATATCCATTGCCTCTTATTGCTTCCAAAAATTTTCTCGTGTCAATATAGAAGAACATGAGTGTTGTGTCAATTTTTGGGATTTTTCGGGTTCGTTTGGACATTTTTATGCATGAACTGAGTTTCAATGCATTTATGTGCATAATTCAAATTTGAACTACATGCACATGCTCCAGTGCATATAAATTGGTTGAAAAATCAAATATGTATCCTTGGGTGCATGCTTAGGTCCCATGCAAGAAATGGGAATGAATTTCAAACACCAGGGCACCGTTGATTGCCGGCAAAACATTGAGATGTCTGGTTTTTAAATTCTAGCAAATTCAAAACTTGTCTGAAATTTGTGAAACTTGGCATGCTATCATGGAATGGCACCCGACATGATGTGGTATTTTTTGTGCCCATTTTGAGAGAAGGCGCACTCGAATAATGACAGCCAAGAAAGGCATTTTGAAAAAATAGCTGCCACTTTAATATCTCAAACGTTTGTATAATACAAACCGTGTGCGTTCTGTTAACCGTTCATGTGACGCCACGTGTCTTGGTTTTAATGGCTATAGGAGGTGCTGTGTGGACATCTGCTTGACCTTGACTGAACGGGAGGCGTGCGAGAGCAGTCCGGTGCGTAGGCTAACCGAGATGAGTGCAAACTGTCCTCGAATGCGAAGGTCACCAGGAACTGTGTAAGCTGTACGCTGCGTAGGCTCACTAGGAAGCGAGCCCTTTGACTTCCATGGCCGCCCGCCTTCCTCTCCGTGTGCGCACCCCCCCTCAGTGGCATGGGACGCCACCATCGAACGCTACCTCTCAGCGCCGCCAGCTGCAGTCCTCCCGCCCCACGCCCGTCGACCCCGGGACGACATGATGCAAAGTGAGAGCAGGATTTGCGCATCTCTTCAACGCAAACAGTTCTTTTGGATGACCCGTGTGCAACCACTTACAAACAATTTGGTGCGATTTGCATCTGTCATATTGGGTATGTTGCCATTTGTCAAACTGGAAAGATTGACATTTGTTGATCTAGTAACATTGCCATCTGTCAATCTTGTAACACTGTGATTTGTCAAAATATGAAGCTAAAAATCACCAGCAGTATCTAATTTTTGCAACTAAAATTCAGTAATTAAGCATAGATTTCATTCATAGATTAAGCATTCGTTCTTAATTTATACAAACAGTTCAACTCGACAGCTGAACCGACCAAACTTTTCCGCAATTGTTTCCAACCACGTACTGAAATAGCTAGTTCAATTATATATACTATCTAATTTTAAGTACGTTGTATAGTTCCACCACATCTATAGTTAGATGAACTGAACAAAATAGCCCCTAAATACTACTACTACTGCGGAGGGGCTTTGTACTACTTCCGGCTGCCTCTCCTCTGCCGAGCGCGCTCAGTAAGAGGCGGAGGAGGAGGAGCCTACCGACGAGCTAGGCAACCGCAATACGGTGCCTGCCACTGTTGCATCTTCAGCGACGCTCACCTCGAACGCCCTCTGCTGCTCCAGATGACCCGTCTCAAAGCGGTGGTTCTCCTCGTAGATCTCCTGATTCCTCTCCTTTGAGGCGGCGTGTGCCGCGGCCACGGCGTCAGTAAGGCTCTTTGCGTGCTCGACGAGGCGCTCCTCCTCCTCCCGCAGGAACTCGGTGTAGCGTGCAAGGTCGTTGACGTACGTGCGGGCATCCACCTCCGCCTCCCGCCTTCGGGCGGCGGTGGCGGAGCGGGTGATGACCCCGGTGGTCGACGGTGGGCAGGCAGCCATGCCGGCCGACGACGGGGTGGCGGCCATGACCACCACCTCCCGCCTTCGGGCCACGGTGACCGGAAGTGGGGTGGCGGCTACGACGGCCACCTCCCGCCTTCGGGTCGAGGCGGCGGAGAGGGCGATGGCCCTGGCTTTCGACGGTGGTGTGGCGGCAACGGTGGCCGGCAATAGCTGCCGACGGGCACCGCCGACGGAGCGTGTGGTGGGTGTTCCGCGCTGCTACCTCTTGAGCACTGCGTTGGTTTTCCCCGAAGAGGAAGGGATGATGCAGCAAAGTAGCATAAGTATTTCCCTCAGTTTTTGAGAACCAAGGTATCAATCCAGTAGGAGGCTATGCGCGAGTCCCTCGTACCTGCACAAAACAAATAAATCCTCGCAACCAACGCAAATAGGGGTTGTCAATCCCTATAAGGCCACTTAAGAGAGTGAGATCTGATAGATATGATAAGATAATACTTTTGGTATTTTTATGATAAAGATGCAAAGTAAAATAAAGGCAAAGTAAATAGCAAAGGAAATAACTAAGTAGTAGGAGATCAATATGATAAAGATAGACCCGGGGGCCATAGGTTTCACTAGTGGCTTCTCTCGAGAGCATAAGTATTCTACGGTGGGTGAACAAATTATTGTTGAGCAATTGACAGAATTGAGCATAGTTATGAGAATATCTAGGTATGATCATGTATATAGGCATCACGTCTGAGACAAGTAGACCGACTCCTGCCTGCATCTACTACTATTACTCCACTCATCGACCGCTATCCAGCATGCATCTAGAGTTTTAAGTTAAAAATAGAGTAACGCCTTAAGCAAGATGACATGATGTAGAGGGATAGACTCATGCAATATGAAGAAAACCCCATCTTGTTATCCTTGATGGCAACAATACAATACATGCCTTGCTGCCCTTACTGTCACCGAGAAAGGACACCGCAAGATTGAACCCAAACTAAGCACTTCTCCCATTGTAAGAAAGATCAATCTAGTAGGCCAAACCAAACTGATAATTCGAAGAGACTTGCAAAGATAACCAATCATACATAAAAGAATTCAGAGAAGATTCAAATATTATTCATACATAGACTTGATCATAAACCCACAATTCATCGGTCTCAACAAACACACCGCAAAAAGAAGATTACATCGAATAGATCTCCACAAGAGAGGGGGAGAACATTGTATTGAGATCCAAAAAGAGAGAACAAGCCATCTAGCTACTAACTATGGACCCGTAGGTCTGAGGTGAACTACTCACACTTCATCGGAGGGGCTATGGTGTTGATGTAGAAGCCCTCCGTGATCGATGCCCCTCCGGCGGAGCTCCGGAACAGGCCCCAAGATGGGATCTCGTGGATACAGAAAGTTACGGCGGTGGAAATAGGGTTTTGGCTCCGTTTCACATTATTTGGGGGTACGTGGATATATATAGGAGGAAGGAGTATGTCGGTGGAGCAACAGGGGGCCCACGAGGGTGGATGGCGCGTCTGGTGGGGGTGGGCGCGCCCCCTACCTCGTGGCCTCATGTTTCATTTCTTGACGTAGGGTCCAAGTCTCCCTGGTCTTATTCGTTGAGAAAATCACGTTCCCGAAGGTTTCATTCCGTTTGGACTCCGTTTGTTATTCCTTTTCTTTGAAACCCTAAAACAGGCAAAAACAACAATTCTGGGCTGGGCCTCCGGTTAATAGGTTAGTCCCAAAATGTCACATCCCTAGTTCTGGTTTGCTCTAGGCTAGCTAGTCATGTGTGCATCATGTTTAAAATTCAATGAATCTGAAATGGGGACTTGTGAAAGCCTCAGAATCATTTTGAAAATGATCAAGATAAAAATTGCTTTAATTTGGCCCAAGAAAATATTCCTGTTTTTCTCTAATAATATTGGCCAGAGTGAAAATTCCAACCAATATTTTTAGGAGCTCAGAAACATTTATTTTGGCCATTTGAATTTACCCAATAATTATTTGCTTTGGATTTATATTTAATATATATTAAATATAACTCCAATAATTCTGGCAGTTTGTGAGTGGCTTTATATATATTTAGCAAGCCATATAATAACCTACAGAATTTATTAAAATGATTTAGTGGCTAAACTAAATCCGAACAAAGGAAAGAAAATAGGAAAAGAAAAACAAATTGGAATTAGAGAGGGAGAGAGAACTACCCGGGCCAACTTACCTGGCCTTCCAGCCCACCTGGTGGCCCAGGTGGCGGCCCAGCCCACCAGGGGCTCCCGTGTCTTCTCCTACCTCTGCCAGAAGGACCGAGGCGTGTGCTCGCCGCGCGCCGGCATGCGCCGGCCACCTCCTGCCTACCTGCCTGTCTCCCCATCGCTCTGAGGACGCCACGGAGACGCCCCGAGACCCCTCTCTCCTTCCCTCACTCGCTGCTCTCCCTCCCCTCCCCTGGATCCCTCTCTCTCACCACCGAGCGAGCTCGCCGACGCCGATCGCCGTACCCGCGGCCACCGCCACCGCCATCGCCACTGCCTCGCCTATCCGAGCTGTCCACGAGCTCTGACTCATCTGCCTCTTCCTCCTCGACGATCCGCCCGGCCTCGAACGCGCTGCTTCATTGCCACCATCGCCGTTTCCGTCACCGGCCACCGAGGCACCTCGTCGGTCAATTCGTCGTCACCAGCGCGTCCCCGAGCTCTCCGACGATTCCATTGGATGCGCTGTGAGCTTCCTGTCACTTCCCCCTAACCCCGTGGCGTTTTTCTCGTCGTAGCCGCCTAGCCACCGGAGCCGAGAGCTCCGTGTCGCCGACCATGGCGCCGCCGTGGCCAGAGCCCGAACCAGCCGCCCCCGCACGCGCCATCGTTCTCCTCGCCTCTACAGGAGCCCGTAGCCACCACTAGCTCCTCCTCCCGTACACCACGACGCCGTCCCGGCCAACTCCGTGCCGGAACCGCCGCGGATGTGCTCGTCGCCGTCAGCTCCAGCGACTATGCGACCAACTAGTGGCACCGTTGGACGCGGCGCATCCCCAGGGTCCCGTAGAATCCACCCACGCGACGAATGGTCGCCGGAACAGAGATTCCGGCGTGCCTCCGCCGTCGGTTGAGGTCGCCGGTGGCCTAACTCCGGCCGGCTGACGTGTCAAATTAGGCTAAAACTAATTAGTCACTAACTACCCTCCCTAGTCACTGACATGTGGGCCCATGCCCCACTGACACTTTTAGTTAGGATTAAATTAGCACTAACAGTCTTTATTAATTAGCCTAGTCACTGACTAGTGGGTCCCAGCGTCAGGTTTGACCTGGGCTGACGCTGTTGACCTGATGACATCATTCTGACGTCAGGCTGACGCAGTAATGCTTTCTGGGATTTAAATAAATAAGAAATGATTTATTATTTTCAAAAAATGCCCAAAACTTCTAAAAATCATATAAAATCAACCGTAGCTCAGAATAAAATAATTTATATATGAAAAATTATCACAAAAATCCAATCTATCCATCTGTACCATTTTCATGCATGTTAGAACAACTTATGGCTGCTGCTTAGGACAAACTATGTGAATGTCATTTGGATTTTAACATATGGGGTTTGAATTTGAATCTAGGGTTCAAACCAACTTCATTTAATATGGTTGCTAGTTGCATTAGTTTAATCAACAACATATTGCCATGTCATGAGCATGCATCATATTGTTGCATTGCATTGATTGTGTTTCTTCCTTGTTTGCCGGTATTCTCCCCTCTCAGTAAACGTGGTTCCGACGATGAGTTCGATGACACTGATGAATAACTATATTATCTTCAGAAGTGCCAAGCAAGCAAACCCCCCCCCTTGTTCATTCCGATACAATCCCACTCTCTCGCTCCTGCACTCTTTTACTGCATTAGGTCAACAATGATTCATCTGTTACTTGCTGCGGTAGTTGAACCCCTTCCCTCTGCATGACCTGTCATTGCCACAGTAAATAGATGAAACCCACTAGCATGAGTAGGAGTTGTTTGAGCCCTGATGTGCCTACTCATTCATGCTTGTTTGTCATGCCTGCTATTGCATAGAGTTGTGTCGGGTTTGATTCATCGGGAATGAATTGGAATGGTGATGAACATGTCCTACTGTGTGTGAGCTAAGTGTGTGAACACGATTTGGTAAAGGTAGCGGTGAGAGGCCATGTAGGAGTACATGATGGGTTGTCTCATTGAAACTGTTCTTAGGAACTGAGTTCTATGTCTGTGATCCATGAACAGCTACTACCACTCATTGGGATCCTCAATTGACCCTCTCGGCTTCTTAATCACCCTAGTACTCTGTCCAGGAGTTGCAACTAGTTTCTGGTGTTTGTAGGTTATGTGTTGGCGGCCGTGCGTAGCACTGACCCTAGGGGTGGGCTATGATGCGGTAAATACACCATGGCATGGTGTACCGGGCGCCCGTTTGGTGTCTCGGGAACCCTGTTCACATCGTTCGGGGCCGTATGTGGAAACCTCGGCCGGACTCCCTGCGGATGGAACCTGGATAGGCGATAAACCTGGACTAGAGACTTGAGTGTTTAGGTAGGCCGTGGCCGACACCCTCGTTGGGCTTCCGCTTGAAGGTTGCCGAGTACATGTCGTGTAAACGACGGTAAGTGGTGGGAGCGTGTGTGAAGAAGTACACCCCTGCAGGGTTATCATTATCTATTCGAATAGCCGGATTCCTCGGATATGGAAACTTGGACCCCTTGCATAATTCATAGACAAGTGAAAGTGGATACTCTAAAACTCGCAAGATAAGCGTGAGTGCTATGGATGGCCTTCTTGTAGGGAGACGGGAGCGGATCCATAGTGGTGTATTGATATGGTGAATATGTGGACTCGTGTGCGCCACCTCAAAGAGTTGCTTGCAGTCGTAGTTCAGGTTAGCCACTGAGTCAAAGCTGGCTTGCTGCGGTTAAACTCCACCACCCCCTTTGTTGATACCGATGCATATGTAGTTAGTTCTGATGTAAGTCTTGTTGAGTACATTTGTACTCACGTTTTCTTAATTTATGTTTTGCAGAGAGGCGTCAGTCTCGCTAGTAGTTCCGTGTGGGCTTCGGCGTTTAGCTTGCTACCTCAGCTACGATCTTGTGCCCTTGGCAGGATCTGGTAGATAGTCAGGCTTCTTAGCCTTTTTCATTTGTAGATGTCTGTACTCAGACATGTTAAACTTCCGCATGTGCTTGATTTGTATGCTATAATTGTTGGGTCATGAGACCCATGTTTTTAATTTCTTGCTCCTTGGAGCCTAATGAATAAATACTTGAGTCATAGAGTTATGTTGTGATGCCATGTTGTATTTACACATATCAAGCATATTGTGTGTATGATTGTAATGCTTGGTATGTGTGGGATCCGACACCCTAGTTGTTTATCCTTGGTAGCCTCTCTTATGGGGAAATGTAGTCTTGTGCTTCCATGAGCCATAGTAGTCCGCTACAGCCCGGTTCACCTGAGTCCTGCTAGCCCAGCACTACTGCTCAGGACACTTGACTGGCCAGCATGTGTTTCACTTCATTCCTGTGTCTGTCCCCTCGGGGAAACGTCACGCGGTGACATCCGGAGTCCTGCCTAGCCTGCTACAGCCCGGGTTACCGGAGTCCTATTAGCCCAGTGCTACAGCCCGGATTCACACGCTGTTGACCGACATGCTCAAATTTGATTCATGTATGCCTGTCCCCATCGGTTAGTGCCGCTTTGGGTTCACGACTAGCCATGTCGGCCTGGGTTCTTTGTCATATGGATGCTACCGACACTATCATATATGTGAGCCAAAAGACGCAAACGGTCCTGGGCCAGGTAAGGTGGCACCCGTGGGAATACCGTGCGTGAGGCCGCAAAGTGATATGATGTGTTACATGCTAGATCGGTGTGACTTAGGATCGGGGTCCTGACACAAAAATAATATAAAAGTGGATAATAAAGCCCAATAATGTCCAAAACAGTAGATAATATAGCATGGAGCAATCAAAAATTATACATACGTTGGAGATGTATCACGCATCCCCAAGCTTAATTCCAGCTCGTCCTCGAGTAGGTAAATGATAAAAATAGAATTTTTGATGTGGAGTGCTACTTGGCATAATTTTAATGTAATTCTTCTCAATTGTGGTATGAATATTCAGATCCGAAAGATTCAAGACAAAAGTTCATATTGACATAAAAATAATAATACTTCAAGCATACTAACTAAGCAATTATGTCTTCTCAAAATAACATGGCCAAAGAAAGTTCATCCCTACAAAATCATATGGTTTAGTCATGTTTCATTTTTGTCACACAAGAATGCTCTCATCATGCACAACCCCGATGACAAGCCAAGCAATTGTTTCATACTTTAGTAATCTCAAACCTATAAACTTTCACGCAATATATGAGCATGAGCCATGGACATAGCACTATAGGTGGAATAGAATATAATGAGGGGGTTATGTGGAGAAGACAAAAAAGGAGAAAGTCTCACATCAACGAGGCTAATCAATGGGCTATGGAGATGCCCACCGATTGATGTTAATGCAAGGAGTACGGATTTCCATGCAACGGATGCACTAGAGCTATAAATGTATGAAAGCTCAACAAAAGAAACTAGTGGGTGTGCATCCAACTTGCTTGCTCACGAAGACCTAGGGCACTTGAGGAGCCCCATTGTTGGAATATACAAGCCAAGTTCTATAATGAAAATTCCCACTAGTATATGAAAGTGACAAAACAAGAGACTCTCTAACATGAAGATTATGGTGCTACTTTGAAGCACAAGTGTGGCAAAGGATAGTAACATTGTCCCTTCTCTCTTTTTCTCTCATTTTTTTTTCTTTTTTTGGGCCTTCTCTTTTTTATGGCCTTTCAATTTTTTTGGGGGGCCTTTTCTCTTTTTTTATGACCTTTCTCTTTTTTTATTCCTCACTTGGGACAATGCTCTAGAAAATGATGATCATCACACTTCTATTTATTTACAACTCAATGATTACAACTCAATACTAGAACAAAAGATGACTCTATATGAATGCCTCCAGCGGTGTACCGGGATATGCAATGGACCAAGAGTGACATGTATGAAAGAATTATGAACGGTGGCTTTGCCACAAATACTATGTCAACTACATGATCATACTAAGCAATATGACAATGATAAGTGTGTCATGATGAACGGAATGATGGAAAGTTGCATGGCAATATATCTCGGAATGGCTATGGAAATGCCATAATAGGTAGGTATGGTGGCTGTTTTGAGGAAGATATAAGGAGGTTTATGTGTGAAAGAGCATATCATATCACGGGGTTTGGATGCACCGGCGAAGTTTGCGCCAACTCTCAATGTGAGAAAGGGCAATGCACGGTACCGAAGAGGCTAGCAAAGATGGAAGGGTGAGAGTGCGTATAATCCATGGACTCAACATTAGTCATAAAGAACTCACATACTTATTGCAAAAATCTACAAGTCATCAAAAACCTCGGTACTACGCGCATGCTCCTAGGGGGATAGATTGGTAGGAAAAGACCATCGCTCATCCCCGACCGCCACTCACGAGGAAGACAATCAAATAACACCTCATGTTTCAAATTTGTTGCATAACGTTTACCATACGTGCATGCTACGGGACTTGCAAACTACAACACAAGCATTTCTCAATTTCACAACTACTCAACTAGCACGACTTTGATATTATTACCTCCATATCTCAAAACAATCATCAAGCATCAAACTTCTCTTAGTATTCAAAACACTCTTAAGAAAATTTTACTAATCTTGAATACCTAGCATATTAGGATTTTAAGAAAATTACCATGCTATTAAGACTCTCAAAATAATCTAAGTGAAGCATGAGAGATCAATAGTTTCTATAAAACAAATCCACCATCGTGCTCTAAAAGATATAAGTAAAGTACTAGAGCAAAATTATATAACTCAAAAGATATAAGCGAAGCACATAGACTAATCTAACAAATTCCAAATCATGTATGGCTCTCTAAAAAGGTATGTACAGCAAGGATGATTGTGTTAAACTAACAAGCAAAGACTCAAATCATACAAGACGCTCCAAGCAAAACACATATCATATGACGAATAAAAATATAGCTCCAAGTAAAGTTACCGATAGAAGTTGACGAAAGAGGGGATGCCTTCCAGGGCATCCCCAAGATTTGGATTTTAGGTGTCCTTAGATTATCTTGGGGGTTCCATGGGCATCCCCAAGCTTAGGCTCTTTGTCGGTGTCAAAACCGGCGGATCTCGGGTAGGGGGTCCCAAACTGTGCGTCTAGGCCGGATGGTAACAGGAGGCAGGGAACACGATGTTTTACCCAGGTTCGGGCCCTCTTGATGGAGGTAAAACCCTACATCATGCTTGATTAATATTGATGATATGGGTAATACAAGAGTAGATCTACCACGAGATCAAGGAGGCTAAACCCTAGAAGCTAGCCTACGGTATGATTGTTGTATATGGAGTTGATTGCCTACGGACTACAACCCTCCGGTTTATATAGACACTAGATAGGATTAGGGTTACATAGAGTCGGTTACAATGGTAGGAGATCTTGAATATCCGCATCGCCAAGCTTGCCTTCCACGCCAAGGAAAGTCCCATCCGGACACGGGACGAAGTCTTCAATCTTGTATCTTCATAGTCCAGGAGTGAGGCTGAAGGTATAGTCCGGCTACCCGAACACCCCCTAATCCAGGACTCCCTCAGTAGCCCCTGAACCAGGCTTCAATGACGACGAGTCTGGCATGCAAATTGTCTTCGGCATTGCAAGGCGGGTTCCCCCTCCAAGTCCTTCATAGAAGATTGTAAACACCAAGAGTAGTGTCCGGCTCTGCAAAATAAGCTTCCACATATTGCCATAGAGAGAATAATATTAACACAAATCAAATCTGCTGACGTATTCCGCAGTGCGTCATCACACTACAGCCAAGTCCTTCACTCGAATCGTTTTCACTTTTCCACCTCAGCGTGTTTTGCGAGGCGGTTTCCTTGGCACGTCTTGTCAAAGCAGAGATCGTGTACCCCCCTTTTACGGGATTCTCATCAATACGGACGTGGGTAACCCAACCGCGCCACTTATCACGGCGCTTGGGAGGCAAGCGAGTTTTACTATGCAGGTGGGGACGCACAACCGCATCCGCTCATATAAGGGGACAAGGATCCACCTTTTTACCTACGCCTTCTTCCTCCTTTGCCTATCCATCTCCTGCGCACCCGAGCTCCAGCGCCCAAGCCCGCACTTCCCACCTCAACCTTCTCTAGCAATGTCCGGAGCGGGAGGCAAGTGGATGGTCTCCTCCGCCACAGAGGGCAAAGTCAAGAAGCTAAGGAAGGTCGGATACCTGTCCAAGGACATCGCGCATCGGCTTCCCAAAGAGGGGCAGCTTCTCCCCACCCCAAGGCCCCATGAGAGGGTAGTATTTCTCCCCCACTTCCTCCGCGGACTGGGTTTTCCACTCCACCCATTTGTCCCGGGGCTCATGTTCTACTACGGCCTGGATTTTCACGATCTGGCTCCGAACTTCATCCTCAACATCTCGGCGTTTATCGTCGTGTGCGAGGCTTTTCTCCGCGTCCGCCCTCATTTCGGCCTCTGGCTCAAGACCTTCAACGTCAAGCCCAAGGTGGTGCGCGGCAGCCAGGCGGAGTGCGGAGGCGCCATGGCGGGCAAGATGGCCAACGTCCTATGGTTCGAGGGCTCTTTCGTGGAGACCCTAAAGGGATGGCAATCCGGGTGGTTTTATATCACCGAGCCGCGCGATCCGAAATGGACCGCAGCCCCCGAGTTCCGATCCGGACCCCCCACGCGGCTTATGTCCTAGAAAGAGACGGGGCTGTCGTGGGGTGATGAAAAAGAGGTGGCCGGATTGCAAACATGCATCCAGTCCCTGGTGAACAAGCCAGTCCGGCTTGTTAATGTAATCCAGGTTATGCTCGTCCGCCGGATCCTCCCGTGCCAACAACGGGATTTTAATCTGTGGGAGTTCGACCCGGCGCAGCATCAAACCCTCAGCAGGATCTTCGACATGACATACGAAGACGCCTGGAAGATGCTATTCAAGGGCGCCGAGGCTCCCGCATCCGCTTCCGAGGACCGTGGATACAGCTCGCAGCGTCACGCTAGCGAGGTAAGCCATCTAGACCTTTTACAGGATGTTAAGCTTTTTTCATAGTTTGACTCTATGCGGGATCTAAACTCCCTTACCTTTGACAGGCTTGGCGGGCGATATCCGGACCGATTAACTGTCCGGCTCCGCTGCCCGAAGACCCAGCCCAAGCTCTACTAGCGAAGCTGCTGGTTCCGGCGCCTTATGTGGTGCCGGAGAAGAAGGCCAAGAAGAAGAAGACCACGGGGACTCGAAAGAGTGCCCGCAACGTGGTGGTGTCGGACTCGTCATCTGATGAGTCCGAGACGCCCTCCTCCCGCGAAAACGAGGAGGAGGAAGAACAAAACTCTCCCCCCCAGCGGAGGAAGGCCGCCCCAATGGGGGAGGCCGAGGGGTCTAGGAAAAGGAAGACCCCTCCGCCGGACTACGCCCCCAACGCCGAAGAGGGCAAAGAGGAGTGGCCAAACAGGGCCAAGCATCCGGCGAAATCCTAAGTTCGGATATCAGAATGAATCATGATGTTCCTTTGTTGCACAGCTTTCCCTAATGTCGAATGTAATTATGCAGTCCGCCCCGGGCCGAATTCGACGAATCGTCGGGCGGCTCCCTGGACTCATCGGACGTGAACTCAGTTCCGCCCGCTATCTCCCCCCGCACTGCAGACGACGCCGAAGTGGCGTCGCGACAAGCTCTGGGGCAGGAGGAGGTGGTCCCGGAGGAGCCGCAAGGCAACCTCCCGGACTCCAGGGGTGAAGGGGATAAGGCTCCCCAGGGCTCTCAGTCCGGCTTTGCGCCGGACACCGCGCCGGAATCTTCCACAGTTCCGGACCGCGGTAGGCGAACTCCTTCCAAGAGGAGCAAGCCTTCTGAGCTGGCGGCCTCCATCCAACTAGAGGTGCCGGACAATCTGCTGGAGGTGCTTGACGATGCCTCCATCGACGAGGGGCACCGTACTATTATGAGTACGGTGATCCAAAAGGTTCAGTCCGCCAAGAGCGGACTGACTGAAGCTTGCGCTAGCCTTCTAACAGGCTTCGAGGTAAGTAAAAATATGTAAAAATATTACCGCATAGACAGTAGACCTTGATGCTCTGTTTGGCGTTCGGAAAGAAAAGCCGAATAGAGGATCTATTAAATATCACAGGAGTCTAACAAAAAATAGTCAATATGCGTATGCAGGCTTCGCTGCTATCCACCGCCGCACTGACTGCGGAGGTGGGTGTCCTGAAGCAGGAACTCGAGCGGACCGAGCAAGAGCTCGGCCTTGCCAAGCGGCGGCTCGAGGAGGAAGAAGGTAAGAAATACCTTACAGAAAAAGTGCCTATAAAAAGGCTTGATTGAAAAAAGAGTAACAGGATTGTACTGCTTATTGTAGGGGCCACGTCTGAGGTGGCGACCCTTAAGCAGGCGTTGTCTGAGGCCGAAAAGAAAACGGCCGCGGAGCGCACCGAGCGAGACAGACTTGGGGCTCAGGTCGGCGAGGTGCAGCAAGAGCTTCAGGCTCTCATGAAAAAACATGAGAGTTTGGAGCTGGAGTCAAAGGCGCAAGCATCCGAGCTTGCAACGGCCCAAGAGGCTGCCAAGTCTGCCAAGGCCGAAGCCCAAAAGGCCCTCCAAGAGTTGGAGGAGATGAGGAAGATAGCAGCGGGTAAGGCATTCTTTATGCAAAGCAGAAATATAAAAGTGAACTACCTGTTACTTACCCGAATCCAGAGCTCTCCAGGGGCATTCGCCGATCTTCCCCGCAGCGTATCCGATGCCGCCGCATTCTACCGAGCTGAAGAGGGTAGCTCGACGGAGAAGGTGTTCTGGTCTCAGTATTCTGAGGCCGGACACCCTGTGCCCTTGAGCGACCAGCTGAAACAGCTGGTCGAGCTCCACAAGGCGGCCGAGCAGGCCATGAAGGGCTTCATAGTTCGGCTGTGGTCCGGAGCGGCCCTGCCTGGGAGCTATTTCAGGATGGTGCGGCGGCAGGTGGAGGCCTGTCCGAGGCTTGAGGTCATCAAGCGCTCTGTCTGCATCGAAGGTGCCTGTCGGGCCCTTGCCTGTGCAAAGGTGCACTGGGGTAAGCTGGACGGTGAGAAGCTTGTGAAGGACGGGCCGCCGCCGGGGAAGGAGCATCGCAAGCCCGAGAACTACTACAAGGATGTTCTTGCAGGTGCCCGCCTTGTGGCGGATGAATGTACCAAGGATGTGATATTTGAATGAACTCGCTCGTGTTTTTCATGTGCGCTAAAAACTTGTTCATATGCGCTAAGCAATGCTTATTGAATTTAAAATATTACTTTCTGTGCGGCCATTTATCAAAAATTGAGAGATGGCCAGTCGTCGGCTTCTGCCCCCGTGCCACTAGTGCTGGGGTGTTCGGGATAAACCTGAGCACTCTTTTTCCCATAGTTGGGTCCTTCGAGGGAGGCGCTCAGTACAACGAACCAGGCAATCGGATTATAATGCTTGAACACTCTCACTTAGCCATAGAACTCTATAATTTTAAATTTCAGCGAAGCCCCTTGTTCGGAAGACCGAGTTCGGGGCGCTATCCACGCCTTGGCCGGACAAAGCCAGCTCCTCGCTCGAAGCGGCATAAGCCTTTAGGGACTCGAAAAACCTCTCGAACAGCGACCGGTCTCTTGCCACATCATGACAATCAGTTTTAGCTTTCTCCACTGAGGTGCTTAACCCAGCTGAACCGGGGCACAATCGCAGTGGTTCTCCTAGTGCTACCTTAGCCGATAGAGCGGAACGTAAGGCACCAAAACATAGGAGCCGGGCAAACCCAACTATTGACCCAAATCATCATTCGGAGCCGATGCATATAGTGCTATAAGTTCGGGGTGCCGCACTTGTGAAAGTGTACGGACTTCTCACACCATTATGAGGGGTACTGAAGCCCCTGGCGTGTTTGCCGTACCATGGTGTACGGGTGCAATCATGTCATTTAATAAACATAAATGTGAAAAGAAGATAATGCAAAAAATAGACAAGAAGCTAAGCATTGTTTATAGAGAGGCTATTTATCAAAGCCGAACGATACAAATAGTGCGGTAAGCAAAAGATATTGGACTATTCAGTATGTCCTGACCAGGGGCAGGCCGCGGAATTGTATTTAAAACAGGTATACCGCTCGTAACAGAGACCACCTAGGAGTTCCATAATGCGGCATGGCTTGTCTGCCTCCCTGGATCTTGCATCGTTTGTGCGGCAGTCGAATTGCCGAACAGGTCGTCCGAAGTATGGAGTCCTGAAAGTAAGAAAAAATTAAAAAAAGAATTCGGCAGCCCCTAGTACGTTTTAAGCCGTATTTTGGGCGTGCCGTTATTGTGCCCCTTCCCCTGTGCCCATGGTATTTCAAGGGCGTAGTTATGTACGCGAGGTACTGGTTTCGCTATGTCGCGAAAGCTGGGGTTGGGGCCGCATTGCTACGCTTGCTCAGAGTGTGCCAGGCGGTCCTGCTGTGGGTTACTCCGGGCGCGCTTGGCAGTGTCTGGCTTTTTAATGGCCGGACTGGAGAATTGCCTGAGAAGGCTACTTTGTACCTCCGCTGCGAGGGCCGCCGTATGCTCCTCCGTACGGAGGGAGCGTTCGGTGTTTCCGTTGACCGTAGTTACTCCTCGAGGGCCTGGCATCTTGAGCTTGAGATATGCGTAGTGCGGCACCGCATTGAACTTTGAGAATGCGGTTCGTCCGAGCAGGGCGTGATAGCCACTGCGAAACGGGACTATATCGAAGATTAACTCTTCGCTTCGGAAATTGTCCGGGGATCCGAAGACCATGTCAAGTGTTACTGAGCCTGTGCAGTTGGCTTCTACACCTGGTATAACGCCTTTAAAGGTCGTTCTTGTGGGCTTAATCCTTGAGGGATCTATGCCCATTTTCTGCACTGTATCCTGATAAAGCAGGTTCAGGCTACTGCCGCCGTCCATGAGGACTCTTGTGAGATGAAATCCGTCGATGATTGGGTCGAGAACCAATGCGGTGAAGCCGCCATGACGGATGCTAGTGGGATGGTCCCTTCGATCAAAAGTGATCGGGCAGGAGGACCATGGGTTGAACTTTGGGGCGACTGGCTCCATCGCGTATATGTCCCGTAGCGCACGCTTCCGCTCCCGCTTGGGAATGTGGGTTGCGTATATCATGTTCACCATCCGCACTTGTGGGGGAAAGCCCTTCTGTCCATTGTTGTTTGGCGGCTTGGGCTCCTCGTCGTTGCTGTGCAGCCCCTTGTCTCTGTTTTCGGCCCTTAACTTGCCTGCCTGCTTGAACACCCAACAATCCCTGTTAGTGTGATTGGTTGGCCTTTCGGGGGTGCCATGTATCTGGCACAAGCGATCGAGTATTCGGTCCAAACTGGACGGGCCCTGAGTATTCTTTTTGAATGGATTTTTCCGCTGACCGGATTTATAGCCTTTGAATCCGGCATTGACTGCTGTGTCTTCATTGTTGTCGCTATTAACGCGGCGTTTTTGCTTATTCTGACGTGTCCTGCCACTTTTGTCCTTGGTATCCGAATTACCAGGGTTCTTTGATAAGTTGTTACTGCGAGCTAGCCAGCTGTCTTCTCCCGCGCAAAAGCGGGTCATGAGTGTCGTGAGGGCTGCCATGGATTTCGGCTTTTCCTGTCCCAGGTGCCGGGCAAGCCACTCATCGCGGATGTTATGTTTGAAGGCTGCTAGGGCCTCTGCGTCCGGACAGTCGACTATCTGGTTTTTCTTTGTTAGGAACCGTGTCCAGAATTGTCTGGCAGATTCCTCTGGCTGCTGAATTATGTGGCTTAAGTCGTCGGCATCCGGCAGTCGCACGTAAGTGCCCTGGAAGTTGTCGAGGAATGCGGCTTCCAGGTCCTCCCAAGAACCGATTGAGTCTGCTGGCAAGCTGTTAAGCCAATGTCGGGCCGGTTCTTTAAGTTTGAGCGGGAGGTATTTGATGGCGTGTAGATCATCGCCGTGTGCCATGTGGATGTGAAGGAGATAATCCTCGATCCATACCACCGGATCTGTTGTGCCATCGTATGATTCGATGTTTACGGGTTTGAAACCCTCTAGGATTTTATGATCCATTACTTCATTCGTGAAGCATAGCAGGTGTGCGGCGCCTCTGTACTGGGCTATATCACGATGCAGCTCGGAGGAGCTATGTCTGTTGTGTTCGACCCGGCCGGATATGTTGTATCCGGAGTGAAGATCATTGTCACATGCCGTAGGGCGCCTGCGCGATCCATAGATCGATCTTGTTTGTCTTGCCTTATCCTCCAGTATGTCTCGCAGGTTGGGCGCATTTTCCCGTGCCTTAGTTGAGCGGCGTCGGGGCATGGCTTGGGTGGAGGGCCGAGAGGCTTCTCTGTCGCGGCCGCGAGGTGCCCGGTCTGCCATGTCATGCACTGGTGATGTAGGTGCTTCCTCCTCTGATCGGGGTAGCGGCCTGCGCTTTGGGTAGCTCTTGGAGGGGCGTTCCAGTTCATACTCTTCGGCCGCAAGGACTTCAGTCCATCTGTCAGCTAGCAAATCTTGGACAGCTCTAAGCTATTGCTACTTTTTCTTGAGGCTGCTTGCCGTGGCTAAAAGCCTGCGTTTAAAACGCTCTTGTTCGGCGGGGTCTGATGGTATGACAAATTCGTCGTCATCGAGGATTGCCTCATCTTTGGAGGGAGGCATATAGTTATCATCCTCGACCTCTCGGTCTGCCGCTCTCTCATGAGGGCTGGCTTCTCCATCTTCCTGTGCTGAATCTTGCTGAGGTGGGTGTTCTTCGGCGCTATCCGGGGTAGTATTATCTCCCGTGCCGGAATCACCGTTTTTGCTTTGGCGGGATTTAGAGCGGCGCCGCTGACGCCGGCGCTTTGGCTGTTTCTTGGGGGCATCATCCCCCGCTGTTCCATTGCCATCTCCATCTTTTGGAGTATCCACCATATATATGTCATATGACAAGGTGGCCTTCCAGCGCCCTACAGGTGCTGGTTCCTGTTCGTCTCCTACATCGTCGTCCATGCCGTCGATGTCTTCGGAGCTGAAGTCAAGCATGTCGGTTAGATCGTCGACAGTGGCTACAAAGTGGGTGGTGGGTGGGCTTTGAATTGCTTCATCGTCTGTATCCCACCCTCGCTGACCGTAGTCCGTCCAGCGCTCTCCTGATAAAGAGAGAGACTTAAGAGAATTCAGGATGTCGCCAAAAGGCGAATGCTGAAAGATGTCTGCGGCGGTGAACTCCATTATCGGCGCCCAATCAGATTCGATTGGCAGGGGCGCGGGGGGTTCGGATTCCGGGGAGGAGTCCGGATCCTCGAAGTCACGGGTCATGCAAAGTGCGGGGCTAGCGTTCGGCTCGATCGCTTTCAGGATCGCAGCCCCCGAGGTGACGTCCAACCGCTCATCCTCGATTGGCGCAATAGGCTCCGAGTTAGGGGTTGGAACCGATGCGTGTGCGGCCTCCAGGACACTGTCCGGGGGCAGAGCTAGATCATGCCCTTCGAGATAGCGCGGCGCGCTTGGCCGTGGCTCGAGCCCGTCGAAGATCAAGTCTCCGCGGATGTCAGGCGTGTAGTTTAAGCTTCCAAACCTGACTTGATGGCCAGGGGCGTAGCTTTCCATCTGCTCCAGGTGGCCAAGCGAATTGGCCCGCAGAGCGAAGATCTGTCCGGGGAGCAAAGTCTCACCCTGGACCGCATCGTTGTGATGATCAAAGGATCCATCGGGCCTAAAGGCGACGACACAGAGGAACTCTCAATGAAAGCACCAATGTCGGTGTCAAAACCGACGGATCTCGGGTAGGGGGTCCCGAACTGTGCGTCTAGGCCGGATGGTAACAGGAGGCAGGGAACATGATGTTTTGCCCAGGTTCGGGCCCTCTTGATGGAGGTAAAACCCTACGTCCTGCTTGATTAATATTGATGATATGGGTAATACAAGAGTAGATCTACCACGAGATCAAGGAGGCTAAACCCTAGAAGCTAGCCTACGGTATGATTGTTGTATATGGAGTTTATTGCCTACGGACTACAACCCTCCGGTTTATATAGACACCGGATAGGATTAGGGTTACATAGAGTCGGTTACAATGGTAGGAGATCTTGAATATCTGCATCGCCCAAGCTTGCCTTCCACGCCAAGGAAAGTCCCATCCGGACACGGGACGAAGTCTTCAATCTTGTATCTTCATAGTCCAGGAGTCCGGCTGAAGGTATAGTCCGGCTACCCGAGCACCCCCTAATCCAGGACTCCCTCACTCTTGCCACTCCTTGTTCCATAATCCATCAAATCTTTACCCAAAACTTGAAAACTTCACAACAAAAAACTTAAAGTAGAAAATCTCGCGAGCTCCGTTAGCGAAAGAAAACAAAAGATCACTTCAAGGTACTGTAATGAACTCATTCTTTATTTATATTGGTGTTATACCTACTGTATTCCAACTTCTATATGGTTTATAAACTATTCTACTAGCCATAGATTCATCAAAATAAGCAAACAACACACGAAAAATAGAACCTGTCAAAAACAGAACAGTCTAGGTATAATAAGCAAGAATAGATCTAGGTATTGCCATCTTTGGTAGGCAATCCATAAGTGGCTCTCATAATAGATTCATAAGGTAATTTAATTTTGTTTCTAGGAAAGTGTTCCATGCCTTTCCTTAATTGGAATTGGAATCTAATATTTCCTTCCTTCATATCAACAATTGCACCAATCGTTCTAAGGAAAGGTCTACCAAGAATAATAGGACATGAAGGATTGCGATCTATCATAAGATTGCATCAAGGCATCAACGATATGTTTAGTAAACGCTTTATTTTGACTATAAGCGTGAGGAGAATTTAGCACGGATTGCAACAAGGAAATACAATCAACCAAAGAGCAATTTTCATAGTTAAATTCCTTGAAATCCATAATAGTGGGTTTAGCAACATCTAGGGTTTTAATTTCTTCAATCCCACTTTTATCAAATTTAACATCAAGATCAACAAATTCTGAATTCTTGGAACGCCTTCTAGGTAAAGGGGGATCATATTCAGTCCCATCATTATCAATATTCATATTGCAAAACAAAGATTTAATTGGGGACACACCAATAACTTTTAGATCTTCATCTTTATTTTCATAGGAACTAGAAGAACACGCTCTTATAAAGGCATCTTTCTTAGCATGCATCCTAGCGGTTCTTTCTTTACACTCATCAATGGAAATTCTCATGGCTTTGAGAGACTCATTGATATCATGCTTAGGTGGAATAGATCTAAGTTTCAAAGAATCAACATCAAGAGAAATTCTATCAACGTTTCTAGCCAAATCATCAATCTTAAGCAATTTTTCTTCAATCATAGCATTAAAATTATTTTGTGAAGTAATAAATTATTTAATATTAGATTCAAAATCAGAGGGCATCTTATTATAATTTCCAAAAGAATTGTTGTAAGAATTACCATAATTATTAGAGGTATTACTAGGATAAGGCCTAGGATTGAAATTTCCTCTATACGCGTTGTTACCAAAATTGTTCCTACCAACAAAATTCACATCCATAGATTTATTATTATTCTAAATCAAAGTAGACAAGGGCATATCATTAGGATCAGAAGAAACACTCTTATTAGCAAATAATTTCATAAGTTCATCTAGCTTTCCACTCAAAACATTAATTTCTTCTATCGCATGCACCTATTTATTAGTAGATCTTTAGTGTGCCATTGAGAATAATTAACCATAATATTATCTAGGAGTTTAGTAGCTTCTCCTAAAGTGATTTCCATAAAAGTGCCTCCCGCGGCCGAATCTAAAAGATTTCTAGAAGCAAAATTCAATCCGGCATAAAAATTCTGAACAATCATCCACACATTTAAACCATGAGTAGGGCAATTACGTATCATTAATTTCATTCTCTCCAAAGCTTGTGCAACATGTTCATGATCAAGTTGCTTAAAATTCATAATATCGTTTCTAAGAGAGATGATCTTAGCGGGAGGAAAATACTTAGAGATAAAACCATCTTTGCACTTGTTCCATGAATCAATACTATTTTTAGGCAAAGACGAAACCAAGCTTTAGCACGATCTCTAAGCGAAAAAGGAAATAGCTTCAATTTAACAATATCATTATCCACATCTTTCTACTTTTGCATATGACATAAATCAACGAAGCTGTTAAGATGGGTAGCGGCATCTTCACTAGGAAGGCCGGAGAACGGATCTTTCATGACAAGATTCAGCAAAGCAACATTAATTTCACAAGATTCAGCACCGGTAAGAGGAGCAATCGGAGTGCTAATAAAATCATTGTTGTTGGTATTGGTGAAGTCACACAATTTAGTATTATCTTGAGCCATCGTGACGAGCAAGAAAACTAACACACAAGCAAACAAAAAGTAAGCGGGCAAAAAGAGGCAAATAGAGAAAGAGAGGGAGGATAGAGAGAGAGGAAGAATAAAACGGTAAGGGTGAAGTGGGGGAGAGGAAAACGAGAGGCAAATGGCAAATAATGTAATGCGGGAGATAAGGGTATGTGATGGGTACTTGGTATGTTTACTTTTGCATAGACCTCCCCGGCAACGGCGCCAGAGCACTGCGTTGGTTTTCCCCGACGAGGAAGGGATGATGCAGCAAAGTAGCGTAAGTATTTCCCTCAGTTTTTGAGAACCAAGGTATCAATCCAGTAGGAGGCTACGCGCGAGTCCCTCGTACCTGCACAAAACAAATAAATCCTCACAACCAACGCAAATAGGGGTTGTCAATCCCTATAAGGCCACTTACGAGAGTGAGATCTGATAGATATGATAAGATAATATTTTTGGTATTTTTATGATAAAGATGCAAAGTAAAATAAAGGCAAAGTAAATAGCAAAGGAAATAAATAAGTAGTAGGAGATCAATATGATAAAGATAGACCCGGGGGCCATAGGTTTCACTAGTGGCTTCTCTCGAGAGCATAAGTATTCTATGGTGGGTGAACAAATTACTGTTGAGCAATTGACAGAATTGAGCATAGTTATGAGAATATCTAGGTATGATCATGTATATAGGCATCACGTCCGAGACAAGTAGACCGACTCCTGCCTGCATCTACTACTATTACTCCACTCATCGACCGCTATCCATCATGCATCTAGAGTATTAAGTTAAAAACAGAGTAACGCCTTAAGCAAGATGACATGATGTAGAGGGATAGACTCATGCAATATGAAGAAAACCCCATCTTGTTATCCTCGATGGCAACAATAAAATACGTGCCTTGCTGCCCTTACTGTCACCGGGAAAGGAAACCGCAAGATTGAACCCAAACTAAGCACTTCTCCCATTGTAAGAAAGATCAATCTAGTAGGCCAAACCAAACTGATAATTCGAAGAGACTTGCAAAGATAACCAATCATACATAAAAGAATTCAGAGAAGATTCAAATATTATTCATAGACAGACTTGATCATAAACCCACAATTCATCGGTCTCACCAAACGCACCACAAAAAGAAGATTACATCGAATAGATCTCCACAAGAGAGGGGAGAACATTGTATTGAGATCCAAAAAGAGAGAAGAAGCCATCTAGCTACTAACTATGGACCCGTAGGTCTGAGGTGAACTACTCACACTTCATCGGAGGGGCTATGGTGTTGATGTAGAAGTCCTCCGTGATTGATGCCCCCTCTGGCGGAGCTCCGGAACAGGCCCCAAGATGGGATCTCGTGGATACGGAAAGTTACGGCGGTGGAATTAGGGTTTTGTCTCCATTTCTGATCATTTGGGGGTACCTGGATATATATAGGAGGAAGGAGTACGTCGGTGGAGCAATAGGGGGTCCACGAGGGTGGAGGGCGCGCCTGGTGGGGGTGGGCGCGCCCCCTACCTCGTGGCCTCCTGTTTTATTTCTTGATGTAGGGTCCAAGTCTCCCTGGTCTTATTCGTTGAGAAAATCACGTTCCCGAAGGTTTCATTCCGTTTGGACTCCGTTTGATATTCCTTTTCTTCGAAACCCTAAAACAGGCAAAAAAACAGCAATTCTGGGTTGGGCCTCCGGTTAATAGGTTAGTCCCAAAAATATTACAAAAATGGATAATAAATCCCAATAATGTCCAAAATAGTAGATAATATAGCATGGAGCAATCAAAAATTATAGATACGTTGGAGACGTATCACGCGCACACCCAACAGGGACACCACGCGCACTACACTACGCCGGGGACTGCGCCGCCGCTGCGGTGTAGCCTCCCAGCTGGAGGTGTCCTCTGATGACGGTGGAGTGGCTGAGCGATGATGACGGACCGGTGCCATTGGCGATTGTGGGAGAAGCAGATGAGATAAGCTACAGGAAGGGAGCGAAAATGCAACGCATGACTCGCCGGCCGTGAGGGTTTTTATAGCAGGCCGGTAAGCATTGGGATTTTGGGGGATTTCACCGAGTCGGGCGGGAAGCTTGCGCGGGATCCTGCGAAGTTGCGCGGGAACGGGCTCACCGATGATTCATTGGCGCCATTATTTGGCCAAAAGAACGCCCCCGTGCGCTGCGCAAGCTTGCGCTATAACCGTCTGCAGCAGCGGGGTGACAAGACATGCGAGAGGAGGACGAAAGGCCACGTACACATACGGTTAATAAAAAAAATTGTGATTTAATTACCTACTATACCCCCATCCTGGTTTATAAGTATGATTTAACTAATAAAATACGAATGCACGTCGCCAAAGATTATATAGTTGGATTCGTATTTGAACATAGTTTCCAATTATATAATTTTTATAACATGCATTAACATTTTGTTGGTTAAATTTGAGGGAAAAGTATGGCACAGAATATAAAGGGGACTATAGACTAGACGGAGGTGGTAGCACACGGCCGCTCTCTACGCAGCGACGCAACTGTCGTCTGACTTGTAGGTGACCATTTCCTGCGTGTTCAACTGCTCTATGTGTGTGGTTGCTTGCGGTCCAGGCAGCCAGGGCGTGCTCTGCTCGCGTCCAGCCGCGCGCGCTCTGCTCTCGCATCCCTCCGGGTGCTCTTCCCTCGTCCCTCCACGCGCGCTGCCAGTTTTTGGGGCCGGTATACATGTTATTCTACTGTAGATAGAGCAAATCACACGGCTTATTAGCAGCAATCATCTGTGTTATTATTGGTCTTCGCGCACATTTCTGATTACGAGCCTGTTTGCCGCGTATCACACACATCCTGTTCAGTTGAACCGTTTCCATTGTGTTGCCTAATCACACACAGTTCATCCTAGTGAACTGTATGCTATATATCACACACGCCTTCATCTGGCTGCCCGTTTCTTTTGTTCCTCCTCATCCCAAACAGTTAATTGAACTGAATCATATGCCCTGCATCACACACTAACTAAAATCTGAACCGTGTTTGATGCATCCGTCATCGCAAATGTTTTGCACCTTTTTTGATGGTTTTTTACACTCCCGTTTGCGATTATGGCATCGCACACAGTTTCGTCGAAGGGTCTTTGATCGTAGCGTCGCATTTGGACCATCCTGTAGTAGTGATAGCCGCTGTCACGCTCGCCTAAGCAAAGCATTGTGCTCCTGGTGCTCCCAGGAGCACAACGAGCATGCGCACGCGCTCCGCCGAGCTCGGTAGCTCCGTTTCCATCGAGGTCCCATACGCGCCGCCACCGTAGCTCATCGCCGGCCTCGTTTCCGGCCACCTCCGGCCACGTAACCTCCACCGTTCGACGCGGCTAGCTCCGCTCGTTCGAACGCGCTCTCTCGCGCATGAAACGGCCGCTTGTAGATGAAACCTGGCGCTGTCCTGTGCCTCCGCCGCATCTGAAGGTTGCTGGCGTTGAGCCGTTGGTCGCCGCCGACGTGGCTAGGCGGGCCCCACCCCTAGGTTGCTGTTGGCGGGCCCCATGGGCTCCGTTGACTGGGTTGACCCAGTCAACATGCTGACTGGGCATCCCAGTGCCACTGACATGCAGGCCCACTGCGTATGTAGTTAATTAAAACATTTTTCAAATAAATAAATTAATTATCCCAACCTGTCACTAACACGTGGGGCCCAGTAGCTAATTAGTCTCTGTTTAGTTTTAATTGAACTTAGTTAAGTTTCTGTCACTGCCATATGGGACCCACTGGTCAGGTTTGACCTGGTCAGCCGCCCTGTTGACTGTTGATGTCACTATGACATCATGCTGACGCAATAAACCTTTTCTTCTAATTTAAAATAAATCCAAAAAATGTTTAAAAACTTCAAAAATTCATAGATTGTAAACCGTAGCTCAGATGACAATGTTTTCTACATGAAAGTTGCTCAAAACGACGAGATGAATCCGAATATACTTGTTAGATGCCTCTAACTATCTGAACATGGAACATTCCCCCTCTAGTCATCTGTCTGACACAGGTCCGGAACCAGGAAAATATTCTCGGTTGAATTCCCCCTTCACCTATATCGTGTAGCACTACATTAGAACACCCCTAGTTCTGCTTTGCGTCGTGTCATGCTTAGTGGTACCTCTGTTTGCTCTGTATTTATTGTTTCTTCCCCCTCTTCTCTCCAGTAGACCCCGAGACCAATGATGCCTCGGTGATCGACTACGTGGACGATGACACTTCTTCCTTTTCAGCAGAGCTTCCAGGCAAGCAAACCCCCATTGATCATTCCGGTATCGCCCATTCCCTTCTCTCTTCTGCTTGCATTAGAACTACTACTGCTTTCTGTATGATCCTACTCTGATGCATAGCCTATTTTTGTTACCTGCTTTCATACCTTACCTGCTTATTATAAACTGCGTAGTATAGGTTGGTTAGAGATCCATCAGTGACCCCCACCTTGTATCAGTGGCCCCGCTTTATGTTTGATGACTCGATCAACGTGATCGACGTCCAGGCCCCGACACCACACATCACCCCTTAGTTGTACGACTCTGCATTGTTACTATCGAGTGCCGAGGGTGATACCTCGCCAGCACTTCTGATGTTAACCTTGTAGTGTAGCTATTCGGTCGTGGTAATCGAGGGTGATTCCTCCTTCACCACTCTTGATAACGACTCTATCATGCAACCCCTCAAGTGTGGACCAATGAGGGTGATTCCTCCAAGTCCACCTTGATGGTTACATCAAGTGGGAATCCATCGAGGGTGGTTCCTTAGGTTCCCCCCTTGCTGTTTCAGACACACTATTACTTTGACTTACCAAAGAACCATGATGACATCGGGTCGGCCCTGAGGGGTACCCGCGAGTGATGTAAAGTTGGGTTGATCTAGAGTATACTCGCAAGTTTTCCATGCGGCACGGCCGGGCATTCTTAGCCCTTGCCACAAGTCCGTGAGACGGGGTGACAGGACCACATATCGTGGATCATTGATCGTTACCGCACTATCAAGACACTAACGGTTTGGATATTTGATCCGAGTAGGCCTTTGGCCTTTTTCGCACTAACCACCACGCGGGAACAAGTATGGGCTCTCTGCATCGTACGTATCAGCCGAAAACTCACTGACATCAGCGACTGAGTGGCGCACATCAGGTTGGACTGGTTAAGCCTGCACTTGTATAAGGAGGCTAGGTCTGCTCACCGGCCGCGTTCGCAATGCGCAAGATTACAATGGACGATTGGCCCATGACCCCTTCGCATTTAGGATGTAAACCGGCGTGATGGCCTCTCTGTTGAGCCTAGGTAGGACTACGATGTGTTGACCAGCCGAGGGCGGTCATGACCTGATGGTGTGTCCGGCCGGAGTTGATTGAGCGTGTTGGATAAGTTGGTGCACCCCTGCAGGGAAGAATTCTATCTATTCGAATAGCCGGGTCCACGTTAACGGACACTCAGAGTTGTATCCCGATCCATACAACTAGAACTGGATACTGGATGCTGAGGCATGTAATGGATATGATGGCTCCGGGATTTTTTTTTCTCGCAGGGAGTCGAGGAAGTGATCTCTGGGCAATGTTACAACATACTTACTAATATTATAATATGCCACTCTTATCTCTTCTGATGCTGCAAGATGCTTGGAGCTGCTTGAAGATGCTAGTCCTCGATGGGCTAGGCTTTCCCCTTCTCTTCTGGCATTCTGCAGTTTAGTCCATAGATACAACCCATTCTGTCATGGGTTTGTCACGGCAGATGTCCTTGTGAAAGGACTTAGTCGTGGAGCCATCGCAACGGGTTAGCTTAAAGGGGTTAAACTGGACAAAGGGACACGGGGAGTTTATACTAGTTCGGCCCCTTCGATGAAGGTAAAGCCTACGTCTAGTTATGATTGGTATTGCTGGGGTTTCGAAGGCCAGGGAGCGAATCCGCTTTGTCTGGATCTCGAGTTGTTGTCTGTTGTCCCTGAACCGCTGTCAGGTCGTCCCTTTATATACATATGTTGACGCCCGCCGGTTTACAGAGTCCCGAAGCCGGATCATAAACATGTCCGGTTCGGTCTCTATCCATCCTATCTTACAATGCAAGTTACATAATAAGGTCGGTTTACATCTACAGGCCTTAACTCGCCTCTGGGCCATGGGCCTTCATAAAGCGCCATCATTCTTACATCTTCATGGGCTTCTAATCTTCATAAAGTTAATCCGGTTACCCCTGGCCGGTTTACGTCCAGTAGTAATATCCCCAACATTAGGCCCCAGATTGGTTTGAACTTGTTCATGTCAATCTTGAATACTTAGAAAAAAACTCCTCCTTTGCATCTTCACCTTGATTTTGTAAACCGCCGTGACGTCATACTCCAGGATCATGATAAATCGTCCTGACGTCATCTATCCGTTGAGGCTGAAGATTCCCTTCATTAATTCTTATCCAGTCATCGAGGCGACATCATTATTAACTATCCATTTTTGAGCTCCTCAATTCCCGCACTTGTCGCTTTATTGCGTCGCCTTATAAATAGGGCCATGGGTCCTTATTATTTTCCCCCTTTGTCTCCTTCGCTTCTTCCTCCTCACGACCCCTCTGCCCCTGAGCGCCGCCGCCGTCACCAAGCTTCTCCTCTGCTTCGACAAAGGCCGCTGCATCAACCTGACCATTACCAGAGAACTGTGGCGTTCCTCCGTTGCTTCAACAATCACTGTAAGTCTTTTTCTTTCCCCCTTGCAGATCTGTCTAGGGTTTCCTTGTTCTTCGCAGTTCTCTGAAGTTCAGCAGTGCTTCGGTGCTGTTCTTCCATGTTCCTCCTTAGTCTATAAATGGACACTTCATGCTTGACATATCTCTTGCCATGGCTAATCTTCTGTTACCACCACAAACCCTTATGCGCAAAAAACTGATCTAGTCCTTCATAAGCTGTTTTGGGTCATACCCTTTTTAGGTCAAAATATTTTTGCCTTTCTGTCTTCGGTAGATCCAAAATTCCCATGTGATCCTGTGAAACTTGTTTTACCTTACCTAGTCGTTTTTGCCTTAGATCTGTACCCTCTTATCACTTCGGTGTTTTACCTTTGTATAAGCAATCTATACCATTAGCCCTCTGGTAAACCGGAGGAGCCTTTTTCCTCCATTGTTATACTCCGGTTTAACAGCGTCTGTATACCCTTGTTCCGATATTGCCTTGTTATCCATTATTGCATTGGTCTCCGGTTTATGCAATTTCACATACAGTATATCTTTTATTCCATTGCATCTTGCATGTCATCATGAATGATTTGTAAACCGGCATTTCTTTTCCAACTTTTTGTTCCACAATGGCCAAGCAATTTGCCGCTTGCAACTGGGCTCGTTCCCGGGTCACCGAGGAACGGTTGAACGGAATGGTCAGCATCGGCACCTTGCCTAAGAAAACTGAAATTAAATGGCGAGTTCCAAGAGCAGAAAATCCTCCTACCCCGAGGCAGGGTGAGGTTGTGGTCTTTGTCGACCACATAGGCCGTGGTTTCAAACCGCCAGGGTCAAAGTTCTATCGAGATGTGCTTGCCAGTTTCCAACTCCATCCTCAAGATATCGGACCCAACTCTGTGTCCAATCTATGCAACTTCCAGGTCTTCTGTGAAGTGTATTTACAAGAAGAACCGACTGCTGAACTGTTCCGGGACTTCTTTCATCTGAACCGGCACACAGAATTTGTAAATGGTCCCAACACTGAACTTGGTGGTGTTTCTATTCAAAAGCGGAAGGAAGTTGGATTCCCTCATGCCAAACTGCACAGCCATCCTAAGGAATGGAACCAGACTTGGTTTTCCTGCAGATATACTTCTCCTGAAGATGAAAATCCCCTTCCAGGCTATCGTGATCACCGGCTTTCCAACACCCATCCAATGTCGCAACGCTTAAGTTCTACAGAACGGGCCAAGTATGTCCCTCAACTCGCCAAACTCCAGGCTTTTATGGCCAATGGTTTAACAAGCGTTGATTTCATGCACTGTTGGATATCTTGGAGCATCTTGCCGCTAAGCCGGCACCCCGGTTTAATGTGTGAGTACACCGGTGATGTTGAAGACCCTCAACGACATATCAACATTCAGGTGACCGATGAAGAGGTCACTGAAAGCGTAAAGAAAATTCTGAATGAATTGAAATCAGTCTGTAGTCAAACCGGCTTAAACCCCTTCTATACCAAGAACAAACCGCCTGCTGTAAGCACTATATTTCCTTTTCATCTTTGATATCTTTAACTTGTTCAACTTGTAATCCTTCTTCTGTTTATGTATGAATAGGGTGATGATCCCTTCTAGAAACGGAAATCCGTAGATAAAGTAGTAAAGCCAACCGGGGATAAAGCGGTCAAACTATCTCGCCCCAAAACCAAAGCCATCAAGCGGACCTCAAAGCGGAAAACGGCTGATCGGATCAACATGGAACTTGATGACGATGCTGATGATCTGAAAGTTGATGTAGAACTTGACTCACTTGGCTCCCTTTTCATGCACCTCATTAACAATGATCTTTATCAGGAGGACGTAGAAGGCAGCCAAGCTAATGATGCAGAGGTAATTACCCTTTCCTCTGGTTCAGACTCTATGCCAACACAAAAAACCCGTCAAGCAGTCCGGAAAGTAAGCTTTTATCATCCTCTTGCTTACTTGGACCCAACATTTATTTTGAAGACACAACAGCATGAAGCTCTTCGGACAACCCGGCACAGGGCCAACAGGTCACTTCGGCTGGTTTACCTGATACCCTGGTTTGAAAGCGCCGGTCTGAGGTCTCTTCCACTTCTGACCATTCTTATCCCAAGGCAGGTTATTTCAGACAACCTCTTAATCCGTCCGATTCAAATTATCAGGTGACACCTCCCTCATCCTCTGGCGAGTCGACAGCAACCCAACTCCCTCCTCTAAAAACTGTGGTTGGGTAAGTTTTCAAACTCATTCTTCTAATGCGTTACAAATCTTGAATAAAATGCTAGCCCTCTTTTAATTTATTTGCAGAGCCAAAGCCAGACCCAGCAAGAAAGCTCGGGTCAATAATCCATCAGAAGATCAGGCAGTTTTTGAATAAGAGCAGAGAGGTGAACCAGACCAAACTCATGAACCGGAGGGTCCTCATCCTGAAGCCGCCTATGATGAACCACCCCTTCAAGATTGGAATACTGATGAACCACCAGAAGTTGACCCTGCCGTGCCTGACACTGAACCGGCAGCTCCAAACCAGGCTAGTCCGATGAGAGATACTGAAACTTTGTCATCACCCGCAAAAACCGTTGAAGGCCAAGGAGATGATGTTATCGTTACTGGTATGGGCCACAGCTCTCCTGGCCATCCCGTAGTCTTGGCCCAACATAGTGCCAAAGAAGAGCGTGCTGCTAGGGAAAAGGGCAAATGGAGTACTGACTTATCAAGTTATGCCCATCTCAACGCTGAAGAGCTTCACTCTGGTTTCTTAAACCGTCTGCACTCAAACCGTGACTATGAAGCCGGTTTAGTGAATTTGATGAAGGAACGCTATGAGGTATTTTTTATCTCCCTTTATTTCTTGATTCTAAAGTTGATATGCCAGCCCAAGTAGCCCCCAAGGGCCGTTTTATGATGTTAATCATGAACCGGGTCTTTGTAATACTTTAAGTCTCTCCCACTGACCCTCAAAATGTTAGGTCCTTAGTGAAAAGCAAGGCCGATACTTTACCAATGTAATGATATAGCTTTCCTCAGCGTAGCCCCCAAAGGCCGGTTTAGCTTTGCAAGGCAATCCGGGTTTTAATCCATGCGTCCGTTTTGAACAGATATACATTAGCCCCCAAGTGTCAAGGATAATGCTTGCATTGTTCTGGAGACTTTATAAAAGATGTAGTGAATCAGAGCAAATAGACATTAGCCCCCAAGTACAAAGTGCATAACTTGTTATACACTTTGTACTTTAGAAAATATATATCCTGTTGTTTGACATTTCTTCATTGTTGTAGGCCGAACTAAGCAAGAGAGATGCCCGGACTGCTGATTTGCAAGAGAATGTGAAGTCCCAACAAGAAGAAGCTGCGAAAGCTAAAGAGGAGCTGACCAAGGCCCTGGCAGCGATGGAAAAGCTGAAAGAGTCTTTTAACAAAGATCGTGCTGACTAGGAAACCGAGAAATCCGGTTTAACCAAAAGAGCTGAAGATGCTGAAGCGTCCCTGAAACCAGTTGTGGATGAACTAACTGGGTTGAAACGGCAAATAAACGCCATGACTTCCGCAATCTTTGGTAAGTATCTCTTTATGCAGTTTGTCCAATTCATGAAAGCTTATCATTGACCAAAACACTGATTTTAAACCGTAACAGGCACTCGTATTGCTCATCTGGGCACAGATATGCGGATGAAGCTTAAAGCGGCTTATACCCTTATTGAACAACTGTACTCTGGGTCCCAGCGTGTGATTTGTACTACGGCTTACAATAAACCGATGCCATCACTGATAAAGGAAACTCTTGAGAAGCTGGCCATGTTACTAGCCCGGATTACCGAACTGAAGAAGGCAGCTGCAAGAGCAGGAGCATTGACCGCACTGATCCGAGCCAAGGCATGGATTCCAGATCTTGAAGCGGAGGACATCATCAAAGGATATCCAGGTGTGAAAGAGGACGGTTCAAACTTCGACAATGATGACCTCCGAAGGCTGACCAAAGAAATGTGGCCAATAGCTAGCAAGCTGGCAGAGGACACAGACTTGTCTCATTTCCAACCGGCTTATGACGCTGAAGGGAAGAGATGGCCTGCCGAAATCCATGAAGTCGAAGAACTTGTACCTCCAATTCGTAAGCATACCTACGCTCCTGATATTAACCCTTCCAGCCTTATCCATGAAGAGGCTGTGTTTCAAGCGTTAACTGGAATCGATTGGCCGACGGTTGATTTCCAGCGTCTAGGGAGGGATGAAGAAGAAGTGATCGCACCAACTAACCCTCAACCATCAAACCGTCCAGACGAAGCATCTTAAACCGGCCACCGGTTTACCAGCCATTGTGTGCCAATGCTGAAAAACAACTATTATATTGGAGCCGTTTGAAAGCTTCATGTAATAGGATAGCAAAAACTCCTTGTCGGTGTCAAAACCGGCGGATCTCGGGTAGGGGGTCCCGAACTGTGCGTCTAGGCCGGATGGTAACATGAGACAAGGGACACAATGTTTTACCCAGGTTCGGGCCCTCTTGATGGAGGTAAAACCCTACGTCCTGCTTGATTAATATTAATGATATGGGTAGTACAAGAGTAGATCTACCACGAGATCAAGGAGGCTAAACCCTAAAAGCTAGCCTATGGTATGATTGTTGTATGATGAAGTTGTCCTACGGACTAAAACTCTCCGGTTTATATAGACACCGGAGAGGGTTAGGGTTACACAAAGTCGGTTACAATGGTAGGAGATCTTGAATATCCGCATCGCCAAGCTTGCCTTCCACGCCAAGGAAAATCCCATTCGGACACGAGACGGAGTCTTCAATCTTGTATCTTCATAGTCCTGGAGTCCGGCTGAAGGTATAGTCCGGCTACCCGGACACCCCCTAATCCAGGACTCCCTCAGTAGCCCCGAACCAAGCTTCAATGACGACGAGTCCGGCGCGCAGATTGTCTTCGGCATTGCAAGGCGGGTTCTCCTCCAAATTCCGTGTACCTGCTGAATAATGTCCGATTTTTGTAATGTAGCGCACCTTGGCTTCCACGCCCAATAATGGCCATCTTCCACGTGTCAAACGAATGTGAAAAGTCGGGGTGTTTTTACATTTACACCCCTAGCCGCATAAACGAGCCACCTATTTAAGGGGATGGGGATTCAGATCCAAACCACACCTTCTCCTCTCCGCGAGTAATCATCAGAGCGCCTCCAGCAAAGGTTCATTCCAACATGGCCAGCCATCGCAGCTCCTCCTCTCACCCTTCCAGTCCTAAACCTGGAGACTGGGAGAGGTGCTCCATCCCGCACAGCGAGCTAGTGTCGCTTCAGGCCAAGGGATTTCTCCCTCAGGCCTATATGGTCCCGGTCCGAGCCGGACTCGCCACCTATAATGGCGGAGAGCAAGCGGAGAGCACCCCCAGTCCCTCCAAAGGAGAGCGGGTGCGCCTCGTCCCTTATCTAGTAAGAGGACTTGGATTTCCAATCCATCCATTTCTCCGTGGGCTTCTGGAGTTCTATGGCCTCCAGCTGCACGATCTCACGTCCGCCTCTATATTGCATATCGCGGGCTTCGTCGCTCTTTGCGAGCTGTCCTTGGGTGTTGAGGCTCATTTCGCGCTGTGGAAGAGATTATTCTGTCTGGTGCCCCGCTCTCAAGAGGGGTCTATATATCAAGTGGGCGGAGCCGAAGTGTGGCGTATCGCCGGGACCGGATATCTATCCGGAACCCCAAAGAAGGCATCCGAGGACTGGTCTTCGGAATGGTTTTATATAGATGATGTCCCGCTACCGGACCCTATCCGGGTCGGTCTCCCCGAATTCAACGGTGCTCCCTTAAAGAAACGCCTAAGCTGGCGTCCGCGGAGCTCTCAGAGAGAAAGCGACAGGGACGTCCTTCACCTGATGGGCCGGATAAGACTATTGGCTCATTCCAGACTAACCATGATTGGAGTCATGGCCGCATGCATTATGCGGGGGGGTGCAGCCGCTTCAATATAGAGGCCACCCCATGTGGGATTTTAACGGGGAGGATGACGCCACCCGTTACGGTCGTAAGGGGCCAGCCTCAGCTGCCGCTCTAGTAAAGATCTTATCCTCTTTGTACAAGGGAGAAGAGGAGGAATTCCTCCGCGTCAACCCGCGGGGCGGATTTAGTATGTACAACCCCCCGAGTTGGGTAAGTGAACAATTGTGCCTGCCCATCCGCTTTATATTCCCATGATTAAATATGTAGTCCAACGATTTCAATGCAGGACCTGCGTCAGGAAGTAAAGGATATAAACAGCCGTCCCCCACAACCCGAGGATCCAGAATGGTCCCTCGATCCGAACTCCGAAGAGGATCCGGATATATCGGTGGAGTTGATTGACGGGGTGTTTCATCAGTTAAGCAAGGACAATACCTTGGTGGCCATTACGGCTGATTACCCAGGGTTAATCCCGGCTTCCCAGGTAACAGAGAGCGGAGTCTCATCCCTTTGAGAAGGAATCCATTCTCACGCATTTCAGTTTTCCTGACAACGACCGTGTTTTGCAAGGGAGGTTTCCAAGGCGGGAGGTCGAACCTGCGGCGGCTAGCCAACGAGGGGCCGCAGGGCCCCGTGGGGCAAAAAGGAATGTAGTCCGGACTGGGACGCCGGCTCAAAGGTATAGCGCATCCTCTTTTTCCCTGGTGTTATTTCTTCAGGGCATATTAATGTTCGTGCTATCTTTAGGACGAAGAGACCTCGCCGGACTACATCCGGAGAGGTTGCCAACCGCGCCTCCACCAGCCAGGCTCCAACGCCTGGCCCGGAAGCGGGAGCGAACACGAGGCGCGCACCGGATGCTCCTTCGACAGAGGATGCGGACAGGTTGTCTACCACCAATTCCGAGGTGGAGAGTGCCATGAACCATAGGCATCGCCGGACAGTTCTTCGCGACGCTTGTTTCTCCCGAGAGGCATTAGATGCCTTCAATTCGGGAGATGCGTACCTCCGTGCCGCTCAAAATGGTTTAACCAGGGCCACGGAGCAATATGTAAAAGACATACGGGTAAGAAAATTTTGGTAAATATATATGAATATACCAGTAGCCCCCGAGACTTGAAACAGTTAGAGTAACTGGTTTAAGGATCATTTGTTATGCAGGTTCTTACAGAGAAGAATACCGTACTGTCCCAGGAGCTGAAAGAGTGCAAAGCCCAACTGGAGGCCGCACTAGCCGCGGCAGGGGAGCCTAAAGAGACCCCCTCTGGTAAGATACACTTCGAAAGATTAATATCTTGCGAAGTGCGGCGTGGGTATGAATCTGCCAAATCATATTGCAGATGGCGCCGGACTGGATCCGGAGAGGCAACAACTCTTACGCCGGCTAAAGGCCGGTGAGAGTATGTTGACAAGGGTGAGGCGGGAGAAGAATGAGCTTCAGGATGCCAACACCAAGCTGGACGTTGAACTTAAGGATGTTCGTGGCCAGCTGTCGGACTCTACTAAGGAGAATCGGCGGCTTCGACGCGACATATTTAGTAAGTGCTTAAGCGAATCTTTGAAAGAAAAGAGTTCGGCAAGGAAGTCGACTAACAGAGTAATGTATGTAGGTATGCTAACGGGTCGTCCTGCAGAGGAGATGCCCGGTTCTACGGGTGACCTTCTTCCCGAGCTCTCGCAACTGCACGAGCGAGTTTGGCAGGCGATACGAGGCGTTGCCCAAGCCTTATGGCCTTCCCACTCCATGCCCGAGGGCCTTGGAGAGCTTTCGGAGAAGCTTAAGGGAGCTCGGCGGCGCTTCCGGTTGTGGAAGATATCGGCCTGCCGACAAGGCGCTAGGGAGGCCTGGGCCATGGTGAAGACGCGGTACACGAAGTCTGACCCAAACCATATGGCCGAGGTCGGACCTGTGGGGCCTAACGGGAAGGAGATCCCTGTAAGCTTAGTGTACGGCCAAGTAGAATTGGCCGCAAAGTATTCCCAGCAGGACTGTAAGTTAGACAGCCTATTAGATGGTATTGAAGAGGAATACAATCAGTCAGAGTGACTATGTAATTTTTAATTGACAGGTGTAATGCCTTCTAGCCGGATTGTAGATCGTTTGTCGTTGCCGACCTTTTCGCTTCAACCTCAGGACCTGACGGTCTGGAGTGTGTCCGAATACCCTACCGGTTATGTAAGAACCGGGGTATGCATGGAGACCAGGCGTAGGGGTCATTAGTGCTTTATCAGACAAGTGCCCAACTAGTTCCGTTAGGGGTTCCTTTCTCTGGGAGGCATGCCCTATAGTGCATGTCTGGACTGCAAATGCAGGAAAATCATCTGGGGGCATATACATAAATAAGTAAAAAAGGTCATCTTTTAGTTCACCGACCGAATATTCCCTTAAGAATGCTAGCTTTCGGCTTCACCCAGTCTGAGGTACACATCCGGCTGATCCGGCAGTAACAATCGCAGAGGTGCTCCCTTTACCACCTAGCCGAACAATCGGGAACGTAGGGGTAAGCACAGGAGCCAGGCAACCCAGCTTGGCCAAAACTTAAGTCATATCGATGCATATAATGGTGAAGAAAAGGTACATGCGGAAGTTTGACACATGTGGTGGGCGTGAAGCCCGTATAAATAAGCTTCTATTAAAGAAGCCCCCAGGTTTTAATGAGCGCGAGTAGCACTTCACTTGAGGAGCCTTTAAGGGCTATAAAAGAGGAGAGGGGGAGGAGAGAAATGTAAGACAGAAAATGTAAAAAATGGACAGAGGAAGGAGACAAACACAGAGTCCGGCGCTAGGCATAGAATCTTCAGAGATGGGCTGCGTTCCATGGGTTCGGCTCGAGTCGGTTATCCGACGCATCTCGTAGGCGGTATGCTCCACCAGTCAGGACTTGGTCGATTATGAAGGGACCTTCCCACTTGGGCTTCAGCTTGTCCTTTTTCTTGTCCGGCAGGCGTAGAACTAATTCGCCAACGTTGTAGCTTTTGGCCCGCACTTCTCTGCTTTGATATCTTTGAGCCTGCTGTTGATAGAATGCGGAACGGGCTTTTGCCACATCGCGCTCCTCCTCTAAGGCGTCCAAACTGTCCTACCGATCGAGCTCGGCCTCCCTTTCTTCGTACATGTGCACTCGAGGTGAGTCATGAATTATGTCGCAGGGCAAGACTGCCTCTGCGCCGTACACCATAAAAATGGTGTGTATCCGGTGGCGCGGTTCGGCGTGGTCCGCAGCCCCCAGAGTACGGAGTCGAGCTCCTCTACCCAGTGTGTGTTAGATTCCTTGAGGGACCGCACTAATATGGGTTTGATGCCGCTCATGATGAGACCATTTGCACGTTCGACCTGACCGTTAGTTTGTGGGTGATAGACGGAAGCATAATCGAGCTTGATGCCCATGTTTTTGCACCAGAGTTTTACCTCATCGGCCGTAAATTTCGTGCCGTTATCGGTGATGATGCTATGGGGGACGCCGTAACGGTGTATGACCCCGGATATAAAGTCTATCACAGGTCCGGATTCAGCCGTCTTAACAGGCTTGGCTTCTATCCATTTGGTGAACTTATCCACCATGACCAGTAAGTATTTTTTCTTGTGGGTTCCGCCTTTAAGGGGTCCCACCATGTCAAGCCCCCAGACCGCGAAAGGCCAAGTGATGGGGATAGTTTGGAGGGCGGTGGGTGGCATATGGCTTTGGTTTGCAAAAAGCTGGCAACCGACGCATTTATGGACCAAGTCCTGAGCGTCCGCCCGGGCCGTCGGCCAATAAAAGCCTGTACGGAAAGCCTTGCTTACAAGGGACCGGGCTGCGGCGTGCTGGCCACCGAGCCTGGCATGAATTTCAGCCAGCAGGTTCCGCCCTTCCTCTTCGGAGATGCACCTTTGAAGGACTTCGGTAGTGCTTTTCTTGTAAAGTTCTCCCTCATGGACTTTATAGGCTTTAGATCGCCACACTATACAGCGTGCCTCGTTTTGGTCCTCTGGGAGTTCTTGCCTAGTAAGGTAGGCTAGAAATGGTTCTGTCCACGGGGCAATAACGGCCATTAGTACGTGGGCTGAGGTTGTTATTTCATTGGCAGAGCCTCTGATTATGTCAGATTGTTCGGCGTCGGACAGTGTGGCTGGGTCCGGACTAATATTGCCATGTTCCCCTTCCCATACTACGGATGGCTTGAACAGCCTTTCCAGGAAGATGTTAGGGGGGACCGCATCGCGTTTTGCGCCGATGCGTGCCAGGACGTCTGCCGCCTGATTGTTTTCTCTGGCTATATGGTGAAATTCAAGCCCTTCAAACCGAGCTGACATTTTGAGGACAGCGTTGCGGTAAGCTGTCGTTTTTGTATCCTTGACATCGAAGTCTCCATTTATTTGGGATATCGCGAGGTTCAAATCCCCGCGCACCTCTAGGTGTTGAATGCCCATGGATACTGCCATCCGGAGACCATGTAAAAGGGCCTCATATTCGGCTGCATTGTTGGAGTCTGTGTACATAATCTGGAGTACATATTGAACTGTGTCTCCTATGGGGGACATCAAAACGACGCCGACCCCTAGTCCGGCCAACATTTTGGAGCCGTCGAAGTGCATGATCCAGTTTGAATATGTGCCGTACTCTTTAGGGAGTTCGGCCTCCGTCCATTCTACGACGAAGTCGGCCAAAACTTGCGACTTGATAGCTCGCCGTGGCCTATAAGTTATGTCGAACGGGAGGAGCTCCATGGCCCATTTTGTAATCCGGCCCGTTGCGTCACGGTTGTTTATAATATCATTGAGTGGTACTTCCGATGCTACTGTGATTGAACACTCTTGAAAGTAGTGTCATAGCTTCCGGGATGCCATGAATACCGCATATGCAATCTTTTGATAATGTGGGTACCGTGATTTGCATGGGGTGAGGACAGTGGACACATAGTAAACCGGCTTTTGAAGGGGGAATTTGTGTCCGTCCGTTTCCCGCTAGACGACGAGTACTGTGCTGACAACTTGATGGGTTGCTGCAATGTACAATAGCATTGGTTCGCCGATGTTTGGCGCGGCCAGGACGGGGTTTGTTGCCAATATGGCTTTTATTTCCTCGAGTCCGGCCGTGGCGGCGTCCGTCCACTCGAAGTGTTCGGTTCCCGAAGGAGGCAACAGAGGGGTAGCGCCTTTTCTCCCAACCGGGAGATAAAGCGGCTTAGAGCCGCCACGCATCTGGTTAATTTTTGTATTTGTCTGAGGTCCTTTGGGATATCCAATTGTGACAAAGCTCGGATCTTGGCTGGATTTGCTTCAATTCCCCTACCGGATACAATGAATCCCAAGAGCTCTCCGACTGGAATGCCGAAAACGCATTTTTCCGGATTTAGCTTGATGTCATATGCTCGGAGGTTGTCAAATGTAAGCCTCAAGTCGTCTACTAGAGATTCGACATGTCTTGTTTTTACGACCACATCATCCACGTATGCCTCTACTGTTTTGCCGATCTGGTTTGCCAGACATGTCTGAATCATGCACTGATATGTTGCGCCGGCGTTTTTGAGCCCGAAAGGCATTGTGTTGAAGCAGAATGGGCCGTATGGGGTGATGAATGCCGTTGCGGCTTGGTCTGACTCGGCCATCTTGATTTGATGGTAACCGGAGTATGCGTCGAGGAAGCACAACGAATCGTGTCCTGCAGTGGCATCGATAATTTGATCGATGCGGGGGAGGGGGAAGGGATCCTTTGGGCAGGCCTTGTTGAGGTCTTTGAAGTCAACGCACAGGCGCCAGGATTTGTCCTTCTTTGGTACCATCACCAAGTTTGCTAGCTAGTCCAGATGTTTTATATCTCTGATGAATCCGGCCTCCAATAGTTTGGCTAGCTCCTCTCCCATTGCATGTCTCTTGGGTTCAGAGAAACGTCGAAGGGCTTGTTTGACAGATTTGAATCCTTTTAGGATATTTAAGCTGTGTTCGGCCAGCCTGCGTGGGATTCCTGGCATGTCCGAAGGGTGCCATGCAAAAATGTCCCAGTTCTCCCGTAGGAATTCTCGCAGTGCGGTGTCTACATCGGGGTTTAATTGTGCCCTGATGGAAGCTGTTTTATTGGGGTCCGTTGGATGGACCTGGAATTTGACTATTTCATCCGCTGGTTTAAAGGAGGTGGACTTGGATCTTTTGTCGAGTATCACATCGTCCCTATTTACCGTGGAGCACAGCGTAGTCAGTTCCTCAACCGCTAGGGCTTCGGACAGTGCCTCAAGGGCCAGTGCGGCTGTCTTGTTTTCGGCGTGGAGTGCTATGTCCGGATAACTAGCGAGAGTGATGATTCCGTTCGGCCCGGGCATCTTGAGCTTCATGTACCCATAATGGGGTATTGCTTGGAAGATTGTAAACGCTTCCCGCCCCAGCAGAGCGTGGTATCCGCTGCTGAACGGGGCCACTTGGAATGTGACCTCTTCGGACCTATAGTTATCCGGCGTGCCGAACACCACATCTAGTGTGATTTTTCCTGTACAGCGTGCTTCCTGACTGGGGATTATTCCTCTGAAGGTTGTGCTGCTTCTCTCAATGCGGTTCCAGTCTATTTCCATTTTTGAAGGGTTTCCTCATAAATGAGGTTCAATCCGCTGCCTCCATCCATGAGTACCTTGGTGAGGCGAAAGCCATCCACTATAGGACTGAGTACCAATGCGGCTGGTGCTCGAGCTGTTCGGGATTTAGGTTCGTCGCTGGCATTAAAGGTAATACCGTGTCACTCCATGGGTTTATTGTTGCTACTTGATAGACTTCAGCGAAGCTACGGAGTGTTCTTTTTCGCATTTTATTTGATGCGAAAGTCTCGAAGACTGTTAAGACTGTACTGGAGTCCCTGAGGTGGCTTTCTGCGGCCTCCGGAATTAGGAGATCTTCGCCCCTTTTGGCCACCTGCCGGAGTATCCAACATGCTCTAAGGCTATGAGTTGGTGTGGCGTCCTCTGTACTATGAATTTTATAGGGTCCATTAAGCCATCCCTCCAGTATGGTTCCATGCCCTGTAGAGGGTTTTGGTTTTTTGGCTTTTAACCCGGGTGTCTGATGATGATGCACCGTTTTATTTCGGACTGGGTTTCTATTCAGGGCCAGATTGTCCCAAAAATTAGTTTCGTTTTTCTGGGCGCTTTCCATCGCACAGTACTTTTGTACTATGGACGCCAAGTCAGCGAAGCGTGTAAGATCACGACGACCTGTGGCGTTGAGGATTCCCTTGTCCGTGCAATTATTGCAGAAGATTGAGATTGTGTTTTCCTCGCGGTAGTCCTTTATCTTGTTCATAACCAGGAGGAACCTTGCCCAGTAATGATGTACTGTTTCTTCGGGCTTTTTCCTGATTTGGGATAGATCGCTTATGTTCGGGCGGGTGGGTGGAATTAAATCCGGAACTTCACCCAATCTAAGACTCAGAGGCCAAGGAGTTTCCGAGCTCTAAGGTTTGGATTCTTGGATGTTGTCCAGTGAATCTAGCCTATTGCCTGATTCTAGGTTCAGGTCTTGAGTTACATCCTCCCCTCCGCGGGTATCCGGCTTGGAGGGATCTGGAATCCGGACGTAGCTAGTCCTTAAGATAGATGAAGAGTCGCCACACTGTGCCTCTACTACGGCAACGTGATGGGTGACTTGGGGAGAATTAATTTCTCTTAGATCGGGTTTAAGCCCAACCTGGTCATAATCCGTAGTGACCCCCAAGGCGGCGATGCGATCCAAGAGCTCATTTACGGAAGAGAGCTCCATTGGATCTAACTGCTCGATGAGTTCCGAGCTGACGTGAAGATTGCTTTTGATGACCCGAGAGGTCACCGTCGGTGCAACGGCCGAACAGGCGGTCATGAGAAAACCGCCTAGCCGGAGAGTTTGGCCGACAGCCAAGGCTCCCTTAGTAATGGCGCCGTCTTTAAAGACGGGAAGAGGCATTCTTCTCGATTGCGACGACATAGAGGAACTCTCAATGAAAGCACCAATCTCGGTGTCAAAACTGGCGGATCTCGGATAGGGGGTCCCGAACTGTGCGTCTAGGCCGGATGGTAACAGGAGACAAGGGACACAATGTTTTACCCAGGTTCGGGCCCTCTTGATGGAGGTAAAACCCTACGTCCTGCTTGATTAATATTGATGATATGGGTAGTACAAGAGTAGATCTACCACGAGATCAAGGAGGCTAAACCCTAAAAGCTAGCCTATGGTATGATTGTTGTATGATGAAGTTGTCCTACGGACTAAAACCCTCCGGTTTATATAGACACCGGAGAGGGTTAGGGTTACACAAAGTCGGTTACAATGGTAGGAGATCTTGAATATCCGCATCGCCAAGCTTGCCTTCCACGCCAAGGAAAGTCCCATCCGGACATGGAACGGAGTCTTCAATCTTGTATCTTCATAGTCCTGGAGTCCGGCTGAAGGTATAGTCCGGCTACCCGGACACCCCCTAATCCAGGACTCCCTCACTCCTTTATCTGTCATGCCATCGAGCATGTTTTGTGACGCTTTTATAATGTGAAAACTTGCTCCACCTTTTGGGATCTATTTATGCTTAACCCATATGAACTGTGTTCCTGGATACAAGAACGTGAAATGTGTCCTAGTGGCTTACCACTGGACGGGTCATGATGCCCAAGAATAGACAATACTTGGATGGATAATCAAAGTTTGTATATAAAAATAACATGTGTAACATACCTCGTTGGTTGACCAACTGCTTGTATGATAAAGGTGTAAACACCAATCCGGAGCAGTGATAACTCCGTCCTTATTTTTGCCGGATTATGATAAACCATACCGGTATATAATAAACACCGGGTTTTCCTTATAATACTGGCGACTTTGTTAGTCAAAACCAGACCAGGGTAACGAACGCTGGTTTATAACTGATCATGTACTGACAACTTGCAGTTGAGAGCCAAGCCCGGTCAAGGACACCGGTTTATCAGAAGACATTACTAATCTCAATAAAGTCAAAAAACTTAACAAATAAAATTCAAAGAAATATGCAAGGCTTTTTACAAGCTGCCAGGCTCCAAATCGAGGCTTTTCATGGGCTGCCAGGCCTCTGAGTTAAACCATTTGACAAAGCCTTTTAAGATGGGCCTCCAATTAACCAAATGTCATTTTAACTTTGACAAGTTCAGGGTCTATATAAGATTGACTTGTCAAAAGTTCGGCGGGTCATACCAGGATTACCTGGATAGGAGTGTCTTACTTGATGAAGGCAGGTTAACCCGGGGTTTTAGGTGAATACACCAGGCTTCCAAGCCATGGCTTGATAGCCAATTACAAGGGTCCTTCCAAACTCTTTGTTGCTTTTGCACAAAGAGCCCCCAAGTAACTTTGTGAGCTATGCTCAGTGGGTGCCTATGTTTGAGTTTGTGCTTTGTGCAACACTCTCTTTGGCCCCACATAATTTCCTTTTTGGCTTAACACCTATCACGAGGTGTGGCTATGGTGTGATAACAACCAAGCCCCCTAGTGATATCCCTATGTGGTTTCAAACCGATCAAGAGGTGTAGCTATGGTTCCGATATGACCAAGCCCCCTAGTGATTTTCTTTATATCCGTGCGGCTGCAAAGACCGGTTTAACAAAAGAAAACTCTGCTTTGTCAGTAGAAACTCTTGTAAGCACACACATGATGTAAAAAGAACAGAGATCCCGCTTTAATAGAGGCTCCGGCTTATTATATTATATATATACATCGTCATAAATATGTACATATGAAGAGCCTATGGCTCAAGTATAGTAAGGCCGGAGAAGAGCTATGTTCCATGGGCGCCTGGTCTCTTCCTCCGATTTACGTGAGTCTTTGTGCTCTCGAACATCAATGAGGTAGTATGACCCGTTGTGCAGATTCTTGCTGACCACAAAAGGTCCTTCCCAAGGTGGGGATAATTTGTGCATATCAGTTTGATCCTGGATGAGCCGGAGCACCAAATCACCCTCTTGAAAGGTTCTGGTCTTAACCCGGCGGTTGTGATAACGTCGGAGATCCTATTGATAAATCACCGAACGTGCTGCTGCAAGATCATGCTCCTCATCTAACAGGTCCAGAGAATCCTGACGTGTTGTCTCATTGTCCGCTTCAACATAAGCTGCCACCCGGGGCGAGTCGTGACGGATGTCACTAGGGAGAACCGCCTCCGCTCCATAAACCATGAAGAAAGGTGTGTAACCCGTCGATCTATTAGGTGTGGTGTTGATGCTCCATAACACAGAAGGTAATTCCTCCACCCAACAACCCGGTGTCCGCTTCAAAGGAACCATAAGCCGGGGTTTAATACCTCTCAAAATTTCTTGATTTGCCCTCTCTGCTTGACCATTAGATTGGGGGTGAGCCACCGATGCTATATCAAGCCGGATGTGCTCACGCTGGCAAAATTCCTCCATCTCTCCCTTTGACAGATTAGTACCATTATCAGTTATAATACTGTGTGGAAAGCCAAACTAGAATATCACCTTTTTTGATGAATTGAACCGCCGTGGCCGCATCACACTTACTGACTGGCTCTGCTTCCACCCATTTGGTGAATTTATCAACTGCCACTAATAAGTGGGTCTTTTTGTCCTTGGAGCGCTTAAACGGTCCAACCATATCAAGCCCCCAAGTCGCAAACGGCCATGTTATTGGAATCATTCTTAGCTCCTGAGCCGGAATATGAGCACGGCATGCAAATTTTTGACAACCATCACATCGTTTGACTAAATCCTCAGCATCAGCATGAGCTGTTAACCAATAGAAACCGTGGCGAAAAGCTTTAGCCACCAAAGACTTTGAACCAGCGTGGTGACCGCAATCCCCTTCATGTATTTCTCGTAAAATCTCACAACCCTCCTGAGGAGAAACACAATGCTGAATTGCCCCTGAAACGCTGTAACGATGTAATTCTCCGTTGAGTATAGTCATCGATTTGGAACGCCGGATTATCTGCCGAGCCGAGGTTTCATCCTGTGGTAACTCGCTCAGTTCATGTAAGCCAGGTACGGGATTGTCCAATCCGGTATGACATGCAAAGCTGCCAGCAACTGAGCCTCCGGGTCAGGAATAGCCAGCTCCTCCTCTGTTGGTACTTTGACCGACGGATTATGCAGCACGTCAAGAAAGATATTTGGTGGGACCGATTTATGCTGAGAACCAAGGCGGCTTAAAGCGTCCGCCGCTTCATTCTTTCGCCGGTCTATATGGTCCACCTGATAACCCTTGAAGTGACCCGGCACTGTGTCCACCTCTCGTCGATATGCAGCCATGAGTGGGTCTTTAGAATCCCAAGTGCCAGACACCTGTTGGGCTACCAAATCTGAATCCCTAAAGCACTTAACTCGGCTTAAGTTCATCTCTTTAGCCATCCGAAGACCGTGGAGTAAGGCCTCATATTCAGCTGCATTGTTAGTACAAGGGAACAGTAAACGGAGGACATAACAAAACTTGTCACCTCGTGGGGAAGTTAGTATGACTCCAGCCCCCGAGCCCTCCAACTGTCTGGATCCATCAAAGTGAATAGTCCAGTACGTGTTATCTGGTTTTTCCTCTGGTGCCTGCAACTCTGTCCAATCATTGATGAAGTCCACGAGTGCTTGGGATTTGATCGTTGTGCGAGGTATGTATTTGAGCCCGTGAGGTCCAAGCTCAATAGCCCATTTGGCAATCCGGCCCGTGGCTTCTCTATTTTGAATGATATCTCCCAGAGGGGCTGAACTGACCACTGTGATAGGATGACCCTGAAAATAGTGTTTAAGCTTCCGACTTGCCATAAACACTCCATACACCAGCTTCTGACAATGTGGATACCGCTACTTTGACTCAATGAGCACCTCACTGATATAATAAACCGGCCGTTGAACCGGATATTCCTTGCCAGCTTCCTTGCGCTCCACCACAATAGCCACGCTAACAGCGCGGGCATTAGCAGCCACGTATAGTAATAACGGCTCCTTATCGATCGGTGCTGCAAGCACAGGCAGTTCAGCTAACTGCCTCTTCAGATCCTCAAACGCTTTATCAGCTGCCTCGCTCCAAACAAAATCATCTATTTTCTTGAGCATCTGATATGAAGGGATAGCCTTCTCCCCAAGAAGACTGATAAACCGGCTCAAAGTCGTAATCCAGTCGGCCAAGCGTTGAACGTCGTTGATACACGCCGGTTTAGCCAAAGATGTAATTGCTGATTTTTTTTTCCGGATTGGCCTCAATGCCTCTGTTTGACACCAGAAAACCCAAGAGCTTGCCTGCCGGGACACCAAAGACACACTTCTCCGGATTGAGCATCATCTTGTAAACCCGGAGGTTGTCAAAAGTTTCTCACAAATCATCTATCAATGTTTCCTCCTTCCTGGACTTTATCACAATATCATCCACATATGCATGAACATTGTGCCCAATCTGCTTATGAAGGCAATTCTGAACACAGTGATGATAAGTCGCCTGGGCACTCTTGAGTCCAAAGGGCATGGAGACATAGCAGAAGGCTCCAAAGGGAGTTATGAAAGTTGTCTTCTCCTGGTCCTTAACTGCCATTTTGATATAATGATAACCAGAATAAGCATCCAGAAAACACAAACGGTCACAACCTGCTGTAGCATCAATGATCTGATTGATACGAGGGAGGGCAAAGGGGTCTGCAGGGCAAGCCTTGTTCAAATCTGTGTAATCCACACACATACGCCAAGTGCCGTTTTTCTGAAGAACCAGCACCGGATTAGCCAACCACTCTGGGTGGAAGACCTCCACGATGAACCCTGCGGCCAACAACCGAGCTACCTCTTCACTGATAGCCTTACGCCTTTCTTCAGTGAAGTGGCGGAGAAACTGCCGAACCGGTTTAAACTTAGGATCAATGTTAAGTGTGTGCTCAGCGAGTTCCCTCGGTACACCTGGCATGTCAGAAGGTTTCCATGCAAAGATGTCCCGGTTCTCATGGATGAACTCGATGAGCACGCTTTCCTATTTGGGATCCAGGTTAGCGTTGATGCTGAACTGCTTGGATGAATCGCCAGGAACAAAATCAACCATCTTAGTATATGTGGCCGATTTAAATTTCAACGCCGGATCGTGTTCCGTAGTTGGCTTTTTCAAAGAGGTCATATCTGCCGGATCAACTTGCTCCTTATAAAACTTCAACTCCTCCGCGGCACAAACCAACTCAGCATAAGCCGCATCACCTTCCTCACACTCCAAAGCGATCTTTCTGCTCCCGTGTACTGTGATAGTCCCCTTATGACCTGGGATTTTTAGCTGTAGATAAACAAAACACGGCCTCGCCATGAACTTAGCATAAGCCGGCCGCCCAAACAAAGCGTGCTACGGACTTTTGATTTTCACCACCTCAAAAGTCAATGTTTCTGACCTTGAATCATAATCATCTCCAAAAGCCACCTCTAAGGCTATCTTTCCCACTAGATATGCAGACTTGCCAGGCATCACACCATGAAAAATGGTATTTGATGGTTTAAGATTCTTATCTGTCAACCCCATACGGCGGAATGTATCATAATATAGAATGTTGATACTACTTCCCCCATCCATGAGCACCTTAGTGAACTTGTATCCCCCAACTTGAGGGGCCACCACTAAGGCCAAGTGACCCGGAATGTCAACCCGAGGTGGGTGATCCTCTCTACTCCACAAAATGGGTTGCTCAGACCAGCGCAAATACTGAGGCACCGCCGGTTCAACAGAGTTTACTGCCCTCTTGTGAAGCTTCTGATCACGCTTACACAAGCTGGTGGTGAAGACATGATATTCCCCACTATTTAGCTGCTTAGGATTGCTCCGATAACCCGACTGCTGCTGCTAGTGGTGGTTCCCCTGATGGTTGTAACCTCCCTGGTTGCCTTGGTGCCCTTGATTGATGTGTCCGGTTTGATTACCCTGAAATCCTGAACTGGAACTGCCACCTCCGTAACCCGGCCCGTGGAAACCACCTCCTGAACGGCCGGGCGGGCCATTATCGTACTAGAACATATTGGAGTTCTTCAAATCTCGCATGATATAACAATCCTTCCAAAGATGTGAAGTTGGCTTCTCCTTTGATCCATGCTTTGGACAGGGTTGATTTAATAGGCGCTCCAAATTGGGGCCTGAACCTCCGCCCCTCTGGGGCTGCTTGCCCTTACGGCGCCGGCTATTATCCTGAGCATTGGTGTTAGCGACAAAGTCCAAGTTGTTGTCAGCTTTGCGCTTACCACTGTTCCCATGGCCTGCCGGATTATGCTGCCGACCCTTCATGTTGTCGTTCTTTTTCCCTTTCCCCGGTTTGTCCTCCTCTGATTTAGGGTCTTTGGTATTATCTGAATCGGCGTACTTAACCAAAGCGTCCATAAGCATTGACATATCATTGCAGTGACGTTTGAGCCTTCCTAACTTCTGTTTGAGCGGCAGAAAACGGCAATTGCCCTCCAACGTTAACACTGCGGTATCTGCATTGATACGATCCGATGAATGCAAAATCGCTGAGACCTGCTTGACCCAATGGGTCGTGGAATCCCCCTCCTCTTGGACACAAGCGACCAGATCCACGATTGACATGGGCTTCTTGCAAGTATCTTTGAAGATCTGGATAAACCGGTGCTTTAATTCGGCCCATGATCCGACAGAGTTAGTTAGTAAGCTCTTCAACCAAGTAAGAGATGTTCCTTCCAACATCATGGTGAAGTATTTATCACACACTGCCTCATCCACATCTAACATCTCCATTGCCATCTCGTAGCTTTCAACCCACGCCTCTGGTTGTAAATCAGCGGTGTAATTTGGTACCTTACGAGGTCCCTTGAAGTCCTTGGGCAATCTCACATTACGCAAAGCGGGGGTGAGACACGACACCCCTAAGGAACTGAATACCACACCTGGCTCTACTGAAGTGGTAGGGTGAACCAGAGTATGTTGATGAGCTCCGTGCCGAGCCGCTAACTCGGCCTCTCGACGCGCGCGACCATGATCCACTACATCATGTGCATTAGCACCTCCCCCTGTCGGGTTGTGTCCTCGCAGCGAATTATGGCGACGTGCACTGCTTGATACGGCCGGTCATCCTCAACGTGTCTGCTATAGCTCCGGCTTGGACGGGGAGTGGAATGAATCCTCTCACTACTATGCGAATATGCCTGCTGCTGATTTAGCACTGTCTGAAGGAGATCTCTGGCCCGATGTGCCTCAATCGCAACTGGTGATTCGCCGTCATTTGGGAGGGCTGCCAAGCATGAAGCGGCGGCCACAATGTTGTCCAACAGGTTGGAGTAATGCCCGGGAGGTGTTGATACATACTATGGCACAATGTTGTCTGACGAGGCGGGTCCATCGTGCGCGGTTGAACCGGCACTCCTGTTCCTGGTACCTCCGTCCGATTTAATATTGGCTGGTTACTAGTTCCTGCTCCTGGCGAATTGAAGAGATTTCGTGGCTCGTAACCCGACGGGAGATGCGATCGGTACCTTCTTCTCATGACCTCTTTGGAAGCGTTCTAATCCATCCTAATCCGGTAGGCCTGGGCTTCCAACTCGGCCCGTTCTGTAGCCATCCTAGCATTCTCTGCCACTAGGTCCGCTTTAGCCTGAGCTATCTGATACTTCACCTTTACAATCTCTGTGTTGTGCTGATCCAGGGCTGCTGCATCCACCTCTGCGGCCATCAATGTTGCCAAAGCGTCGAACAAGTCAGACAGGACTTGAGCCGGAGGCAGCGCAGAGCTTCCTGCCCCTGCCGGCGTGGCCGTTGTTAAACCAGAGAGTATTGCTACGGCAGCTGACGAATGAGGCGCCGGCTGTGTACCAGCCATGAAGATAGCAGCCCGGTTTGGCAGATCAGGGGAGTCTGGAATATTGTTTCCCTTGGATCCTCCGCTAATCCGACCATCCTGCAACTGATAGAGCAATTCGGTCTCTCCAGAAGACTCGTCGTCGGAGCAGACAACGGTTTCTACATCGGATGCCGGTCCATCCTCGTATTCCGCCCCATGGTTGACGCCTACGAAGACATGCTTTGCCACGGGCCGAACCGGCGAAGGGATTGCACGCTGGGCCGTCTCGATGATGTCGGTGCAGATGTCCGGCTCAGGGGCCGGTTCGCCAATCTTGCCGATGAAGACGTGAATCCCACCAAAGGGGACCCGATACCCATATTCGATTGAATCGGCCTCGGGACCCCATCCTGCGTTGTCGATGTAGAGCTTGCCGTGATGACTCTTCGTCATCCGGCCCACAGCGTATCCCTTGAGTCCATCAAAGATGCCCTTCAAGAACTTGAAACCATCGTGCGATAGCCCCACGGTGGGAACCAATTCTCGTGGGTTTGTCACGGCAAATGTCCTTGTGAAAGTACTTAGTCGTGGAGCCATGGCAATGGGTTAGCTTAAGGGGTTAAACCAGACAAAGGGACACGGGGAGTTTATACTAGTTCGGCCACTTCGATGAAGGTAAAGCCTACGTCTAGTTGTGATTGGTATTGCTGGGGTTTCGAAGGTCAGGGAGCGAATCCGCTTTGTCTGGCTCTCGAGTTATTGTCTGTTGTCCCTGAACCGCTGCCGGGTCGTCCCTTTATATACATAGGTTGACGCCCGCCGGTTTACAGAGTCCCGAAGCCGGATCATAAACGTGTCCAGTTCGGTCTCTATCCTTCCTATCTTACAATGCAAGTTACATAATAAGGTCAGTTTACATCTACAGGCCTTAACTCACCTCTGGGCCTTGGGCCTTCATAAAGCACCATCATTTTTAAATCTTCATGGTCTTCTAATCTTCATAAAGTTAATCTGGTTACCCCTGACCGGTTTACGTCCAGTAGTAATATCCCCAACACATTCCTTTGATACAGATGCATACTCAGTTTAGATCTGATGTAAGTCTTGCGAGTACTTTGGATGAGTACTCACGGTTGCTTTGCTACCTCTTTTCCCCCATACCCGATTGTTGCGACCAGATGACGGATCCCAGGAGCTAGACGACACCACTGATGACTACTACTACCCCGAGGGTGCCTACTACTACATGACGGCCGCTGACGACCTAGAGTAGTTAGGAGGCTCCCAGGCAGGAGGCCTTGCCTTTTCGATCGTTGTTACTTTTGTACTAGCCTTCTTAAGGCAGACTTGTCTAACTTATGTCTGTACTCAGATATTGTTGCTTCCGCTGACTCTTGTGTATTCGAGCTTATGTATTCGAGCCCTCGAGGCCCCTGGCTTGTAATATAAAACTTGTATTATTTTAATTTGTGTCTAGAGTTGTGTTGTTATATCTTCCCAGGAGTCCCTGGTCTTAATCGTACACATTTGCGTGTATGATTAGTGTATGGTTGAATCGGGGGCGTCACAACCCTTAGAGAGGTCGCTTCCACAGGGTAACCCTTAATTACCTTAGTTGTAACCCGCAGGGGGAGACTACGGTTGTGGCATGCGTGGCACGAAGCATACCTAGAATAGAACGTGTATTGTACCCAGCTCCACTCAGCATAACCGTCAAGAGTGGCTCAAGTATCCAGACCATATTATGCGGATGCATAAGTTGCACTAGAAACATACCAATGGGGATTCCAGACTCTTGAGAACACCTTTCTCCTTCGTCATTTTCACTTGTTACTCATGTTGTTGTTTTCTATCTACGTTTACATTATTTACTTTCAGTTTGCTCTACACCAAAATCACTATTTACTTTTGTGCTCACTCTGTTTGTTGTCTACATTTACTTGCAGTCACAAATCAATTCGGTACAATAGGCAACACTCAATTCATGTGCTCCCTGTGGGATCAATACTTTTGCTTCGAAAAGGCTAACTAAACCATATGTACTTGCAGGCCATCACCTACCGTGCGGTGGCTCTGTCCAATGTAGTGGCATCGACACATGTGATATCCAGCGAGCGGCGACTATATCGAGCATTGTTGGGGATATTACTACTGGGCGTAAACCGGCCAGGAATAGCCGGATTAACTCTAAGAAGACCAAGAAGCCCATGAAGACGTAAGGATGAAGGCGCTTTATGAAGGCCCAAGGCCCAAAGGCGAATTAAGGCCCGTAGATGTAAACCGACTTTCTCATGTAACTTGCATTGTAAGATAGGAAGGATAGAGACCAAGCCGGACACGTTTATGATCCGGCCTCGGGACTCTGTAAACCAGCGGGCGTCAACCTATGTATATAAAGGGACGACCCGGCAGCGGTTTAGGGACAACACACAACAACTCGAGATCCATGCAAAGCGGATTCGCTCCCTGGTCATCGAAACCCCAGCAATACCAAGCACAACTAGACGTAGGCTTTTACCTTCATTGAAGGGGCCGAACTAGTATAAAACCCCTCGTGTCCCTCGTCTGGTTTAACCCCTTTAAGCTAACCCATAGCGATGGCTCCACAACTAAGTCCTTTCACAAGGACATCTGCCGTGACAAACCCACGACAGTTGGCGCCCACCATGGGGTTATCGCACGATGGTTTCGAGTTCTTGAAGGGCAGCTTCGAAGGACTCAAGGATACGCTGTGGGCCGGATTATGAAGAGTCGTCGCGGCAAGCTCTACATCAACGACGCAGGGTGGGGTCCCGAGGCCGGTTCGATCGAATACGGGTACCGGGTCCCCTTTAGTGGAATTCACGTCTTCATCGGCAAAATTGGCGAACCGGACCCTGAGCTGGACACCTGCACCGACATCATCAAGACGGCTCAGCATGCAAGCCCTACCCCGGTTCAGCCCGCAGCAAGGCATGTTTTCGTAGGTGTCATCCATGGAGTGGAGTATGAGGATGGACCAGCATCTGATGGAGAACCCCTCATCCATTCCGATGACGAGTCTTCAACCGGAGAAACCGAGTCCCTGTATCAACTGCAGGATGGACGGATCATCGGAGGGTCCGATGGCAACAGTATTCTGGACCTCCTTGATCTGCCAAACCTGGTCACGGCCTTCATGGCCGGTACACAACCAGCGCAGTATTCTTCTACCACCGCGGCGATGTTCTCTGGTTCAGCAACAACAACGCCAGCAGGAGCAGGGGGCTCCGCGCCGCCTCCCGCTCAGGTTTTATGTGATCTGTTCGACGCCTTGGCAACATTGATGGCTGTGGAGGTGGACGCTGCAGCCCGAGATCAGCACAACGCGGAGATTGCAAAGGTGAAGGATCAAATAACTCAGGCTAAAGCGGACCTGGCAGCAGAAAACGCCAGGATGGCTAGAGAACGGGCCGAGTTGGAAGCTCAGGCCTACCGACTTAGGTTGGACCAGAATGCCTCAGATGAGGTCATGAGGAGAAGATACCGGTCGCACCTCCCGCCGGGTTATGAGCCAAGAAATCTCTTCAACACGCCAGGAGCCGGAACCAGTAACCAGCCAGTGGTAAACCGGACGGAGGCGCCGGGCACAGGAGCGCCGGTTCAACCACACACGATGAACCTGCCTCGTCAGAACAATGTTGTGTCGCAGTATGTTCCAACGCCCCGGGGGCATTACTCCAACCCGTTGGATAACATTGTGGCCGCCGCTTCGCGATTGGCAGCCCTCCCAACTGACGGTGAGTCACCGGTGGAGATCGAGACACGACGGGCTAGAGAGCTCCTTCAAACAGCTTTAAACCAGCGACAGGCTTATTCACATAGTCGCGAGAGGATTCATTCCGCCCCTCGTCCGAGTCGGAGCTACAGCAGGCATGTTGAGGATGAACCGGACGTATCAAGCAGTGCACATCACCGTAACTCGCCGCGAGAACACAACCCAGCAGGTGGTGGTGCTAATGCGCAGGATGTGGTGGATTAGGGCCGTGCACGTCGACAAGCCGACTTAGCGGCTCTGCACGCCGCTTGTCAACCTACTCCGGTTCGCCCTACCACCTCGGTGGAGCCCGGCATAGTCTTCAGTTCTTTAGGGGTGCCGTGTCTTACCCCCGCTTTGCGTAATGTACGACTGCCCAAGGATTTTAAAGGCCCCTGTAAGGTGCTCAATTACACCGCCGATTTACAACCGGAGTCATGGGTGGAGAGTTATGAGATGGCAATGGAGATGCTGGACGTGGATGAAGCGGTGTGTGCTAAATACTTCACCATGATGTTGGAGGGGACAGCTCGAACCTGGTTAAAGAGCTTACCAGCTAACTCTGTCAGGTCATAGGCTGTGCTAAAGCACCAGTTTATCCAGAATTTCAAAGATACATGTAAGCAGCCTATGTCAATTGTGGACCTATGTAACACCCCGGATGTAACTTACCTAATATGTACTCCAACTCTTGCCGTTTCCGGCGCTAAGTTGTTTTATTTCCTCGGGTTCGGGTTTTTGTATCCGTGTGTTGTTGTCGTTGTTAGGCATCTCATATCATGTCATCATGTGCATTGCATTTGCATACGTGTTCATCTCATGCATCCGAGCATTTTCCCCATTGTCCGTTTTGCATTCCGGCGCTTCTATCTCCTCCGGTGGTCCTTTCTACCTTCCTTTCGTGTGTGGGGGTTAAACATTTCCGGATTGGACTGAGACTTGCCAAGCGACCTTGGTTTACTACCGGTAGACCGCCTGTCAAGTTTCGTACCATTTGGACTTCGTTTGATACTCCATCGGTTAACCGAGGGACCGAGAAGGCCTCGTGTGTGTTGCAGCCCAACACCCTTCCATTTTGGCCCAAAACCCACCAAAACCCTCTCCATCATCTAGAGCGTTCGATCACGATCGCGTGGCCGAAAACCGCACCTCATTTGCACTCTTCTAGCTCCCTCTATGCCTATATAAAGGTCCCCCTCCGAAATTCACGGGTCTCCCCTCCCCCTAAACCCTAGATCCATCTCCACCCGCCGCCGCCGGACGAAATCCCGTAGGCCGGACATTGTCCGCTCCCCCGCCGGCCACTCCGGGAATGCCACGTGGCTACCCGCGGTGCCCACATCGCCGCCGACAGCACCGGCCCGCGCGGCCCGGGGCAGGCCCCCGCGGCCCGAGCTCCCCCGCGACCGCGCCCGAGCGCCCGCCGCCTTCTTCCCCGATGCCGTTCGCCACCCGAGCTCCGGCGCCGCTCTGCTGCGCCGCCACATCCCGCCGGCCGCCGCCCCTCGACGCCGGCGAGCGTCCCGGTGCCGACCGGCCTCGCCTCCTCGCCTCCCCGCCCGGATCCGCGCAGCCCCGGCCTTCACCTCCTCCACGGCGACATCTCCGGCGAAGCTCCAGCGACCTCGACATCCATGCGTGAACAGTACCCCGGCCAGATCTCAGATCTAAAAAATCCGGGCGGTTGACTTTTGCCTCAAACCCTAGATTAATTGCATTTTTCATCATGCTATATCTCCGCATCCGTAGCTCCGTTTTGGGCGTGTAGCATATCAAAATGTTCGCCTCGGAGAGCACATCATTTCATATCATTGCATCATTTTCATTTGAGCTCATCTTGATGCCGGAAATGCGGTTGGAAGAGAGCTATTTGAGTTATTTGTCAGATCTGCTGCCCCAAATAGCTATTTGTCATTTTTGCCATGAATTATGTGTGCATGATATGCCCCTGAGCTCTTCATGAGTTTTGTTATATGTTTTGCCATCTTTCCAAAGATGCTATCCATGTATTTTTGTGATATGTGTGGTGACTAGCACAAGCTTGCAAAGTGGTGCATTCATTAATGCTGTTTTCAGGGACTTAGAGATTTCACTAAGTCCTTGATCTGTTCTTATCAATATGCCATATGTTCATGTTGTTTTCTAGTGATCCGTGCCTCTTTTGAGGATGATAAGTAAGGATGATTTGTTAATATTGTGGTGCTCTATCCATACATGTCTTTGTTTGCAATTATGGAGCATCCTACCTTGAGTCAATCGAGCTCTACTTTTGCTATTTTGTGAATCTGGGCAGATTGTCTACTTGTTAGCAATTTTGCCGAGGATGTTGTTGTTGATCCGTGCATGATATGTTGTTGTTCTTGCCATGTCTAGCTTATACAATGTGTATTCTTGATGGGTGTATGCTTAGTTTTTCATGCCTTGCTTTGTAGTGAGTGCATCGAGCTCGTGAACATGCCTACTCGTTAACCGATTTGCATGTTCCAGTTTTTCTCTAAGTCTGTGATCTGATTATGTTTTTACCATGTTCACATGCTTGCAATTGTATTTTCTGATCCATTTTGGCTCAAGGTCACTAAGGGACTTTTGTTAAGCTCTTTGAGTAGCTCCATGTTATGCTTTACTTTGCCATGTTAAGTTCCTGTAGCATATAGTTTTCTTGCTCCAAAATGTGCTACCTGATCTGAAATTCCAGGCTTGTGTTAATTTCACTAAGTCTGAAATCTGTTTACCGTTTGCATTTTTGCCATGCTTGTTTGAACCTGTTAATGGGTGAATTAGCCGTAGCTCAGTGTTCATATTTTGTCAAGCATTATGAGTGGATCCCTGCCATGCATTTTGTTGCCATGTTTGAGTGCTGTAGCATGTTTATCTTGATGCATTTAGATGGCTACTTGTTGTTTATCGCAGACCGGTGCCATATTTGTTTTGCTTGCCATTTCCAAACCGTGTCTCCGATTCTGGTGTTCTTTATATCGATTTCTACCGAAATCACCTCACCTTTCCCGTGGCACACTTGGATTTCCAAGTTGAGGCCAGGTTCAGTCATTCCTTGTCAAATCTTCCATATGCATCACATATCGCATCCCGCATAGCATACCATGTTTGCATCATGTTGTTTGAGCATTGCACGTGGTTGATTGTGTTCCTTTTTGCTTGATTGTCTTGTTTGGGTAGAGCCGGGAGACGAGTTCGCTAACGAGGAGCCCGTTGAGTTTGCTTTCGAGGATCCAGTCAACTCTGATAACTTTGCAGGCAAGATGATCATACCCTCGAAATCACTTCTATCTTTGCTTGCTAGATACTCGCTCTTTTGCTATGCCTATGCTACGATGCCTACCACTTGCTTATCATGCCTCCCAAATTTCCATGTCAAACCTCTAACCCACCATGTCCTAGCAAACCGTTGATTGGCTATGTTACCGCTTTGCTCAGCCCCTCTTATAGCATTGCTAGTTGCAGGTGAAGATTGGAGACCGTTCCTTGTTGGAACATTATTTACTTGTTGGGATATCATTATATTATCTTGTTATATTAATGCATCTATATACTTGGTAAAGGGTGGAAGGCTAGGCCTCTTTCCTAGTGTTTTGTTCCACTCTTGCCGCCCTAGTTTCCGTCATATCGGTGTTATGTTCCCGGATTTTGCGTTCCTTACGCGGTTGGGTAATAATGGGAGCCCCTTGACAAATCGCCTTGAATAAAACTCTTCCAGCAATGCCCAACCTTGGTTTTACCATTTGCCACCTAGCCTCTTTTTACCTTGGGTTTCCGGGGCCCGAGGGTCATCTTATTTAACCCCCCCCCCCGTGCCAGTGCTCCTCTGAGTGTTGGTCCACCTGTCAGCTGCCGGTGGCCACCAAGGGAAACTCTGGACTGGCCTACCCGTACCTTGGACAATCTGAGTGTGCCCTGAGAACGAGATATGTGCAGCTCCTATCGGGATTTGTCGGCACATTCGGGCGGTGTTGCTGGATTTGTTTTGACTTGTCGAAGTTGTCTTGTAGAACCGGGATGCCGCGTCTGGGAATGTCTCGGGAGAAGGTATATCCTTCGTTGACCGTGAGAGCTTGTCATGGGCTAAGTTGGGACTCCCCTACAGAGATCTGAACTTTCGAAAGCCGTGCCCGCGATTATGGGCAGATGGGAATTTGTTAATGTCCGGTTATAGATAACTTGAACCTTAACTTAATTAAAATGAATCAATCGCGTGTGTTACCGTGATGGTCTCTTCTCGGCGGAGTCCGGGAAGTGAACACGGTGTTGGAGTAATGTTTGTCGTAGGTTGTTCTCTAGTTCTTGGTTCGTGCTTCGCCTTCTCTCCTCGCTCTCTTTTGCGAACAGGTTAGCCACCATACATGCTAGTCGCTTGCTGCAGCTCCACATATTACCTTGCCTTTCCTATAAGCTTAAATAGTCTTGATCGCGAGGGTGCGAGATTGTTGAGTCCCCGTGGCTCACAGATTACTTCCAAACCAGATGCAGTGCCCGATGACTCCGTTCCAGATGATGCGCTTGAGCTCAAGTGGGAGTTCGATGAAGACTCACACCGTTACTATGTGTCTTTCCCTGATGATCAGTAGTGGTGCCCAGTTGGGGCGATCGGGACCATGTCGCATGTTGGGTTGATCTTTTATTTTGGTACCGTAGTCGGACCATGAGTGTATTGGATGATGTATTGCTATTTATGTACTTTGTGTGACGTGGCGAGTGTAAGCCAACTATGTACCTTACCCCTTATTATCTATTTACATGGGTTGTTGTGAAGATTACCTTACATGCGACATTGCTTTCAATGTGGTTATGCCTCTAAGTCGTGCTTCGACATGTAGGAGATATAGCCGCATCGAGGGCGTTACAAGTTGGTATCAGAGCCTTCCCCGACCTTAGGAGCCCCATTGCTTGATCGAATTAGCGGATGAGTTGAGTCTAGAAAAATGTTTTGAGTCATTTAGGAATTATATATCGGAGAGTTTAGGAATTCTTTTTACTCCCTAGTCCCTTCATCGCTCTGGTGAGGCATCCTGACATAGAGTTTTGACTCTTCTCTTCTCAAATTTCACTAAAAAAAATTTGGGATCACGCGGGTATCTTGGAATCGTTCCGATGGTTTTGTGACGAGAACATTGTTCTTGGTGCCTCCTGTCATTTAGGGGTTGTGGCAGTGTCCCGGGGAGTTGAGCTCCGAGGTGTTGTCGTCACAATTTTATCGTTGTAGTTCTGGAATACCTGAGTTTAGTTCGCCGACATCGAAAATCTCTTTTATGCAATTGTTGGTGAGATAACCTCGACGCCACCCAGTACCGGGGCGGGAGTTCGGGAGTATTGCCATAACTTGTGTAACGGATGCTTTTCGAAGGTTGAGGTAGACGGTTTCTGAAGTTTTTCTCGGTTATGTGTTGAAGGATGGATATAGCTGGATGTAGGAATTGCTAGATTTGGGTGAGATATTATGCTTCCCCTGTATCCCCAACACCTGATTGCATAACCGGAAAGGTTCGGGAGTTTCATAGGTGGGAATTCTTGTAGCTCTAGTTCTTCTTCCACGGATATTTGGTTTGAGATTGGGCGATCCTTACCGAGTATTCGTTCTTGCTCCGTACCTTGTTGATTTTATTCCTCTACCTAAATTCTAAGTGGCTTCTCAATTTATGGATATGTGACCATTTCAAGTGGAATGCATTCATTCATTTTGTTCGGATGTGAAGACTATATGTTGCAATTTCAACCCGTTTGATTCAGCTTCAATTTTTATCCGTCAATGTGCTAATGGATGTCAACCTCTTCAGGATGGCTCCTCCAACGCGCATGACTCCGAATCCTGATCCGCCACCACCTCCTCCTCCTCCAGAGGCATGGCAAGCTGTAATGGCCGCTACCAATGCGAACACGTAGTTGATCATGCAAATTCTTCAAGAGTGCAACCAAGCGAACCAAGGCAACCAAGGCAACAATCAGAATCGCTTTGCTACACTCAACCAGTTCCTTGCTAACCAGCCAAAGACTTTCAGCAATTTTGTTGAGGCAACTGACGCTGACAATTGGCTCGTGGACTTGTGCAAGCATTTCGAGTGTAGTAACATCAGGCCTGAGGACTTTGTCAAGTTCGCTTCCTTCCAACTCAAAGACCAAGCTGCGGAATGGTTTCAGCAGTACAAAGATTCCAGAGGAGGCCATGAGATTACCTGGGATGAATTCCGTCAAGACTTCAAAGCTCATCATATTCCTCAGAGCGTGGTTGAAAGCAAGCGTGAGGAATTCCGCAACCTGAAGCAAGGCTCTATGTCTGTCTATGACTACAATAAGTTGTTTCAGAAGCTCGCCCGCTTTGCTAAGCAGGACGTCCCTGACGAGAAGAGCATGATATACCAGTTCAGGGGTGGTCTCAGAGAAGAAATCTAGCTAGCTCTCGTTCTCTTTGAGCCCAGGAGGTACGATGAGTTTTACAACATGGCATTGAAGCAAGAGGCTGCTCAACTGAAGTGTGATGCTTCCAAGAAGCGAGTCAGAGACGCTACTCCTTCTTCCTCTACTCAAGTGGCCAAGCAGCAGAGGTATTGGCTTCCTCCTCCTCCATTTCGTCAGCCTTTTCAGCAGAAGAGCAAAGGTGGCAGTGGATCTTCCCACCCACCCAACCCTGGCTTTCAGAACAAGACTTCGTCTCAAGCTCCAAGATCGAGTGCTCCGTACCACCGTCCGCTTTCAGAGATCACGTGCAACAAGTGCCAATAGAAGGGTCACTATGCCAACAAATGCTTCAATCAGAGGCGTCTCCCTCCTCCTCCTCCTCCTGTGAGATCGGCAAGTACAGCTGTGGTCAAGCATAACCCCAAGCACGCCAAGGTCAACTTGATGAATGCAGCTCAGGCAGAGGACTCGTCAGATGTCATCATGGGTAACCTTCCTGTTAACGATATTCCAGCTAAAGTTCTTTTTGACACTGGTGCATCGCATTGTTTCATCTCAAGACCATTTGCATCTAAGCATGAGTTGGCTTTGCAAGTTTTGCCTAGATCGATAGCAGTTGTCTCTCCCGGTAGACACATGCATGCTAACTCCATTGTTCCGGATGTTACTATCACTTTGGGTGACTACAAATTCCTGTCTTCCCCTACGGTTCTTGGTGACTCGGATATTGATCTTATTCTTGGAATGGACTGGCTTTCTAAGCAACAGGCGCATCTTGATTGTGCTGCCAGGCAGATTCAATTGACTCATTCGTCTGAGGACGTAATTGTCTTTGCCGCTCGGGATAATACCATCCGTCTGTTTTCTCTCAATGAGAAGGGTGAACTGGATGCCATCTCTCAAATTCCAGTCATTTGCGAATATCAAGACGTCTTTCCAGAAGAGCTTCCAGGAATGCCTCCGCACCGGCCAGTTGAATTCGTCAGCGATCTTGAGCCTGGCACGGAACCGGTGTGCAAACGTCCTTACAAGCTCGGACCTGAAGAGTTGAAGGAGCTGAATAAGCAACTCGATATTCAAGAGCGCATGGGTCTCATCCGACCTAGTTCTTCTCCGTGGGGTTGTGGAGTTCTTTTTGTGAAGAAGAAGGATGGAACGGACCGACTTTGTGTTGACTACCGTCCATTGAACAAGAAGACTATCAAGAACAAGTACCCACTTCCCAACATCAAGGAGCTGTTCGAACAACTCAAAGGTGCCCAAGTATTCTCCAAGCTTGATCTCCATATGGGTTATCACCAGATTCGAATCCGTGAGCAAGATATTCCCAAGACGGCTTTCAGAACAAGCTATGGTTCATATGAATACACTGTCATGTCTTTTGGCCTCGTCAACGCTCCTCCAACTTTCTCTCGCATGATGAACTTCATCTTCAACGCCTACACAAATGACTTCGTTTTGGTCTATCTCGACGACATTCTGGTCTTTTCAAAGAAAAAGGAAGATCATGCCAAGCACTTGCATTTGGTGCTCGATAAGCTCAGGGAACATCAGTTCTACGCCAAGTTCTCAAAGTGCGAGTTTTGGCTCGAGGAGGTTCTCTATCTTGGGCATATCATCTCTGCCAAGGGCATTGCGGTGAATACTGAGAAGGTGTCTGCAATTGTGAATTGGGAACCACCTCAGAACGTGAAGCAACTCCGCAGCTTCCTTGGTCTCGCAAGCTACTGTCGAAGGTTCGTGGAGAACTTTTCAAAGATCGCTAAGACCCTTTCAAACCTTCTCCAGAAGCACGTCAAGTACATTTGGTCTCCGGAGTGTGACATCGCTTTCAACTCTCTGAAAGAGAAATTGGTCACTGCTCCAGTTCTGACTCCTCCTGATGAATCCAAACCGTTCGAGGTCTTCTGCGATGCCTCTCTTCAAGGTCTTGGTGCAGTGTTGATGCAAGAGAAGAAAGTTGTGGCCTATACCTCTCGCCAGTTGAAGCCCAACAAGAAGAACTACCCCACTCATGACCTCGAGTTGGCGGCAGTTGTGCATGCTCTTTTGATTTGGAGACATCTCTTATTGGGAAGAAAAGTGGACATTTTCACTGACCACAAGAGTCTCAAGTACATCTTCACTCAGCCTAATCTCAACCTCAGGCAGACTCGTTGGGTCAAAATGATTCAAGAGTATAATCCGAGTGTCGAGTATACTCCAGGCAAGGCCAATGTGATTGCTGACGCTTTGAGCAGGAAGGCTTACTGCAACAGTCTGATTCTCAAGCCTTACCAACCCGAGCTTTGTGAAGCTTTCCGCAAACTCAATCTACAAGTTGTTCCTCAAGGTTTCCTCGCCAACCTTCAAGTCTCTCCTACTTTGGAAGATCAGATTCGCGAGGCTCAACTTCTTGATGCTATGGTGAAGAAGGTGAAGATTGGGATTGCCAAGAGTCAACCCAAGTACAAGTGCTACCGCCTTGATGACAAGGACACTCTCTTCTTCGAGGATCGTATTGTTGTGCCCAAAGGTGACCTTCGTAAAGTGATCATGAATGAGGCTCACAATTCACTCCTCTCCATCCACCCTGGGAGTACGAAGATGTATCAGGACCTCAAGCAGGCTTATTGGTGGACTCGAATGAAGCGAGAGATTGCTAAGTTCGTGAATGAATGTGATGTCTGCAGAAGAGTGAAGGCAGAACACTAAAGGCCAGCTGGTCTCCTCCAACCTCTTGCCATTTCAGAATGGAAGTTTGACCACATTGAGATGGACTTCGTGACTGGGTTTCCAAAGTCCAAGCGTGGCAATGATGCTATATTCGTTGTCATCGACAAACTCACTAAAGTGGCTCACTTTCTGCCTATCAAAGAGTCTATCACTGCAGCTCTATTGGCGGAGCTCTATACCTCTCGGATTGTCTTGCTGCACGGCATTCCACAGATGATCTCTTCAGACCGTGGCAGTATCTTTACCTCCAAGTTTTGGGAGTCTTTTCAGAAGGCCATGGGCACCAACATCCGCTTCAGCACAGCTTTCCATCCTCAAACTAGCGGTCAAGTCGAGCGTGTTAGTCAGATTCTTGAAGATATGCTCGGGGCTTGTGTGATCTCCTTCGGCATGAAGTGGGAAGATTGTCTTCCATATGCTGAATTCTCCTACAACAACAGTTTTCAAGCTAGTTTGGGGAAGGCCCCATTCGAAATTTTGTATGGCAGGAAGTGCCGTACTCCACTCAACTGGTCTGAAACCGGGGAACGTCAACTTCTGGGAAATGACTTAATCACAGAGGCAGAGGAGATGTGCAAAGTCATTCGTCATAACCTCAAAGCAGCGCAATCACGCCAGAAGAGCTACTATGATAGTAAGCACCGTGATTTGGCTTTCAAGATCGGAGACCATGTTTACCTCCGCGTCTCTCCAATGAAAGGTACTCGCCGCTTCGGTATCAAAGGGAATCTAGCCCCTAGATACGTGGGTCCTTTCAAAATCGTCAGCAAGAGAGGCGATCTCGCCAATCAACTCGAGCTTCCTTCAAACTTTGCCAATGTGCACGATGTGTTCCATGTCTCTCAGCTCCGCAAGTGCTTCAAGACTCTTGACCGCACCGTCAACTTCGAAGACATTGATCTCCAAGAAGATCTCTCTTATCGTGAGCACCCCGTTGCTATTCTTGAAGAGACCGAACGCAAGACTCGCAATAAGTCAACCAAATTCCTCAAAGTCAAGTGGTCACACCATTCCAACCGTGAAGCCACCTGGGAACGCGAGGATCACCTCCGTTCTGAGTACCTGGCGTTCTTCCAGTCCTAGATCTCGGGACGAGATCCTTTCGTAGTGGTGGAGTGTTGTAACACCCCGGATGTAACTTACCTAATATGTACTCCAACTCTTGCCATTTCCGGCGCTAAGTTATTTTATTTCCTCGGGTTCGGGTTTTTGTCTCCGTGTGTTGTTGTCGTTGTCATGCATCTCATATCATGTCATCATGTGCAATGCATTTGCTTATGTGTTCATCTCATGCATCCGAGCATTTTCCCCGTTGTCCGTTTTGCATTCCGGCGCTTCTATCTCCTCCGGTAGTCCTTTCTACCTTCCTTTCATGTGTGGGGGTTAAAAATTTCCGGATTGGATCGAGACTTGCCAAGCGGCCTTGGTTTACTACCGGTAGACCACCTGTCAAGTTTCGTACCATTTGGACTTCGTTTGATACTCCAACGGTTAACCGAGGGACCGAGAAGGCCTCGTGTGTGTTGCAGCCCAACACCCTTCCATTTTGGCCCAAAACCCACCAAAACCCTCTCCATCATCTAGAGCGTTCGATCATGATCGCGTGGCCGAAAACCGCACCTCATTTGGACTCTCCTAGCTCCCTCTATGTCTATATAAAGGCCCCCCCCTACGAAATTCACGGGTCTCCCCTCCCCCTAAAACCTAGATCCATCTCCACCCGCCGCCGCCGGATGAAATCCCGCAGGCCGGACATTGTCCGCTCCCCCGCCGGCCACTCCGGGAACGCCACGTGGTGCCCGCAGTGCCCACATCGCCGCCGACCGCACCGGCCCGCGCGGCCCGGGGCAGGCCCCCGCGGCCCGAGCTCCCCCGCGACCGCGCCCGAGCGCCCGCCGCATTCTTCCCTGACACCGTTCGCCGCCCGAGCTCCGGCGCCGCTCCGCCGCGCCGCCCCATCCCGCCGGTCGCCGCCCCTCGACACCGGCGAGCGTCCCGGTGCCGACCGGCCTCGCCTCCTCGCCTCCCCGCCCGGATCCGTGCAGCCCCGGCCTTCGCCTCCTCCACGACGATGTCTCCGGCGAAGCTCCAGCAACCTCGACATCCGCGCGTGAACAGTACCCCGGCCAGATCTCAGATCTAAAAAATCCGGACGGTTGACTTTTGCCTCAAACCCTACATTAATTTCATTTTTCATCATGCTATATCTCCACATCCGTAGCTCCGTTTTGGGCGTGTAGCATATCAAAATGTTCGCCTCAGAGAGCACATCATTTCATCTCAATGCATCATTTTCATTTGAGCTCATCTTGATGCCCGAAATGCTGTTGGAAGAGAGCTATTTGAGTTATTTGTCAGATCTGCTGCACCAAATAGCTATTTGTCATTTTTGCCATGATTAATGTGTGCATGATATGCCCCTGAGCTCTTCATGAGTTTTGTTATATGTTTTTCCATCTTTCGAGAGGTGTTATCCATGTATTTTTGTGATATGTGTGGTGACTAGCACAAGCTTGCAAAGTGGTGCATTCGCTAATGCTGTTTTCAGGGACTTAGAGATTTCACTAAGTCCTTGATCTGTTCTTATCAATATGTCATATGTTCATGTTGTTTCCTAGTGATCCGTGCCTCTTTTGAGGATGATAAGTAAGGATGATTTGTTAATCTTGTGGTGCTCTATCCATCCATGCCTTTGTTTGAAATTATGGAGCACCCAAGCTTGAGTCAATCGAGCTCTACTTTTGCTATTTCGTGAATCTGGGCAGATTGTCTACTTGTTAGCAATTTTCCCGAGGATGTTGTTGTTGATCCGTGAGTGTTATTTTGTTGTTCTTGCCATGTCTCTCTTATACAATGTGTATTCTTGATGGGTGTATGGTTAGTTTGTCATGCCTTGCTCTGTAGTGAGTGCGTCGAGCTCGTAAACATGCCTACTTGTTAACCGATTTGCATGTTCCAGTTTTTCTCTAAGTCTGTGATCTGATTATGTTTTTTGCCATGTTCACATGCTTGCAATTGTATTTTATGATCCCTTTTGGCTCAAGGTCATTAAGGGACTTTTGTTAAGCTCTTTGAGTAGCTCCATGCCATGCTCTTATTTGCCATGTTAAGTTCCTGTAACATATAGTTTCCTTGCTCCAAAGTGTGCTACCTGATTTGAAATTCCAGGCTTGTGTTAATTTCACTAAGTCTGAAATCTGTTTACCATTTGCATTTTTGCCATGCTTGTTTGAGCCTGTTAATGGATGAATTGGCCATAGCTCAGTGTTCCTCTTTTGTCAAGCATCATGAGTGGATCCCTACCATGCATTTTGTTTCCATGTTGAGTGCTGTAGCATGTTTATCTTGATGCATTTACATGGCTACTTGCTGTTTATCGCAGACCGGTGCCATATTTGTTTTGCTTGCCATTTCCAAACCGTGTCTCCGATTCCGGTGTTCTTTATATCGATTTCTACCGAAATCACCTCACCTTTCCAGTGGAACACTTGGATTTCCAAGTTGAGGCCAGGTTCAATCATTCCTTGTCAAATCTTGCATATGCATCACATATCGCATCCCGCATAGCATACCATGTTTGCATCATGTTGTTTGAGCATTGCACGTGGTTGATTGTGTTCCTTTTGCTTGTTTGTCTTATTTGGGTAGAGCCAGGAGACGAGTTCGCTAATGAGGATCCCGTTGAGTTTGCTTTCGAGGGTCCAGTCAACTCTAACAACTTTGCAGGCAAGATGATCATACCCTCGAAATCACTTCTATCTTTGCTTGCTAGATGCTCGCTCTTTTGCTATGCCTATGCTACAATGCCTACCACTTGCTTATCATGCCTCCCAAATTTCCATGTCAAACCTCTAACCCACCATGGCCTAGCAAACCGTTGATTGGCTATGTTACCGCTTTGCTCAGCCCCTCTTATAGCATTGCTAGTTGCAGGTGAAGATTGGAGACCGTTCCTTGTTGGAACATTATTTACTTGTTGGCATTATATTATCTTGTTATCTTAATGCATCTATATACTTGGTAAAGGGTGGAAGGCTCGGCCTCTTTCCTAGTGTTTTGTTCCACTCTTGCCACCCTAGTTTTTGTCATATCGGTGTTATGTTCCCGGATTTTGCGTTCCTTACGCGGTTGGGTAATAATGGGAACCCCTTGACAAATCGCCTTGAATAAAACTCTTCCAGCAATGCCCAACCTTGGTTTTACCATTTGCCACCTAGCCTCTTTTTCCCTTGGGTTTCCGGGGCCCGAGGGTCATCTTATTTAACCCCCCCCCCCCCCCCCGGGTCAGTGTTCCTCTGAGTGTTGGTCCACCTGTCAGCTGCCGGTGGCCACCAGGGGCAACTCTGGGCTGGCCTACCCGTACCTTGGACAATCTGAGTGTGCCCTGAGAACGAGATATGTGCAGCTCCTATCAGGATTTGTCGGAACATTCGGGCGGTGTTGCTGGATTTGTTTTGACTTGACGAAGTTGTCTTGTAGAACCGGGATGCCGAGTCTGATCGGAATGTCTCAGGAGAAGGTATATCCTTCGTTGACCGTGAGAGCTTGTCATGGGCTAAGTTGGGACTCTCCTGCAGGGATTTGAACTTTCAAAAGCCGTGCCCGCGGTTATGGGCAGATGGGAATTTGTTAATGTCCGGTTGTAGATAACTTGAACCTTAACTTAACTAAAATGAATCAATCGCGTGTGTTACCGTGATGGTCTCTTCTTGGCGGAGTCCGGGAAGTGAACACGGTGTTGGAGTAATGTTTGTCGTAGGTTGTTCTCTAGTTCTTCGCTCGTGCTTCGCCTTCTCTCCTCGCTCTCTTTTGCGAACAGGTTAGCCACCATATATGCTAGTCGCTTGCTGCAGCTCCACATATTACCTTGCCTTTCCTATAAGCTTAAATAGTCTTGATCGCGAGGGTGCGAGATTGCTGAGTCCCCGTGGCTCACAGATTACTTCCAAACCAGATGCAGGGCCCGATGACTCCGTTCCAGATGATGCGCTTGAGCTCAAGTGGGAGTTCAATGAAGGCTCATGCAGTTACTATGTGTCTTTCCCTGATGATCAGTAGTGGTGCCCAGTTGGGGCGATCGGGACCATGTCGCATGTTGGGTTGATCTTTTATTTTGGTACCGTAGTCGGACCATGAGTGTATTGGATGATGTATTGCTATTTATGTACTTTGTGTGACGTGGCGAGTGTAAGCCAACTATGTACCTTACCCCTTATTATCTATTTACATGGGTTGTTGTGAAGATTACCTTACTTGCGACATTGCTTTCAATGCGGTTATGCCTCTAAGTCGTGCTTCGATACGTAGGAGATATAGCCGCATCGAGGGCGTTACAACCTAGCCCCTTGTGTTCAAGAGGAGGGGGAGTCTACTACGCATTGGGTGAAGCGAGTCTCGTCTATTTTGCATTCATGAGACCGCATTAATGCAGATACAATAGTTTTGATGTTGGAGGGCAACTGCCGGTTTATGCCATTAAAATTGAAACTAGGGAGGCTCAAGCGTCACTGCAATGACATGTCAACTCTTATGGCTGCTTTGGTGAAATCTGCCGATTCAGATAGTACCAAAGACCCTGAGTCTAAGGATGACAAACTGGGGAAAGGGAAAAAGAATGTCAATACCAAGGGGCAGCAGCACAATCCGGCAGGTCATGGGAATAATGGTAAGCGCAAGGCAGACAATAGTTTGGACTTCGTGGCTAACACCAATGCTCAGGACAATGGTCAACGTCGTAAGGGTAAACAACCCCAGAGGGGCGGAGGGTCAGGCCCCAATCTGGAGCGCCTGTTAAATCAACCTTGTCCAAAGCACGGATTGAAAGAAAGGCCCGCTTCACATATTTGGAAGGATTGTTTCATTATGCGGGAGTTTAAGAATTCCAATATGTTCCAATATGACAATGGCCCGCCCGGCGGTTCAGCAGGCGGTTTTCATGGGCCGGGTTATGGAGGTGGCAGCTCCGGTTCAGGATTCCAAGGCAATCAAACCGGACATGGCCATCAAGGGAACCAGGGCAATCAAGGAGGTTATAACCATCAGGGGAATCAGCAGCAGCAGCAGTCAGGTTATCAGAGCAATCCGAAGCAGTTGAATAGTGGGCAGTATCATGTTTTTACCACTAGCTTGTGTAAACGCGATCAGAAGCTTCACAAGAGAGCAGTAAACTCTGTTGAACCGGCGGTGCCTCAGTATCTGCGCTGGTCTGAGCAGCCCATTTTATGGAGTAGAGAGGATCACCCACCCCGGCTTGATAATCCGGGTCATCTGGCCTTAGTGGTGGCACCTCAGGTTTGGGGGTATAAGTTCACCAAGGTGCTTATGGATGGGGGAAGCAGTATCAATATTCTTTACTATGATACCTTTCGCCGTATGGGGTTGACCGATAAGAATCTTAAACCGTCGAACATCGTCTTCCATGGTGTGGTGCCCGGTAAGTCTGCGTATCCAGTGGGCAAGGTAGCCCTAGAGGTGGCCTTTGGAGATGATCATGATTCAAGGTCAGAAACACTGACTTTTGAGGTGGTGAAAATCAAGAGTTCGTATCACACCCTGTTTGGGCGACCGGCTTATGCCAAGTTCATGGCGAGGCCATGTTATGTTTATCTGCAACTTAAGATGCCAGGTCATAAGGGGACCATCACAGTACATGGGAGCAAGAAGATTGCTTTGGACTGTGAGGAAGGTCATGCGGCTTACGCTAAGTCGGTTTGTGCCACAGAAGAGCTGGAGTTTTATAAAGCCAACGTTGATCCGGCAGACATGACTTCTTTGAAAAAGCCAACTACAGAGCACGATCCGGCGTTGAAGTTTAAATCGGCCACAGACACTAAGATGGTTGATTTTGTTCCTGGCGATTCATCCAAGCAGTTCAGCATCAGCGCTAACCTGGATCCCAAATAGGAAAGCGCGCTCATCGAGTTCATCCGTGAGAACCGGGACATCTTTGCATGGAAGCCTTCTGACATGCCAGGTGTACCGAGGGAACTCGTTGAGCACACACTTAATATAGATCCTAAGTTTAAACCGGTCAGGCAGTTTCTCCGCCGCTTCAATGAAGAAAGGCGTAAGGCTATTGGTGAGGAGGTAGCTCGGCTGTTGGCCGCAGGGTTTATCGTGGAGGTTTTTCACCCTGAATGGTTAGCTAATTCAGTGCTGGTTCTTAAAAAACGGCACTTGGCGTATGTGTGTGGACTACACAGATTTGAACAAAGCTTTTCCAGCAGACCTCTTTGCCCTCCCTCGCATTGATCAGATTATTGATGCTACGGCGGATTGTGACCATTTGTGTTTTCTGGATGCTTACTCTGGTTATCATCAGATCAAAATGGCAGTTAAGGACCAGGAGAAGACCACTTTTATAACTCCTTTGGAGCCTTCTGCTATGTCTCCATGCCCTTCGGGCTCAAGAGTGCCCAGGCGACTTATCAGCGCTATGTTCAGAATTGTCTTCATAAACAGATTGGGCGCAATGTTCATGCATATGTGGATGATATTGTGGTGAAGTCCAGGAAGGAGGAAACATTGATAGATGACTTGAGGGAGACTTTTGACAACCTCCGGGTTGATAAGATGATGCTTAATCCGGACAAATGTGTCTTTGGTGTTCCAGCAGGCAAGCTCCTGGGTTTTCTGGTGTCAAACAGGGGCATTGAGGCTAATCCGGAAAAAAATTCAGCAATCACGTCCTTGGCTAAACCGGCGTGTATCAATGACGTTCAACGTTTAGCCGGCCGGATTGCGGCTTTGAGCCGGTTTATCAGTCGTCTCGGGGAGAAAGCTATCCCTTTATATCAGATGCTAAAGAAAACGGATGACTTTGTCTGGAGTGATGCGGCTGATAAAGCGTTTGAGGATTTTGAAGAGGCAGTTAGCTGAACCGCCTGTCCTTGCGGCTCTAGTCGATAAAGAGCCTTTACTGCTATATGTGGCTGCTAATGCCCGGGTTGCCAGTGTGGCTATTGTTTTGGAACGCAAGGAGGCTGGAAAGGAGTATCCGGTTCAACGGCTGGTTTATTATATCAGTGAGGTGCTTATCGAATCAAAGCACAGGTATCCGCATTGGCAGAAACTAGTGTATGGGGTGTTTATGGCAAGCCGGAAGCTCAAGCATTATTTTCAGGGTCATCCTATCACAGTGGTGAGTTCAGCCCCTCTGGGAGATATCATTCAAAATAGAGAAGCAACTGGCCGGATTGCCAAGTGGGCTATTGAGCTTGGACCTCACGGGCTCAAGTATACACCTCGTACAGCGATCAAATCTCAAGCACTCGTGGACTTCATCAATGATTGTACAGAGTTGCAGGCACCAGAGGAAAAGCCAGATAACACTTATTGGACTATTCACTTTGATGGGTCCAGGCAATTGGAGGGCTCGGGGGCTGGAGTCATATTAACTTCCCCACGAGGTGACAAGTTTTGTTATGTTCTTCGCTTAATGTTCCCTTGTACTAACAATGCAACTGAGTACAAGGCCTTACTCCACGGTCTTCGGATGGCTAAGGAAATGAACTTAAGCTGGGTTAAGTGCTTCGGTGACTCGGACCTAGTGGCTCAACAGGTATCTGGCACTTGGGACTCTAAGGAACCACTCATGGCTGCATATCGACAAGAGGTGGACATAGTGGCTGGTCATTTCAAGGGTTATCAAGTTGACCATATAGACCGGCGAAAGAATGAAGCGGCGAACGCTTTAAGTCGCCTAGGCTCTCAGCGTAAACCGGTGCCACCTAATGTCTTCCTCGACGTATTGCATAATCCATCGGTCAAGATACCCACAGAGGAGGAGTTGGCTATTCCTGACCCGGAGGCCCAATTGGTGGCAGCTTTGCATGTTATACCGGATTGGACAGTCACGTACTTGGCTTACATGAACCGGGGCGAGTTACCGAAGGACGAAACCTTGGCCCGGCAGATAATCCGGCGTTCCAAGTCAATGACCATAATCAATGGGGAGTTACATCATTACAGTGTCACGGGAGCAATTCAACATTGTGTGTCTCCTCAAGAGGGTTGTGAGATTTTGCGAGAAATCCATGAAGGAGATTGTGGTCTCCACGCCGGGTCAAAATCATTGGTGGCTAAGGCTTTTCGTCACGGCTTCTATCGGTTGACAGCTCATGCTGATGCTGAAGATTTAGTCAAAAGGTGTGACGGTTGTCAAAAATTTGCACACCGCGCTCATGTTCCGGCTCAGGAGTTGAGAATGATTCCAATCACTTGGCCGTTTGCAACTTGAGGGCTTGATATGGTTGGACCCTTTAAGAGATCCAAGGACAAAAGACGCACCTGTTGGTGGGGGTTGACAAGTTTACCAAATGGGTAGAGGCAGAGCCAGTCAGTAAGTGTGATGCTGCCATGGTGGGTCAATTCATCAAGAAGGTGATCTTCCGGTTCGGCTTTCCACACAGCATTATCACGGATAATGGTACTAATCTGTCTAAGGGTGAGATGGAGGAATTTTGTCAACGTGAGCATATTCGGCTTGATATAGCGTCAGTGGCTTACCCCCAGTCTAATGGTCAAGCTGAGAGGGCAAATCAAGAAATTTTTAGAGGTGTCAAACCCGGGCTTATGGTTCCTTTAAAGCGGACACCGGGTTGTTGGGTGGAGGATTTACCTTCTGTATTATGGAGTATCAACACCACACCAAACAGATCGACGGGTTATACACCTTTCTTCATGGTTTATGGAGCAGAGGCGGTTCTTCCTAGTGATATCCGTCATGAATCACCCCGTGTGGCGGCTTACGTTGAAACTGACAATGAGAAGGCACGTCAGGACTCACTGGACCTATTAGATGAGGAGCATGATCTCGCAGCGGCACGTTCGGCGATTTATCAACAAGATCTCCGGCATTATCACAGCCGCCGGGTTAAAACCAGAACTTTTCAAGAGGGTGATCCGGTGCTCCGGCTCATCCAGGATCAAACTGATATGCACAAGTTATCCCCACCTTGGGAAGGACCTTTTGTGGTCAGCAAAAACCTACACAATGGGTCATACTACCTTATCGATGTTCGAGAGCACAAAGACTCACGCAAATCGGAGGAGGAGACCAAGCGGTCGTGGAATGTAGGCCTTCTTCGTCCTTACTATACTTGAGACACATGCTCTTCTTATGTATATACTTGTGACAATGTATATATTATATAATAAACCGGAGCCTCGGCTAAAGCAGGGTCTCTGTTCTTTTTTACATCATGTGTGGTTCCACAGGGGCTTCTATTGACAAAGCGGAGTTTTATTAACCCAGCCCATAAGTCCACATAGATATAAAGGAAGTCACTAGGGGGCTTGGTTGTCTTCACACCATACCTACACCTCTTGATCAGTTTAAAACCAAAAAAGGGATATCACTAGGGGGCTTGGTTGTCTTCACACCATAGCTACACCTCTTGATAGGCTTAAAGCCAAAAGGAAATTATGTGGAACCAAAGAGAGTCTGTTGCATCAAGCACAACTCAAACATAGGTAACCACTGAGCACGGCTCAAATATTACCTGGGGGCTCCTTGCTTCTCAAAGAACAACGAGCTTGCACCCTTGTAATAGGCTATCAAGCCAGGCTTGGAAGCCAGGTGTATTCACCTAAAACCCCGGGTTATCCTGCCTCTTTAAGTAAGTCACTCCGTCCAGGTAAACCTGGTATGACCCATCGAACGTTTGACAAGTCAATCTCATAGACCCTGAACTTGTCAAAGTTAAAACGGTGATTGGTTAAAGATTGAGGTCCATCTTAAAAGGTTTTGCTAAATGGTATAACTCAGTGGCCTGGCAGCCCATGAAAAGCCTCGGTTTAGGGCCTGGCAGCCCATGAAATGCTTTGCATATTTCTTTTGTCTTTGTTGTTTTTATACTCTTTTGATAAGGGATTTAGGAATATTTCTGATAAACCGGTGTTTATTACAACCCGACGTGACTTTCAACGCTTAGTTGTCAGTACATGATCAGTTTTAAACCAGTAGTACGTTGCTCCGGTCTGATTTTGACTCGATGTCACCAGCATTATATGAACAAATCAGCAGCTATTATAGCTCGGTATGGTTTTTATATGAACCGGCAAGAAGGCAAGGAGTCATCAACACTCCGGATTGGTGTTTTTCACCCTTACTATACAAGCAGTTGGTCAGCCAACAAGGTATGTCACAGATATCATCTATTTTATCTAGTTAATGCAAATCTTGGTTATCCATCCAAGTTATGTATATATTTTTGGGCATCATGACCCGTCCAGTGGTAAACCACTAGGACACTTTCAAGTTCTTATATGCAGGAACACAAATCATAATGGACTATGCATAAATAGATCCCAAAGGCGGAACAAGTTTTCAGGTATCAAGCAAAACAAACATGCTCGATGGCATGGCAGACAAAGGTGTTCATGCTATCCTATTACAAGGCGCTTTAAACAGCCCAAATTGAATAATTTTCAAAGAGTGGAAGACTGCAACTGGTAAACCGACCACCGGTTTAGGATTCTTCATCGGGACGGCTTGATGATTGAGGGTCATTTTGTGCGGTCACATTCTCTTCATCCCTCCCTAGATGTTGGAAATCAATCATTGACCAATCGATTCCGGTTAAGGCTTGAAAACGGCCTCTTCATGGATAAGATTGGAGGGGTCAATGTCAGGAGCGTAAGTATGCTTACGGATTGGTGGCACAAGATCTTCAACATTATGGATCAACGCGGGCTGTCTTTTTCCCTCAGCATCATAAACCGGTTGGAAATGAGATAAATCTGTGTCCTCCGCCAGTTTGCTTGCTATTGGTCGCATCTCCTTTGCCAGCCTTCGAAGATCGTCGTTATTGAAGTCAGAGCCATCTTCTTTCACGCCAGGATACCCTTTGATGATATCTGCCGGTTCAAGATCCGGAATCCATGCCTTGGTCCGGATTAGCGCGGTCAGCGCTCCTGATCTTGCAGCTGATCTCTTCAGTTCGTTGATCCGAGCAGGTAGCATGGCCAGCTTTTCAATAGTTTCCTTCATCAGCGATGGCGGAGGCTTGTTATAAGCTGCAGTGCAAATGGCTCACTGGGATCCAGAGAACAACTATTCTATCCAGGTGTAGGCCGCTTTAAGTTTCATCCGCATGTCAGAGCCCAGATGAGCAATGCGGGTCCCTGTCATGGTTTAGCATCAGTAAACCGGTCATTGATAAGATCTTACGAATTAGACAAACTGCATGAGAAGGTACTTACCAAACACAGCGGAAGTCATGGCGTTAATCTGCCGCTTCAAGCCGGTCAGTTCGTCAACCACCGGCTTCAGGGCTGCCACTGCATCCTCGGCCTTCTTGGTTAAAACGGCCTTTTCCGTCTCCCAGTCTGCACGCTCTTTGTCAAAGGTTTCTTTCAGCTTCTCCATAGCTTCTAAGGCATTGGTCAGCTCTTCTTTGGCTTTGGAAGCCTCTGCTTGTTGAGATTTAACATTCTCTTGAAGGTCCATGGTTTGAGCATCCTTCTTATTCAGCTCAGCCTACAAAGTTGAGGTATATCATCAAAACAGGTTATGCAGTACCAAGCGTATACCAAGTTATGCACTTTGTACTTGGGGGCTAATGCCTATTTGCTCTATCATCAACATATTTTTTACAAGTCTCAAGTACAATGCAAGCATTATCCTTAACACTTGGGGGCTAATGTACATCTGTTCAAAGTTGACGCATTGATTCAAGACCCGGTTGACCTTACAAAGATAAACCGACCCTTGGGGACTACACCGATGAAAACTACAGGAATACAATGTTAACGTACCGGTTTGTTTCCAAAGATCATTTGACATATGAAGGATCAGCATGCAAGGATTGTGATATTACAAAGTCCCAATATATGATTGTTATCATAAACCGGCCCTTGGGGACTGATGAAAATACCTCATAGCGCTCCTTCATCAGGTTCACCAAACCGGCTTCATAATCACGGTTTGAGTGCAGACGGTTTAAGAAACCAGAGTAGAGTTGTTGAGCACTAAGATGGGCATAGCTGGATAAATCAGTGCTCCATTTGCCTTTCTCCATAGCAGCACGCTCTTCCTTGGCACTATGTTTTGCTAAAATTATAGGATGGCCAGGAGAAGTGTGACCAATACCAGTAATGATAACCTCGCCTTCTTTGTCTCCAGCAGCCTTTTCTGGACTTGATGGAGTGTCAGTAGCTCTCACCGGACTAGAAGACCTATCATCAGCCCGGATTGGATCTGCCGGTTCATCATCAGGTACAGCAGTGTCAACTTCTGGTTGTTCATCAATATTGTGATCTTGAGGGGGTGGTTCATCAAAGGTAACTTCAGGATTTGGATTTGGACCGTCCGGTCCAGCTGTTTGCTCCGGTTCAAGAACTATCTGGTCTTCGGGCGGATTGGTCACCCGAGCCTTTTTGATGGGTCTGGCTTTAGCTCTAAAACAGAAAAAGATGCGAAAGTTAGGCATAGTATATAAAGTATGAAAACATCAAAAGAAGGAATTGAAGTGCTTACCCAGCTATAGTTTTGAGAGGAAGTTGGGTCGCTGTTGACTCGCCAGAGGATGAAGGAGGTGTCACCTGATAATTTGAATTGGACGGATTAAGAGGTTGTCGGAAATAGCCTGCCTTGGGATAAGAATTGTCAGAAGTGGGTGAGACCTCAGATCGGCGCTTTTGAACCGGGGTGTCAGGTAAACCGGCCGAAGTGACCTTTTGGCCGTTATGCCAGGTTGTGCGGCGAGCCTCGTGCTGCTGCGTCTTCAAAATAAATGTTGGATCCAAGTAAGCAAGAGGATGAGAAAAGCTTACTTTCCGGACCGCTTGACGGATTTTTTGTGTTGGCATAGAGTCTGAACCGGAGGAAAGGATAATTACCTCTACATCGTCAGCTTGGCTGCCCTCAACGTCCTCCTGATAAGTATCATTGTCAATGAGATGCATGAAAAATGAATCAAGTTCTACCTCAACTTCCGATTCATCCGGGTCGTCATCCAGTTCCATACTGATGCGCTCAGCTGCCTTCCGCTTTGAGGTTTTCTTGACGGCTTTTGTTTTAGGACGGGAAGGCTTTGCCGCTTTCTCCTGAGGCTTCCTTTTCCAGAACGGATCATCACCCTATTTAAAAGAGGGGCAAAGGATATTCAAAGCTTGTACAGTACAAGGATATCAAGTGTAAAGTGGAAGACAATACTTACAGCAGGCAGTTTATTTTTCGTATAAAAGGGGTTTAATCCAGTTTGGCGACAGATAGGTTCCGATTCATTCAATATCTTTTTGACAGACTCTGTTACTTCTTCGTCTGTTAGCTGAATGTTGATATGGCGTTGGGAGTCTTCTATGTTGCCAGTATACTCGCACATTAAACCGGTGCGGAGACTTAATGGCAGGATGCTCCAGGATATCTAGCAACGAACAAAGTCTACACCTGATAAACCGTTGGCCATAAAGGCTCGGAGCTTGGCGAGTTGAGGGGCATATGAGGCGCGTTCCTAGGCACTTAGACGTTGCGGCAGTGGATGAGTATTGGCGAGCCGGTGAGCACGGTAACCCAACACAGGGTTCTCATCTTCAGGGGAGGTGTCTTTACAATAGAACCAGGTTTGGTTCCATTCTTTGGGGTGATTGTGCAGCTTAGCATGAGGAAATTCAACTTCTTTCCTTTTCTGAATGGAGACGCCGCCAAGTTCAGTATTGGGACCATCTACGAATTCAGTATGCCGGTTCAGATGAAAGAAGTCTCGGAACAACTCAACCGTTGGCTCTTCTTGTCAGTACACTTCACAGAAGACTTGGAAGTTGCATATATTGGATACCGAGTTGGGTCCAATATCTTAAGGGTGGAGCTGAAAACTGGCAAGCACATCCCAGAAAAACTTTGACCCGGGCGGTTTGAAACCATGGCCTATGTGATCAACAAATACCACTACCTCACCCTTCTTAGGGGTGGGAGGATTTTCCGGCCCAGGAACTCGCCAACGGATCTCATTCTTCTTTGGTAAGGTGCCGATCTTAACAATACCATTCAGTTGCTCCTCAGTAACACGGGAGGGAGCCCAGTTGCAGGAATAAAATTGCTTGGCCATTGCAAGTGAAAAGCTAGAATGGAATGCCGGTTTACAATTTAGTCATGGTAATGCATAAGGTGCAACAGGACGAAGGAATCCAAGTATGTAAATTTGGTGAACCAGAGGCTGGGCCAATTATGAATGACAAAGCGGTAAACAGAAATAGAGGTATACACATGCTGTTAAACAAGAGTATAGCAACAGAGATAAAGGGATTACCGGTTTACAAGGGGACTAATGGTATGTGATAGCTTGCTTTCTACAAAGGTAAATCAACTATGTGATGCGGAGGATACAGATCTAAAGCAAGAACGACTAAATAAGGTAAAACAGGTTTCACAAGATTACATGGAAATTTTGGATCTATCATAAGACAGGAAAAGTAAAAAGATTTAGACCTAAAAAGGTTGGTCCCGAAGTGGTTCACAAAGGTCTAGATCAGTTTTTATGTGCATAAGGGTTTATTGTGATAACAGAAGATAAGGAATGTTGTAGATATTACACAGAATACATCAAACTTGAGGTGTTTATCCATGGACTAAGGGGGAACAGGGAAGAATAGTGACGGAGCTTCGATGAACCTCGATGAACAATGAAACCCTAGGTAGATCTACAAAGGAGGAAAGGGGAGGACTTACAGCGGCTGTTGAAGTAGCGGAGGTACGTCGCGGCTCTCTGGTGCAACCAGGTTGATGCAGCGACCAACGGAGAGGCGGAAGCGAAGCTCGGCAACGGCGGCGACGCTCGGGTGCAGAGGCATCGCGAGGAGGAAGAAGAAGCGAAGGGACGGAGAGAAAAAAGGAAATGACCCGTGGCCTTATTTATAAGGTAAAGGGGGAAGGTAACATGCGGGAGAATCAAGGGGCCGGAACATTGGATACCTAACAGGAGCGGTCGCCTTGATTGTCGGAGGCTCATTAACTGAAGGTGAGATGTATCATTTTTAAATAACAAGATGATGTCATGGCGATTTAACATGATCCTGGAGTATGACGTCACGGCGGTTTACAAGATCAAGGTGAAGATGCAAGGGAAGAATTTTTCTAAGTGTTGAAGATTGACATGAACAAGTTCAAATCAATCTGGGGCCTAATGTTGGGGGTATTACTACTGGGCGTAAACCGGCCAGGAATAGCCGGATTAACTCTAAGAAGATCAAGAAGCCCATGAAGACGTAAGGATGAAGGCGCTTTACGAAGGCCCAAGGCCCAAAGGCGAATTAAGGCATGTAGATGTAAACCGACTTTCTCATGTAACTTGCATTGTAAGATAGGAAGGATAGAGACCGAGCCGGACATGTTTATGATCCGACTTCGGGACTCTGTAAACCGGCGGGCGTCAACCTGTGTATATAAAGGGACGACCCGGCAGCGGTTTAGGGACAACACACAACAACTCGAGAACCAGGCAAAGCGGATTCTTCCTGGTCATCGAAACCCCAGCAATACCAAGCACAATTAGACGTAGGCTTTTACCTTCATCGAAGGGGCTGAACTAGTATAAAACCCCTCATGTCCCTCGTCCGGTTTAACCCCTTTAAGCTAACCCGTAGCGATGGCTCCACAACTAAGTCCTTTAACGAGGACATCTGCCATGACAAACCCTCGAGAAGCATGACATAACTATGAATCCGCAGTCACCCGACGCGAATCCTAGCGATAAATATCGCCTCTACAAATGGCTCGTCCACCTAAGGGGACGGGCCTGACCTCTCCACCAGCACTCTCTCTCTGAGCAATGACCTAAATCCTGATTGGAGCCTCTCGGGACACTGATTTTCAGGGAGCACTGTAAGGAGTGCATCATGAGACCTCTGGGCTGAGCGCGTCGTGCGCGACAACAACCAAACTGTGTGCCATCGTAATGTGGGTGCCAAGTACATGACTTTCTTCAATCTAGACCTTCAGGCTTCAATCAGGGGCGCGACGACGATGATGTGCAGGTCTCCAAAACCAAAAATCAGGTCCTTACCCCCCTCCCTGATATGAGCATATCATCAAAGGCTTAAAATGGAAAAGAGAATCAGTAGTATGGCGCAAGGAGTTGGAGATGAATGAACGGGCATCAGGAATCGGAGTAGTATTGAATTGAAGTACAAAGATCGTACAGTAGGTCAAACATACGTGAGAGACCACACACGGACGATCTACCAAAAAATTCGTCGAACAATGTTTCTCTAATAAATAATATGGATGGGCGAAAAAATCAAAAAAATGCACCGTTCTTTATTAATAAGTATAGATATAATCGTCATGTTGTATTAGAAAAAAATATCAATTGCATTGCATGTTAATATTAGGAAAGATATTGATTGCACATTGATATTAGGTGTGATATAATTACGTGGTTAGCATTGAATTTGATATTAGGTAGTACTAGTAAATGCATATGTGCAATGCATGTTCATATTAGGTAGAATATACTTCCTTCGTTTAAAAATAAGTGTCGCTGATTTAATATAAAGTTGTACTCCCTCCGTCCCGAATTACTTGTCGAAGAAATGGATTGCGACAAGTAGTTCGGAACGGAGGGAGTGCTAACTTTGTATTAAATCACGGACACTTATTTGGACGGAGGGAGTATTTTTTTGGGATTGACAGAACATTAATCGTGTTATATTAGATAAGATATTAATTATATAATAATTATGCGATTATTGCTAATATCAATATTTGGTATAAACATGTTGAACGCTCGTCGTTGAAGCAATCTAGGTTGCTAAATTGACATGAATTAATGGTCCAGAATACTTGGATCTACCCCTTTCGTATTTATATATTGGTATTATATATAAATTGCACGTTAAACATGTTTATCTCGTTTCTTGTTTTTTTTTTGAGAAATTTTAAACATGTTTATCTCTTTTACTGCATGCATCGTCGCCATGTTAGACTGGTATATGGGCCTGGCTTATCATGACCGAGGCAACAACTAAATGAGGTTCGTTTTCCTCGCAAACTAAATGAGGTTCATGTTAAAAAAAAACTAAATTTGGTTCAAAATGGAAACAAGTACAAACGTGAATTGAAATGGGAGAGTGGATTCTCCCAAAGAAACGTTTGGCACCTCTTAACTTGCCGCATAAAACTATTTCTTGGCCAATAAGTATTTTAAAGAGATAGTCTTGGCCAACAAGTAGTGACACAGCACATGCTCATGCCTTAAGTAGCGAGGTCCGACTTTTGATTAACCAACAGGATGAAAAACAAACCCCGTGGAATCAGCAGTATCTCCATTAACCGCCTATACGTTTCACAAGATAATTTCTGAATTTCTGGCAGGAAGCAGGATCCGACTGGTCGACGAAGTGAACTGACCGGCGAGGTTGGCGGCGATGAGCCTGGGCTACCTGAGCAGGGTGTGCGCCAGGGTAGTGCAGGCCGCCGTGCGCGCGGAGCAGCCGGCGTCCATGATGTCTAAGCCATCACCGGTGGCGCAAGTCCCTCACCGCCGCTCCCGGTTCTCCGGTGGGATGGCTGATCAAACTCCCGTGGCGGCGAAGACGGCAGCAGGGACGACGAGGAAAGCGGAGAAGGATGAGAACGTGATGCACCTCATCTGCTGGGGACCAGATTAGACAAATCTCAATGAGAAAATTCCTTATTTGACACTGTCTTAAAATTTAATTTCTTATTTGATACTAGAAAAATTTTTCTTCCTTATTTGACACCAGTCCTAAAATTTATTTCCTATATGGCACTTCCGTTCATTTTGAGTCTAAATGACACCTGAAAAGACGATTTTGCCCCTCATGCGGTATGTGTGTGTGCATCCGTGTGTGCTGTTGCGTCTGTGGGTGCACGCGCACATGTGTGCTACTGCGTGTGTACGTGCGCGCGCGAGTGTGTGCTGCCTGCGTGTGTGCTGTTGCGTGTGTGTGCGTGCATGTGTGTTGCTGCGTGTGTGTGTTGGTGCATGTGTATGTGTTGCTATGTGTGTGCTCCTGCCCTCGCACTGATGTTGCGTGTGTGCGCTATTGCCCCCCACACACATACCATATGAGGGGCAAAAGAGTCTTTTCAGGTGCCATTTAGGCTCAAAATGAACGGAATTGTCATATAGGGAATAAAATTTAAGACTAGTGTCAAATAGGAAAGAAAAACTTTTTCAGTGTCAAATAAAGAAGCAGATTTTAAGATAGTATCAAATAAGGAATTTTCTCAATCTCAATTGGTAGTTGTTTGAATAACTAGTCTTCAAAACCATTTTTTTGGCAAAACCAGTTTTAGGAGGATTTTTAGAAAAGCCATTTCTAAGTTGTTTTTGTTAAAGCTAGCTTACGGAATATTTTGTTTTTAAAGATTGTCTTGTCAATTTCGACATCGATACACGTACAACGATTCCTTTTTGAAAGCTTTGTCTAGGAATATCATATTACCGTTCGATCGCATGTAGTAGGGTTTGTGAAGATCCTGTTGCGAGGTAGATCCAATTTAGATGTTGATATTGGACTTTGTCTCATATCATAGAATAATCTCAATGCAGAGGCCGAAGGCATTCCTCTCTCTCTTTTTTGAGGAACCAGCAGGAGCACTGCCTTTTCGTATAAGAAGATAGTTTATGTACAACAGAGATTCGGTTTTTAGAGAGGGACCGGACAAAAACCCCCTAGAAAAGAACAGCATGATGGCACGAATCAACTGATACCGGCTGCCACCTGTGCACGGCCAAAGGCCAACGTCCTTTGCTTGATGTCGTCGAAGGCAATAGCTGCTACCTCAAGGTGCGTGAGGCTAGTTCCATTGAAGATGCATCGGTTTCGCTCCTTCCAGATGTTCCAGATGGTGTAAAGAAAATGCCCGCTCTGTCTTTTTTTGTCATTTTTGGGCAAATTGGTAGTGAACGAATCCCATCAGTCCGAAATCCCCATCGAAGGGGGCAACGTGGGCGTGGCCTCAAAGTCCTCGCCCGTCCACACCTGGACGGGAGACTAAACTGCGGCGGCAAACGGACAGTCCTTGCAAAGATGAGTGGATGTCTCCGGCACTCTTTTTGAAAATGAAAATCTGACGACAGTTTTAATGTATTTTGAGAACACATCAAGACATCCAGTGAATGAACGACCACGACGACCATAGGCACGGCCGCGCAATGGCAGATTCCGCTGAGGACAGAAGCGGTGGCAGGGACGAGACAACGAGGAAGGGACGTCAGTGGCGGAATCCTGCAAGGGCGGCAGTGAGAACGTCACTGCAAGGACATCACGGAGATGCCTACCTCGCACAATTGTGTAGCTCTTGCTGGTTTCCTTGGTCTTCCGAATGTTGAACACCTTCACAATCTTCTGCTCCTCAACCAAAGACGCTCAGATGATCCTCTCATAGACAACGTGGGCAAATCATGAAAACATTGAGTTCAGTTTCGGAAAGAAGAGCGCCCAAACTTTGAGTCTAAGAATACTACCAGGAGTACACTCCATATGAATTCGTACACCGGCAATCCTAGGCAGAATTGGCGATCCATGCTCTGGAGCAGTAGGAGGGCGGTGACGAAGTATCTAGGATAGGGTCATGGATCTGTTCAAGATACCCTTCCAAAAACATCCCTAAAGATACCAGAAGTATTTGAATAAAAATCATCATCCACTCGACCATGAAGTTATGTTCCACTCGACAATCCTGAAGACACTCGACCGTATAGATAATCAACTCGACTACCAGAAGATCCTTCTCCACTCTGCAACGGTCGGGAATTAAGTCATAGCTTTAATGGCCATTATGTATCTTTATTGCAGGCGTTATCAGTAACGTCTCCTTCTTTATGTACCTTAAACCTTCTGTGACGTGGGCTGGCTGGGGTCCTGGCGCACTCTATATAAGCCACCCCCTCCACAGGCACAAGGGTTCGCACTTTTTTATAACACACACGCATATAATCCAGTCGACCGCCTCCGGGCTCCGAGACGTAGGGCTGTTACTTTCTCCGAGAAGGGCCTGAACTCGTAAAACTCCTGCGTACAACTCCTCCATAGCTAAGATCTCGCCTCTACATTCCTACCCCCCATTCTACTGTCAGACTTAGAACCACGACAGTTGGCGCCCACCGTGGGGCAGGTGTCTTAGCGACTTGTTGGAGAAGTTGCGATTTTTTCCGATCCCCATCAACATGGTTTCAGGCGGAGGTTTGGCCAAGGGCCACGAGATCCGTCTCGGTGCGCTCGTATTCATCGGCGACGACTCCGCTTGGCTCCAGGAAGCGCCACTCGACGTCGAGGCGCTCCCCGTCCGCGGGGCAACGCACTTTCGCGCGTGCGTCCGTGGCGTCCTCCTTCGGCAGCCGTCGACTCAGTATCGGTCGGCTCCCATGCCGACCTCCCTCCCCGCAGCCCACCGGGGCAAACGTTCCGGTCGGTCGAGGCTTCAGCGGTGGATGAGGCATGCGGTGGCTCGCCAATCGGCCACCTCCCAGGTCGCGGCAATCGAGCCCGACGAAACTCTCTACGGCCTGTTCGACCTGTCGACTGGCTCTGTAGAGACTGCATCCGAGTGCGACAGCAGCGACCCCGCGGCTGAAGTTTTGATGGTCAATGGACCACGTAGTCCTCCTGGCTTCACCCGTGAGGACGGAGGCGATGGTGGCGGCGATCCGTCGCGTGTCCACGAAGAGTACCGACCCGAACCCCTCTCTTCACAGAGGAGGGACGAACTTCGCCGCCGGAACATGGATGCACTTCACACTCCTATCGTTGGAGAAACCCCTGAGGCTCAGGCCTTGGAGGAGGCGCACCTAGCCAACTTGGCTGAGCGCACTCGACTGGAGAACCTCCAGCACGCACTCGACGAGCGTGCTCGGCAGCGTATCCCCGGGTCCAGTCGACGCCAACTTTTTCCACCTCCGACTTAGGTATACCGAACCCCGATCCAGAATCTCGCAGTTGCGGCCCGAATAGCGGAGTCAATCCAACCTTCCCAGTCAGAAGCTGGTCGAGGTCTGGTCGAGGTCTGGTGTAGATCTGGGCCTTGCTCCGTGCGGCGGGAGAGCAGAATACAGCAGTATCTCAGTCGCGGAATAGGATCCATAGCAGATCCATGGTGGCAGACACTGTCCAGTCGGCCCATAGTCTGAGATCGCCCCCGAGGCGTGAAGGGCGTGGAGACCGGCGAGATCAGTACAGAAGCCGCGAGCAGTATGATCACCGACTCGATCACGACGATCGTCATCGAGTGCCCACGCCTCTCCCAAGGAGTGGATCGTACGTGCCTCGGCAACAGGATGATAGACACCCTCGCAGTGGTGGGCGAAGGATTCCAGTCGACCCCAGGAAACCGGGCTTTGACGTGAGATCTATTCTCGTTCAGGGTCTGGTCGACAGAAACAGAGCTCACAGAGAAGGTCCCGACAGAGACTTTCCAACCAGCAGCAGAGTGCATGTCTCAGGTCCGGAGTGCTTCAGCAGAGCCATCAGGGCTGCGGTGATTCCTCCCAACTTCAGGTTGGCGACTGGAGTCAGTAAGTTCACTGGAGAGTCCAAGCCTGATACTTGGCTTGAAGATTACCGAGTGGTTGTTCAGATCGGTGGTGGAAATGATGAGGTGGCCATGAAACACCTTCCTTTAATGTTGGAGGGCTCAGCCATGGCGTGGCTTCAGTTAGCGCCTGTTAGCATTTATACTTGGGAAGATCTTGCCCGAGTATTTGTTAGAACATTTGAAGGTACTTGCAAACGGCCGGCAGGGCTAACAGAATTACAATGTTGCGTTCAGAAACCGAATGAAACTTTGAGAGATTATATCTAGAGATGGATCACATTGCACCACACAGTGGAGAATGTGTCTGATCATCAGGCAATTTGTGCCTTTAAAGAAGGCGTCAAATATCGGGAGTTGAATATGAAATTCGGTCGGACAGGAGATATGACTCTGACTGGGATGATGGAAATTGCCACCAAGTATGCCAACGGTGAAGAAGAAGACCGACTCCGGAGTGGCAAGCACAAAACATTCGCCCACGAGACCGGAGGAGGAAACTCCAGTCGGAAGCAGAAGCGCAAAGCTGAGCCAGCCGCTCCTGGTGAAGTCTTAGCCATGACCCAAGGAAACTTCAAGGGGAAGCCCAAAGGGCCGTGGAACCCCAAGAAAGTAAAAGATCATGATGAAAATGATGTGATGGATTTACCATGCCACATTCACACCAAAAAAGATGAAGAGGGTAATTTCATTTACCCGAAGCATACCACTTGACAGTGTCGACTCCTAATCCAGCAATTCCGAAAGAAACAACCCAAGAAAAAGGAGAAACAAACAGACAAGGTTGAGGACGAGGAAGAGGATGATGATGGTTATCCCCACGTGAATTCCACTTTGATGATTTTCGTTGGCGTTGAGAGTAAGAGTCGATTGAAAGTCATCAACAGAGAAGTGAACATGGTCGCTCCGGTGACACCTAGTTATTTAAGTGGTCACAGACTGCCATTACATTCGACCAGTCCGATCACCCAGCGCACATAGCCACCCCTGGGAGGCAAGCGTTGGTGGTCGACCCAGTAGTCGAAGGCACCCGACTGACTAAGGTTCTGATGGATGGTGGCAGTGGCCTGAATATAGTGTATGCAGAGACGTTGAAAGGAATGGGCATTCTGATGTCTAGACTTAGTGAAAGCAATATGAGTTTCCATGGAGTCATTCCTGGCAAGAAGGTTGCATCACTCGGTCAGATCGCTCTCGATGTGGTGTTCGGTGACTCCAAGAATTATCGCAAAGAAAAGTTGACATTTGAAGTTGTGGATTTCCAGAGTGCCTATCATGCTATTCTGGGCAGGCCAGCTTATGCACGTTTTATGGCTCGACCATGTTACGTGTACCTCAAATTGAAGATGTCTGGTCCCAAAGGGGTGATCGCTATCACTGGTGGTCGGAAGAAGGCGGAAGAGTGCTTCCAGAAGGGCTCAAAGATCGCCGATGCACAGATGGCCGTAGTGGAATTGCAAGAATAAAAAAAATGCAGATCTGAGTGATTTGTTGCGAGCCAAGAAGCCTGCCACGGATTCAGCATTCCAGTCGTCTGGCGAAACAAAGTCGATTCACATTCACCCGACGGATCCCAATGCTGCTCCGACTCACATTTCAACAACACTTGATTCCAAATAGGAAGAAGCACTCATCCAGTTCCTCCGTGAGAACTGGAACATCTTTGCATGGAAACCTTCGGACATGCCAGGTGTTCCCAGGGGACTGGCTGAGCATCGTTTGCGAGTCGACCCAAAAGTGAAACCAGTCAAAGAACATCTTCAACGGTCCGTCGTACAGAAGAGGAAGGCAATCGGTGAAGAGGTGGCTCGGCTTCTGGAAGCTGAGTTTATTCGTGAGATTTACCACTCCGAGTGGTTAGCTAATGTTATCATGGTCCCAAAGAAGGACAACTCACTTCGCATGTGCATCGACTTCAAACATATCAATCGGGCCTGCCCGAAAGATCACTTTCCTCTCCCTTGCATCAACCAAATAGTCAACTCGACTGCGGGGTGCGAGCGTTTGTCCTTTTTGGACGCTTATTCCGGGTACCACCAGATCCGTCTGTACGGACCCGACGAGATAAAAACAGCTTTCATCACCCCATTTGGGTGCTTCTGTTATGTCACTATGCCATTCGGTTTGAAGAATGCTGGAGCCACATTCATGCGGATGATTCAGAAGTGCTTGCTCACTCAGATCAGTCGGAATGTGGAAGCATACATGGATGACATTGTGGTCAAGTCACGTAAAGGTTCCGACCTACTAGCTGACCTTGCTGGAACCTTTGCCAACCTCAGAAGGTATGATATCAAGCTTAATCCATCAAAGTGCACGTTTGGAGTTCCAGGCAGAAAATTACTCGGTTTTCTTGTTTCTGAACGAGGGATCGATGCCAACCCAGAGAAAGTGGGTGCCATACTCCGGATGAAACACCCTGTGCGTGTGCACGATGTCCAGAAGCTTACTGGTTGCTTGGCCATTCTAAGTCGATTAATTTCTCGCCTCGGTGAAAAGGCACTGCCCCTTTACCGATTGATGAAGAAGTCAAATAAGTTCGAGTGGACTCCTGAAGCTGATGCAGCATTCGCAGAGCTTAAATCCCTGCTTTCCACCCAGCCGGTGCTTGCTGCTCCAATCAGCAAAGAGTCTTTACTGCTTTACATTGTAACCACTGGACAAGTCGTTAGTACAGTACTTACGGTTGAGCGGGAATAAGAAGGAAAAGCTTACAAAGTTCTGCGCCCAGTATACTATGTCTTTGAAGTTTTGACTCCATCAAAGCAAAGATATCCACATTATCAGAATCTTGTTTATGGGATTTATATGACCACGAAGAAGGTTGCACATTACTTCTCTGATCACTCCATTATAGTCGTCAGCGACGCCCCATTATCAGAGATTCTGAACAATATAGATCCAACTGGTCTAGTGGCAAAATGGGCGATTGAACTTCTTCCCTTAGATATCAAGTTTGAGCCAAAGAAAGCTATTAAGTCCCAGGCAATAGCAGATTTCTTCGCCGAGTGGATTGAACAACAACTGCCGACTCAAGTTCACTCGGAGCACTGGACCATGTTCTTTGATGGTTCCAAGATGCTGAATGGTTCCGGTGCTGGGGTGGTTCTCGTATCCCCCCGAGAAGACAAGCTCAGATATGTCCTCCAGATTCACTTTGATTCCTCCAATAACGAAGCAGAATATGAAGCACTCTTGTATGGGTTACGTATGGCTATCTCACTCGGCGTCCATCGCCTCATGGTCTATGGTGACTCAGATTTGGTAGTCAATCAAGTGATGAAGGAGTGGGACGTCAGAAGCCCATCCATGACTGGTTACTGCAATGCGGTGAGGAAGCTGGAAAAGAAGTTTGAGGGGTTAGAGATCCATCATGTACCCCGACTGAAAAATCAAGCAGCAGATGATTTAGCAAAGATAGGCTCCAAGAGAGAAGCTATTCCCAGCAATGTGTTCTTGGAGCATATTCATGCACCTTCAGTTCAAGAAGATCCCTTCGCTGAAGAGCCCCCGCAGCCTAGGAGTGCCACAGATCCGACTGAAGTCGAGGTTCCAGCTGTGGTCGACTTAAATCATGGAGGTATTGGTCATCACCCCCGACTGGATAGTGCCATACATTGCATATATCCTTAGGAAAGAGCTCCCAGAGGATGAAGAAGAAGCTCGACAGATTGTCCGTTGATCCAAGGCCTTTACTATAATAAGGGGTCAACTGTTCAGAGAAAGTGCAACTGGAGTCAGCCAGAAATGCATAACACCAGAATAAGGTCGCATGATCCTCAACGACATCCACTCGGGGACCTGTGGTCACCATACGTCCTCTCGGGCCATCGTGGCTAAAGCATACCGAGCCTGATTTTATTGGCCACGAGCAAATGAAATGGCGAAAGATATAGTCGACAGATGTGAAGGCTGCCAGTTTTACTCTGACATGTCTCACAAGCCAGCGTCAGCCCTGAAGACCATTCCCCTCGTCTGGCCCTTTGCTGTTTGGGGATTGGATATGGTTGGACCACTGAGAACTGGTAGGAGCGGCTTCACTCATGTGCTCGTAGCAGTCGACAAGTTTACCAAATGGATTGAAGCTAAACCTATCAAGAATCTTGAAGCCAGCACCGCTGTCAGTTTTATCAGAGAATTGACATTTAGATATGGAGTTCCACACAGCATCATCACTGACAACGGGTCGAACTTCAATTCTGATGAGTTTAGAGCTTTCTGCGCTTCTCAAGGCACACGCGTCGACTATGCTTCAGTCGCTCACCCGCAGTCGAATGGACAAGCAGAAAGAGCAAATGGCCTAATTCTCAAAGGACTGAAACCCCGACTGATGCGTGATCTCAGACACACAGCAGGCGCTTGGGTCGATGAACTCCCATCAGTTCTTTGGGGTTTGAGGACAACTCCTAATCGGTCGACTGGACGAACTCCTTTCTTTTTAATCTATGGAGCCGAAGTTGTTCTACCAAGTGACCTGCTCCACAACGCACCCCGAGTCGAGCTCTTCTCTGAAGAAGAAGCAGAACAGGCCCGGCAAGATTCAGTCGATCTCTTAGAGGAGGAAAGAGAGATGGCCTTGATCCGGTCGACCATTTATCAGCAAGACTTGTGTCGATTCCACGCCAGAAACGTGAGGGTCGAGCCTTTCAAGAGGGAGATGTTGGAAATATGCCCTAGAGGCAATAATAAAAGGATTATTATTATATTTCCTTATTCATGATAATTGTCTTTATTCATGCTATAATTGTGTTATCTGGAAATCGTAATACATGTGTAAATAATAGACACCAACATGTCCCTAGTAAGCCTCTAGTTGACTAGCTCGTTGATCAACAGATAGTCATGGTTTCCTGACTATGGACATTGGATGTCATTGATAACGAGATCACATCATTAGGAGAATGATGTGATGGACAAGACCCAATCCTAAACATAGCACAAGATCGTTAGTTCGTTTGCTAGAGTTTTCCAATGTCAAGTATCTTTTCCTTAGACCATGAGATCATGTAACTCCCGGATACCGTAGGAGTGCTTTGGGTGTACCAAACGTCACAACGTAACTGGGTGACTATAAAGGTATACTACGGGTATCTCCGAAAGTGTCTGTTGGGTTGACACGGATCAAGACTGGGATTTGTCACTCCGTATGACGGAGAGGTATCACTGGGCCCACTCGGTAATGCATCATCATAATGAGCTCAAAGTGACCAAGTGTCTGGTCACGGGATCATGCATTACGGTACGAGTAAAGTGACTTGCCGGTAACGAGATTGAACGAGGTATTGGGATACCGACGATCGAATCTCGGGCAAGTAACATACCGATTGACGAAGGGAATTGTGTACGGGGTTGCTTGAATCCTCGACATCGTGGTTCATCTGATGAGATCATCGAGGAGCATGTGGGAGCCAACATGGGTATCCAGATCCCGTTGTTGGTTATTGACCGGAGAGCAATCTCGGTCATGTCTACATGTCTCCCGAACCCGTAGGGTCTACACACTTAAGGTTCGGTGACACTAGGGTTGTAGGGATATGTATATGCAGTAACCCGAATGTTGTTCAGAGTCCCGGATGAGATCCCGGACGTCACGAGGAGTTCTGGAATGGTCCGGAGGTAAAGAATTATATATAGGAAGTGCTATTTCGGCCATCGGGACAAGTTTCGGGGTCACTGGTATTGTACCGGGACCACCGGAAGGGTCCCGGGGGTCCACCGGGTGGGGCCACCTATCCCGGAGGGCCCCATGGGCTGAAGTGGGAAGGGATCCAGCCCAAAGTGGGCTGGGGCGCAACTTCCCCTAGGGCCCATGCGCCTAGGGTGGGGGAAACCCTAAAAGGGGGCGCCCCTTGCTTGGGGGGGCAAGCCCCACCCCTTGGCCGCCGCCCCCCTAGGAGATTGCATCTCCTAGGGCCTCCCCCCCCCCTAGGCCCCCCTATATATAGTGGGGGGGATGGAGGACCTTTACCTTTGCCTTTGGTGCCTCCCTCTCCCTCTCCAACACATCCTCCTCCTCCATAGAGCTTGGCGAAGCCCTGCCGGAGTACTGCAGCTCCATCACCACCACGCCGTCGTGCTGCTGCTGGAGCCATCTTCCTCAACCTCTCCTTCCCCCTTGCTGGATCAAGAAGGAGGAGACGTTACGCTGACCGTACGTGTGTTGAACGTGGAGGTGTCGTCCGTTCGGTGCTAGGATCTCCGGTGATTTGGATCACGTCGAGTACGACTTCCTCATCCCCGTTCTTTGAACTCTTTCGCGCGTGATCTACAAAGGTATGTAGATGCAATCCAATCACTCGTTGCTAGATGAACTCCTAGATGGATCTTGGTGAAACCGTAGGAAAATTTTTGTTTTCTGCAACGTTCCCCAACAGTGGCATCATGAGCTAGGTCTATGCGTAGTTCTCTTTGCACGAGTAGAACACACTTTGTTATGGGCGTAGATGTTGTCAACTTTCTTGCCGCTACTAGTCTTATCTTGCTTCAGCGGTATTGTGGGATGAAGCGGCCCAGACCAACCTTACACGTACGCTTACGTGAGACCAGTTCCACCGACTAACATGCACAAGTTGCATAAGGTGGCTGGCGGGTGTCTGTCTCTCCCACTTTAGTTGGAGCGGATTCGATGAAAAGGGTCCTTATGAAGGGTAAATAGAAGTTGACAAATCACGTTGTGGCTTTCACGTAGGTAAGAAAACGTTCTTGCTAGAACCCTATTGCAGCCACGTAAAACTTGCAACAACAATTAGAGGACGTCTAACTTGTTTTTGCAGCAAGTGTTCTGTGATGTGATATGGCCAAAGTTGTGATGAATGATGAATGATATATATGTGATGTATGAGATGTTCATGCTATTGTAATAGGAATCACGACTTGCATGTCGATGAGTATGACAACCGGAAGGAGCCATAGGAGTTGTCTTTATTTTTTGTATGACCTGCGTGTCATTGAGAAACGCCATGTAAATTACTTTACTTTATTGCTAAACGCGTTAGCCGTAGTAGTAGAAGTAATAGTTGGCGAGCAACTTCATGGAGACACGATGATGGAGATCATGATGATGGAGATCATGGTGTCATGCCGGTGACAAGATGATCATGGAGCCCCAAGATGGAGATCAAAGGAGCTATGTGATATTGGCCATATCATGTCACTATTATTATTTGATTGCATGTGATGTTTATCATGTTTCTGCATCTTGTTTACTAGAACGACGGTAGTAAATAAGATGATCCCTCATAATAATTTCAAGAAAGTGTTCCCCCTAACTGTGCACCGTTGCGACAGTTCATTGTTTCGAAGCACCACGTGATGATCGGGTGTTAGATTCCAACGTTCACATACAACGGGTGTAAGACAGATTTACACATGCAAACACTTAGGTTGACTTGACGAGCCTAGCATGTATAGACATGGCCTCGGAACACAGAAGACCGAAAGGTCGAGCATGAGTCGTATAGAAGATACGATCAACATGAAGATGTTCACCGATGTTGACTAGTCCGTCTCACGTGATGATCGGACACGGCCTAGTTAACTCGGATCATGTTATACTTAGATTACTGGAGGGATGTCTATCTAAGTGGGAGTTCATTGAATAATTTGATTAGATGAACTTAATTATCATGAACTTAGTCTAAAATTTTTACAATATGTCTTGTAGATCAAATGGCCAACGTAGTCCTCAACTTCAACGCGTTCCTAGAGAAAACCAAGCTGAAAGACGATGGCAGCAACTACACAGACTGGGTCCGGAACCTGAGGATCATCCTCATAGCTGCCAAGAAAGATTATGTCCTACAAGCACCACTAGGTGACGCACGTGTTCTCCCTGCAGAACAAGACGTTATGAACGCTTGGCAGGCACGTACCGATGACTACTCCCTCGTTCAGTGCGGCATGCTTTACAGCTTAGAGCCGGGGCTCCAAAAGCGTTTTGAGAGACACGGAGCATATGAGATGTTCGAAGAGCTGAAAATGGTTTTCCAAGCTCATGCCCGGGTCGAGAGATATCAAGTCTCCGACAAGTTCTTCAGCTGTAAGATGGAGGAAAACAGTTTTGTCAGTGAGCACATACTCACTATGTCTGGGTTGCATAACCGCTTGACTCAGCTGGGAGTTAATCTCCCGGATGACGCGGTCATTGACAGAATCCTTCAGTCGCTTCCACCGAGCTACAAGAGCTTTGTGATGAACTTCAATATGCAGGGGATGGAAAAGACCATTCCTAAAGTATTTGCAATGCTGAAATCAGCAGAGGTAGAAGTCAAAAAGGAACATCAAGTGTTGATGGTGAATAAAACCACTAAGTTCAAGAAGGGCAAGGGTAAGAAAGCCTTCAAGAAGGACGGCAAGGGAGTTGCCGCGCCCGGCAAGCAAGCTGCCGGGAAGAAGCCAAAGAATGGACCCAAGCCCGAGACTGAGTGCTTTTATTGCAAGGGAAGTGGTCACTAGAAGCGGAACTGCCCCAAATACTTAGCGGACAAGAAGGCCGACATCACGAAAGGTATATGTGATATACATGTAATTGATGTGTACCTTACCAGTACTCGTAGTAGCTCCTGGGTATTTGATACCGGTGCGGTTGCTCACATTTGTAACTCAAAACAGGAGCTGCGGAATAAGCGGAGACTGGCGAAGGACGAGGTGACGATGCGCGTCGGGAATGGTTCCAAGGTCAATGTGATCGCCGTCGGCACGCTACCTCTACATTTACCTTCGGGATTAGTTTTAAACCTTAATAATTGTTATTTAGTGCCAGCTTTGAGCATGAACATTGTATCAGGATCTCGTTTAATTCAAGATGGCTACTCATTTAAATCCGAGAATAATGGTTGTTCTATTTATATGAGAGATATGTTTTATGGTCATGCTCCGATGGTGAATGGTTTATTCTTAATGAATCTCGAGCGTAATGCTACACATGTTCATAGTGTGAGTACCAAAAGATGTAAGATTGATAATGATAGTCCCACATACTTGTGGCACTGCCGCCTTGGTCACATAGGTGTCAAACGCATGAAGAAGCTCCATGCTGATGGACTTTTAGAGTCTCTTGATTATGAATCATTTGACACGTGCGAACCATGCCTCATGGGTAAAATGACCAAGACTCCGTTCTCAGGAACAATGGAGCGAGCAACCAACTTATTGGAAATCATACATACTGATGTGTGCGGTCCAATGAGTTTTGAGGCTCGCAGTGGCTATCGTTATGTTCTCACCCTCACTGATGACTTGAGTAGATATGGGTATGTCTACTTAATGAAACACAAGTCTGAGACCTTTGAAAAGTTCAAGGAATTTTAGAGTGAGGTTGAGAATCAACGTGACAGGAAAATCAAGTTCCTGCGATCAGATCGTGGAGGAGAATACTTGAGTCACGAGTTTGGCACACACTTAAGAAAATGTGGAATAGTTTCACAACTCACGCCGCCTGGAACACCTCAGCGTAATGGTGTGTCCGAATGTCGTAATCGCACTCTATTAGATATGGTGCGATCTATGATGTCTCTTACTGATTTACCGCTATCTTTTTGGGGCTATGCTTTAGAGACTGCCGCATTCACTTTAAATAGGGCTCCGTCGAAATCCGTTGAGACGACACCGTATGAATTATGGTTTGGGAAGAAACCTAAGCTGTCGTTTCTAAAAGTTTGGGGATGCGATGCTTATGTCAAGAAACTTCAACCTGAAAAGCTCGAACCCAAGTCGGAAAAATGCGTCTTCATAGGATACCCTAAAGAAACTATTGGGTATACCTTCTACCTCAGATCCGAAGGCAAGATCTTTGTTGCCAAGAATGGATCCTTTATAGAGAAGGAGTTTCTCTCGAAAGAAGTAAGTGGGAGGAAAGTAGAACTTGATGAAGTATTACCTATTGAACCGGAAAATGGCGCAACTCAAGAAAATGTTCCTGAGGTGCCTGCACCGACTAGAGAGGAAGTTAATGATGATGATCAAGATACTTCTGATCAAGCTCCTACTGAAATTCGAAGGTCCACAAGGACACGTTCCGCACCAGATTGGTACGGCAACCCTGTCTTGGAAATCATGTTGTTAGACAACGGTGAACCATCGAACTATGAAGAAGCGATGGCGGGCCCGGATTCCGACAAATGGCTGGAAGCCATGAAATCCGAGATAGGATCCATGTATGAAAACGAAGTATGGACTTTGACTGACTTTCCCGTAGAGCGGCGAGCCATAGAAAATAAATGAATCTTTAAGAAGAAGACAGACGTGGATGGTAATGTGACCATCTATAAAGCTCGGCTTGTCGCTAAGGGTTATCGACAAGTTCAAGGGGTTGACTACGATGAGACTTTCTCACCGGTAGCGAAGCTGAAGTCCGTCCGAATCATGTTAGCAATTGCCGCATTCTATGATTATGAAATATGGCAAATGGACGTCAAAAAGGCATTCCTTAATGGTTTCCTTAAGGAAGAATTGTATATGATGCAGCCGGAAGGTTTTGTCGATCCTAAGTATGCTGACAAGGTGTGCAAGCTCCAACGGTCGATTTATGGGTTGGTGCAAGCATCTCGGAGTTGGAACATTCGCTTTGATGAGATGATCAAAGTGTTTGGGTTTATGCAGACTTGTGGAGAAGCCTGCGTTTACAAGAAAGTGAGTGGGAGCTCTGTAGCATTTCTCATATTATATGTAGATGACATACTTTTGATGGGAAATGATATAGAGCTTTTGGACAGCATTAAGGCCTACTTGAATAAGAGTTTTTCAATGAAGGACCTTGGAGAAGCTGCTTATATATTAGGCATCAAGATCTACAGAGATAGATCAAGACGCCTCATAGGTCTTTCACAAAGCACATACCTTGATAAGATATTGAAGAAGTTCAATATGGATCAGTCTAAGAAGGGGTTCTTGCCTGTGTTACAAGGTGTGAAATTGAGCTCAGCTCAATGTCCGACCACGGCAGAAGATATAGAAGAGATGAGTGTCATCCCCTATGCCTCAGCCATAGGTTCTATTATGTATGCCATGCTGTGTACCAGACCTGATGTAAACCTTGCCGTAAGTTTGGTAGGAAGGTACCAAAGTAATCCCGGCAAGGAACACTGGACAGTGGTCAAGAATATCCTGAAGTACCTGAAAAGGACTAAGGAAATGTTTCTCGTTTATGGAGGTGACGAAGAGCTCGTCGTAAAAGGTTACGTTGACGCTAGCGTCGACACAGATCTGGACGACTCTAAGTCACAAACCGGATACATGTATATTTTGAATGGTGGGGCAGTAAGCTGGTGCAGTTGCAAGCAGAGCGTCATGGCGGGATCTACATGTGAAGCGGAGTACATGGCAGCCTTGGAGGCAGCGCATGAAGCAATTTGGGTGAAGGAGTTAATCACCAACCTAGGAGTCATACCCAATGCGTCGGGGCCAATCAAGCTCTTCTGTGACAACACTGGAGCTATTGCACTTGCCAAGGAGCCCAGGTTTCACAAGAAGACAAGGCACATCAAGCGTCGCTTCAACTCCATTCATGAAAATGTTCAAGATGGAGACATAGATATTTGTAAAGTACATACGGACCTGAATGTAGCAGATCCGTTGACTAAGCCTCTCCCTAGAGCAAAACATGATAGACACCAGAATTCCATGGGTGTTCGATTCATCACAATGTAACTAGATTATTGACTCTAGTGCAAGTGGGAGACTGTTGGAAATATGCCCTAGAGGCAATAATAAAAGGATTATTATTATATTTCCTTATTCATGATAATTGTCTTTATTCATGCTATAATTGTGTTATCCGGAAATCGTAATACATGTGTGAATAATAGACACCAACATGTCCCTAGTAAGCCTCTAGTTGACTAGCTCGTTGATCAACAGATAGTCATGGTTTCCTGACTATGGACATTTGGATGTCATTGATAACGAGATCACATCATTAGGAGAATGATGTGATGGACAAGACCCAATCCTAAATCGTATAGTTCGTTTGCTAGAGTTTTCCAATGTCAAGTATCTTTTCCTTAGACCATGAGATCGTGTAACTCCCGGATACCGTAGGAGTGCTTTGGGTGTACCAAACGTCACAACGTAACTGGGTGACTATAAAGTTATACGTGGTATCTCCGAAAGTGTCTGTTGGGTTGACACGGATCAAGACTGGGATTTGTCACTCCGTATGACGGAGAGGTATCACTGGGCCCACTCGGTAATGCATCATCATAATGAGCTCAAAGTGACCAAGTGTCTGGTCACGGGATCATGCATTACGGTACGAGTAAAGTGACTTGCCGGTAACGAGATTGAACGAGGTATTGGGATACCGACGAATCTCGGGCAAGTAACATACCGATTGACGAAGGGAATTGTGTACGGGGTTGCTTGAATCCTCGACATCGTGGTTCATCCGATGAGATCATCGAGGAGCATGTGGGAGCCAACATGGGTATCCAGATCCCGCTGTTGGTTATTGACCGGAGAGCAATCTCGGTCATGTCTACATGTCTCCCGAACCCGTAGGGTCTACACACTTAAGGTTCGGTGACGCTAGGGTTGTAGGGATATGTATATGCAGTAACCCGAATGTTGTTCGGAGTCCCGGATGAGATCCCGGATATCACGAGGAGTTCTGGAATGGTCCGGAGGTAAAGAATTATATATAGGAAGTGCTATTTCGGCCATCGGGACAAGTTTCGGGGTCACCGGTATTGTACCGGGACCACCGGAAGGGTCCCGGGGGTCCACCGGGTGGGGCCACCTATCCCGGAGGGCCCCATGGGCTGAAGTGGGAAGGGATCCAGCCCAAAGTGGGCTGGGGCGCCACTTCCCCTAGGGCCCATGCGCCTAGGGTGGGGGAAACCCTAAAAGGGGGGCGCTGCCTTGCTTGGGGGGCAAGCCCCACCCCTTGGCCGCCGCCCCCCTAGGAGATTGCATCTCCTAGGGCCGCCGCCCCCCCCTAGGCCCCCCTATATATAGTGGGGGGATGGAGGACCTTTACCTTTGCCTTTGGTGCCTCCCTCTCCCTCTCCAACACATCCTCCTCCTCCATAGAGCTTGGCGAAGCCCTGCCGGAGTACTGCAGCTCCATCACCACCACGCCGTCGTGCTGCTGCTGGAGCCATCTTCCTCAACCTCTCCTTCCCCCTTGCTGGATCAAGAAGGAGGAGACTTTACGCTGACCGTACGTGTGTTGAACGCGGAGGTGCCGTCCGTTCGGCGCTAGGATCTCCGGTGATTTGGATCACGTCGAGTACGACTTCCTCATCCCTGTTCTTTGAACGCTTCCGCGCGTGATCTACAAAGGTATGTAGATGCAATCCAATCACTCGTTGCTAGATGAACTCCTAGATGGATCTTGGTGAAACCGTAGGAAATTTTTTGTTTTCTGTAACGTTCCCCAACAGGAGACTTGGTTCTTCGAGTGGATCAACAGAAGCCACACAAGCTCGCCCCTGCTTGGGAAGGCCCCTTCATCATCACCAGTACTCGCCTAAGTTTGTAAAATCCTACCGAGTGGTGAGCAATTCTCCCACTCGGGGGCTTAGCTGCAGTCCAGTACTTGCCTAAGTTTGTAAAATCCTATCGAGTGGTGAGCAATCCTCCCACTCGGGGGCTTAGCTGCAGTCCAGTACTCGCCTAAGTTTGTAAAATCCTACCGAGTGGTGAGCAATCCTCCCACTCGGGGGCTTAGCTGCAGTCCAGTACTCGCCTAAGTTTGTAAAATCCTACCGAGTGGTGAGCAATCCTCCCACTCTGGGGCTTAGCTGCAGTCCAGTACTCGCCTAAGTTTGTAAAATCCTACCGAGTGGTGAGAAATCCTCCCACTCGGGGGCTTAGCTGTAGTCTAGTACTCGCCTAAGTTTGTAAAATCCTACCGAGTGGTGAGCAATCCTCCCACTCGGGGGCTTAGCTGTAGTCCAGTACTCGCCTAAGTTTGTAAAATCCTACCGAGTGGTGAGCAATCCTCCCACTCGGGGGCTTAGCTGCAGTCCAGTACTCGCCTAAGTTTGTAAAATCCTACCGAATGGTGAGCAATCCTCCCACTCGGGGGCTTAGCTGCAGTCCAGTACTCGCCTAAGTTTGTAAAATCCTACCGAGTGGTGAGCAATCCTCCCACTCGGGGGCTTAGCTGCAGTCCAGTACTCGCCTAAGTTTGTAAAATCCTATGGAGTGATGAGCAATCCTCCCACTCGGGGGCTTAGCTGCAGTCCAGTACTCGCCTAAGTTTGTAAAATCCTTTCCCTAAGAGCTACGCCACAAATACAACATGCGCTCCATCCTTGTCTGCAAGGATGGCGAGGCGCAGGTCGACTGCAACCTTCTCCTCCGAGCTACGCCACAAATACAATGGAGCAGATCCCAAAAGCAATCGCAAGTATACTCAAAAGCAGTTCAGATAAATCCTAAAGTTCCAAGCAGCAAATCAAAAGTATTCAAGCATCAAGCCCGAAGGAGTTTAATGGTTACAGCAACCACTCGATATTCCAAGGCAAATTTAAGACATGTTTAAATCTCATAGTTTGTTCACTCGGCAGGAGGGGGGCTGGCGGGTTCGACGAATTCGTCCAGGTCGATTCCATCTGCGATCCGAGTGGCAGCAGCGATGAAAGTCTCCATAAAGGACTGGAAGTCGTGCCTTTTGGTGTTGGCGACCTTGATCGCCGCCAGCTTATCTTCACGAGCTTCCTTGCAGTGGACTCTGACCAAGGACAACGCAACGTCAGCACCACACCGGGCAGAGGACTTCTTCCATTCTTGCACTCGACCAGGAATCTCGTTGAGCCGAGCCATCAGAGATTACATGTCATTTTGAAGCGTCGCCCCTGGCCAGAGTGATGAGTCGATCCGTGAAACTGCCACCTTCAGGCGGGCGAGATAACTTGTGACGCCGGCGACACGGGATTCCGGTCGGAGCATGTTCATGGCAATCTCATCGCAAACCGGAGAAATGATAGGATCTAGACCAGTCTCGATCCTTCTGGTTTCCTCGTCAAAGTTTTGGCAGAATTCTGCAGTCAAAGATTTAGTGAGTCGACTGGACGGGATTAACTTGCAAGCAGCAAAGCAGTCGGATTAAAAGTAGTACCTTCCAGCATAAGATAGAGCTTCTTGGCAAGAGTTCTCAGATAGGCTTCCGTGTCATTTCTCTTCCGGACCGCAGACTCCAGCTTCTCATTCAGGGCAATCTTATCCTTCTTCAGACGACTTACTTCTCGGTTAGACTCATTGAGATAGGACTTCAGCTTGTTCACCTCCCCTTCCAACGCTCCGACCGAAGCCAGCTTCTGGTCTGCAAGGGCAGTCTTGTCTTGAGCTTCCTTCTGTGCAGTTGCAAGGTCCAAGTCCTTCTTCTCCAGAGCCAACCTCATTTTCTCTGCAAAAGAAGCATTCGGATCAAACAAGAGATCAAAGAAATATCTTAAAAGACGATCAACGTGAACAGTCGACAGGCAGCTACCTTCCATACCAGCAGCTTTATCTTCGGCTTTCTTCAACTTTTGCCGGGCCAACTCCAAGTCGAGGTTGAGTTGCCTCTGCTTCTCCTCAAACTTGGCAAACTTAGAAATGAGAGAACAAGATTTCTGCAGGAGGTAAAAGACGTGTCAATCGACAAGATCAAAGGTTATTTACTTCCGAGTGAATAAAACTTAAAAGTTCACTTAGACCCCAGCCGACTGCCCGCAGTCGACTGCGGTCTCAGGGACTACACCCAGCGGGTGCACTTGGCGTGCCCCCACTGATTCAGACCCAACTCGACCGGTCCGCCTGGGTCAAGTAAAAAAGAAGAGAATAGAACTATTCAGACCCCGGCCAATTGCTAGCAGTCGACCGCGGTCTCGGGGACTACACCCAGTGGGTGCACTTGACGTGCCCCCACTGGTTCAGATCTCATTCGACCAGTCCGCCCGGGTCGAGTGGAAGAAAAGAAAGAAAAAAGAACTCAGACCCCAGTCGACTGCCCGCAGTCGACTGTGGTCTTGGGGACTACACCCAGTGGGTGCACTTAGCGTGCCCCCACCGGTTCAGATCCTACTCACCCAGACCGAGTGGAAGAGCGCAAATACCAAAGACAACAAAACACCCAGTGGGTGTACAGATTGGACGCGAACAATAAGAGATTGTATGGAAGAAAATATTTCGGGTAGCATATCCTAATAGAACAGGGTCAGTCAGAAGTTTACTTACCTGGACATTGGACCGGAGAGCAGCGCTGGCATCATAAGCAGCCTGGCTATGCTCGTGCACCATCTTCATCCGCTCCATCATCACGTTAGCCTGACGGATGGCTTCCACAGCCACGTCCGACTGGTTTTCCGGAACATGGTAGTTGGTGAAGAAGGGGGCAGACGACCCAGGTGCGGCATCTTGGAGCTCCGAAGCGTGAGGCTGGACGACTGAAGGGAACACCGGTTCAATCGACGGTGCAGGGCGCTCACTCGACAATGGTACATCGAAAGTTACAGAGGCCCCGCTTGCGTCTTCAGATTGCCGGGCGGTTGGTGTGGTCGTCGGTCCCTGCTGAGACGTCTTGCCATCTGCTACTTTTTTGTTCTTTCTGGGCCTAGGGGCCACATCTTCATCATCATCTGGAAGATCGATGACGTTGCGTGGAGCTGCAGAGAAATCAGTCGACCCCAAGTGAATCGCTAGAAGTTAATCGACCAAGTAATCAAGAACAAGATCATAAGAGTTTTTACCTGGGTTGGAGGTAACCGCGTCTTCCATCTCCTCATCTCGATATTGGTAGGAAGAAGTTCCAGATGTAGCAGCACTACAAATGTGAACATTCAGTCGGTTACGTTCTGTTGCTCGAGTCGGACAAAAGAATAGATCAGATGATTACCCGGAGATGGTGGGGACGGTCACTTTGATTCTGGGCAAAGCCTTCGGTGGTTTAGAGGAGGTGGCTTTCGATGCTTTTGGCCCAGGAGGCGGCACAATCTTGAGCTGTTTCGATATCTTCTCAGTCGGCGCTGGCGAAGATGTCCGAGGGCGCTTCGAAGATGGCCCAGTCGGTGCAGCCGCCAGGACCGGGGTGCTCGCCGGGTCTTGAGCGTGCTTGGATCTTCTCTCTCTGCGAGGAGGCGAGTCGACCTCCTCGCCGTCACTCGAGTCGTCGCTCTCCTCGTCCTCCTCCGCATCCAAGTGCCAGTCGCCACTCTCACCCCCGCTCGCCCCTTCCTTGATGTCTTGCTCCTGTACTCCATTGGGCATCGAGTACATATAAATAAGAGCCTGAAAAGACAATGAACGAAAGAAATACAGTTGATCGTCAACAAGGTGTTACATAGTGAATCGAGAAGATACTTGACAAAGCAGAATCATACCTGTTCCGGCTGGCGCGAATGGTCGAATGGAATCACCCGCCTAGACCCCCTGGGATTATCTTTGTTGCCGGTGATTCCTCTCAGCCACTTCTCCACCGTGTCTTCACTAACGTCCTCCGAGTGGAGTCCTCGAGTCCCGAGTACATCCACATCGGATGGTCACGGGCTTGAAGTGGTTGGATGCGTCGACTGAGAAAGACCTCCAGCAGGTCCATTCCAGTCACCCCGTCACGGACAAGTTGGACGACCCGCTCGACTAATGCCTTCACCTGCGCCTTCTCTTCCGGGATCACCCTCAAGGAGGAGGGCTTCTCCACTTGAGCCAAGGAAAAGGGGGGAAGTCCAGTCGACTGACCCGGGGTCGGCTGGTCCTTACAGTAAAACCAGGTCGACTGCCAGCCCCGGACCGAGTCAGGAAGGATCATAGCTGGGAAGGTGCTCTTATTCCTCATTTGGATTCCAAGGCCCCCGCACATCTGAATCACGTGCATCCTCTCGTCACTCGGGTTGGCCTTCTTGACCGACTGGGAGCGGCAGGTGAATATGTGCTTGAATAGACCCCAGTGTGGTCGACAACCCAAGAAATTTTCGCACATCGACACAAAGGCAGCAAGATACACTATGGTGTTTTGAGTAAAGTGGTGGAGTTGAGCCCCGAAGAAGTTCAAAAAACCACGAAAGAAAGGATGGGGGGCAAAGAGAACCCGCGGTCGACGTGAGTGGCGAGGAGAACGCACTCACCCTCCAGCGGCCGCGGTTCGGTCTCATTCCCCGGGAGCCGCGCCGATTTGTGGGGGATCAGTCCCCCCTCAACCAGGTCGTCGAGGTCGTCCTGGCTGATCGTCGAGCGGATCCAGTCGCCCTGGATCCAGCCTGGCGGCAGGCCAGATCTTGACGAGGATCCACCCCGGCCGGTCCTCTTTCCTTTCGCCTTCGCGGTCGCCTTCTTTGCGTGCTCCAACGCCACTGTCTTCTCCTTTCCCATGGCAGAGGATCAAGTCCGAGCGAGGCTACGACGCCGAGAGCGGAAGTGGGCGCAGCGGAGAAATCTGAGGAAGAAGAAGGAGAATGAGGGTGCACTGTTCAAAAGCCCGATCCGATGCCTTTTATAAGGACACTTCCGAGTGACTGACGTGTAGGCCCGGACGATCTTATCAAATCCCGCAACAGTCGCGCGCGCGATACGTGGCAAAAAAGGTGGCATGGGAATCGAGGCGACCTGCCTAATCCATCCCGATTACCACGGCCTCGCCCGTCCGGCGCGCTTCCCAAAATTTGAATCCCGCGAAACCCGCAGACAGCAGAACAACTCGTCAGATGGAAGACATCCTCCGCATCGTCATTCGGAACTCTTCCGTAAAAGTTCACTCGACAAAAACTAAGAATGAACCAAGGCGACTGAAAAAGAAGTTGGTATCATCTCCTCAGTTCATTGATCCAGAGCAAGATATACTCATAGCACGAAAAATGAGTCGGAAGTGTTCTCAACTCCTTCCTCACTCAAACCCTGATCCATTCGGGGGCTAATGATGAAGCTATGTACCTAGGGTAGGGTCATGGATCTGTTCAAGATACCCTCCCCAAGGACATCCCTAAAGGTACCAGGAGCATTCGAAGAAAAATCATCATCCACTCGACCATGACGTTATGTTCCACTCGACAATCCTGAAGACACTCGACCGTATAGATAATCACTCGACTACCAGAAGATCCCTCTCCACTCTGCAACGGTCGGGAATTAAGTCATAGCTTTAATGGCCATTATGTATCTTTATTGCAGGCGTTACCAGTAACGTCTCCTTCTTTATGTACCTTAAACCCTCTGTGATGTGGGCTGGCTGGGGTCCTGGCGCACTCTATATAAGCCACCCCCTCCACAGGCACAAGGGTTCGCACTTTTCTGTAACACACACGCATATAATCCAGTCGACCGCCTCCGGGCTCCGAGACGTAGGGTTGTTACTTCCTCCGAGAAGGGCCTGAACTCGTAAAACTCCTGCGTACAACTCCTCCATAGCTAAGATCTTGCCTCTACATTCCTACCCCCCATTCTACTGTGAGACTTAGAACCACGACAGGCGGTAGCTTGGTGTGAGCGATGAATCAAGTTCTGGCGGTTTTTCAAGGTGGCCCGGTTCTTTTTCTTGTCAGTCTAAGTCGTTTTGTGGTAGGGTGCGACTACACATCTATTTCTATTTTTTATCTTGGTCTGCTTTATAAGAGGGTCTCTTTTTTTGCATAATTTGGCTATGTTGCTTTATATATGGAACGAGGTGGAAGCCTTTTTTTGGTAATCCTGGGAAGTGCAAGATCGACCACATGACAGAGCAAAGGAAGGCCGCTGATCTGACTCACCTGGATCTTGAGACTTTATGTTAAACTCGGCACCAAACCAATTTTGTTTAAACATCATTGGCTAACAATTATTTGGTTATGTCATTTTGGGCTTTGCTCTCACCGAAGCTATAGCATTGTTTGCCCCAATTATGGCCTTTCTGATCTCAATCGTTTTCCGATCACATAAAGATTCATGTGATCAAAAAAGGAATGTGATAATGTTGTTACAAAGAAGTTCTGAGTTGCTAGGAGCAAGATCTCGATCACCAAGGTTTAGTTACATGCTGTAAGAAGCTAGGGGACTCATCTCAATGGGAGTTTTCTAATCCAGACAACCCTTTAGCAAGAAATCATGATGCATAGAATATCTCTAACAGCTAGCCTAAAAAATCTGGTTAGTAAAAACTAGAATTTTGGACTCTATGGGCAAAAAATGTGCATTGCTAAAAAAATTGGCCATACCATTTATTTTTCCACCTAGTTGGTAAATATACCAATCCAAATGCACAAAGACTAAAACCAAATATGCGCCCGCGAGAAGCCAAGTGCTGCACCCGTGACCTTTTCCTGCCCCAACTGCCGGCTCACCGGTCTTTGTCCCAGTCAATTCTGGCCGATGGACCCTACCATCGACGTACTTGCGGCCGCCCTCAGCCCCGCCACAACCTTGTCGCCCTTTTTTGCTTCCCAATCCGTCTACCGCGACCCTCGCCGCCCTCCTCCAAAGCTTGAGGTGTCGTTGGCCGATTCCGCCAATTTCACCCGTTCCCCGTCACCTGCCACCGACCAAAATGGTTTTGCAGCACCACCACCGCCTGCCGACATCGATTAGCGGCCGGGTAGCCCCCACGCGACCACCGCAACCATCGCTAGCTATGGCTACGTGTCGAGCTCTCTATGCTTAGTCAGCGCGGTGGCGCCGCACTTGTCCACATTCCCCGGCTCCCGTTTGACCATTTGGCCCCTCCCGACACCTTTGCTATGCATTCAGCGATCGTCTTGGCCCCGACAAGCTACTCCGACCGGAATGGAGATGACTTTTTGTCATCTATTGTGAGTTAGGGATTGTCTGGTCATAGTCCATGTTCTATTATGTAGATTAGTTAGCGTGATTCCTTCTAGTACGATGATTCCTCCTCTAAAGAGAAATATGAGTGGGATGAAGATGATGACACTATCGTTATCATGTTGATCTACATGGAGAGGAGCAAGCAACCAAAGCATGGTTGTTTCATTGTCATCCATGAGTTAATTAGTAGAAGGAGCCTAGATGACCAGAATAAGCTCATGCTTGATTATTTTTGTGCAAATATGGGTATATCCAAAGTGGGCAACTTTTGTGGAGCCAATTCCAAGCCCCCGCGTAAGAAACTACTTGGTTTCCATAATGCTCAAGCAGTTGCTAGGAAGGATATGGAGTGACCATTTGGGATTTTACAAGCCCACTTTGTTATTGTGCGAGGACCGGCTAGGTTTTTGGGACCAAGAAATCCTTTGGTACATCATGAATGCCTTCATGATCTTGCACAACATGATCATTGAGCATGAGCGTGACCTGGCTTACTCCTACTATGACTTCATGGAAAGGGTGGTGCATCCGCGTTGGAGAGAATGACGCATGACACTTTCTTCAAGTATACCAAGAAATTCGAGCTGTGGATACTCATGAAAGTCTGCAACAAGATCGCAATTGGAAGTGGTGGACATTGGAATGAGCAGCAAGACAAATAGTTCTACTTCTATGTTCCGTTTATGTTTGATGTACTTTGCGTTATGTTTGAAGAACAATTGTGTTGAATTTGGGATTGTGATTGGATGTACTATATAATGTACTATTTGTTTTATTATTTGACATGAGTTTCATATTATTTAGAGCATTGCATATGCACAAAATACGTGAGGTAGAAACCGAAGCTGAAATTTAGATATCCAGTTTTTGATACCTAAAACCTTCAATCCACATATAAAACTGGTTTTAGGTAGGCTCTTAGGACAACTCTAGCATATTTGCCATATGGGAGATCACCGTATGGGTTATGGAGCATCCTCATATTGATATGCAGGTCACAACGGTTGTGCACAAACAAAGAGTCACCATATGGCGACCCCCACACTTTTCATTTATTTGATCTTTTTTGTTATTTTCTTCAAAAATGCAGAGGCAAATTAAGCTAAACCAAATGCAAGTTCCACATGATAAATTATTACTAGAAACTATAACAGAACAATAAAAAGTGTCAAAATCCGTCACAGTTACATACCATAAAACTATAATAGAGGCTAAAATTTATCGCATCCTATACACTTAAGAGAGTCATCACCACTAACTTATTTATCTCAACATTCAAGCATGCCACATCACCATGCAATTATGGATCAGATAAAGCCCACCTTAACATAAAACCATGCACAGGAAAAGATCCACACCACATGCAACCATGCATGAAAAATAATTTCATTATATTATTCTACTTCTATTTAATAAATATTTTACAACTATACACACTCAGTTATAGTAAGTCTTATGTATTCTAAATTTTGATCCATATGTTATTAATCAAAATATTTATACTTCGCACAATCGAATCTCATCAAAATATATTGCAACTGATTCCCGCAGCAACGCACGGGGTATCATCTAGTTACTATAATTAGCAATTACAAATGTCGTATAACATTTTTCAACCTATACTATCTACACTACCAGGCGGTCGACAACTTCACTACTAGGTAGCCGACACTGTCTAGTCATCACCCTCCTCCTCTTTGCCATTACCATTGTCGCCGCCGTCCTACTTTGTCAAGGAGATATCCTCCATCTAAGCATAGGAGGTCAGACTCATGAGCGACTGTCGCGAGCTATCGCACCTTCTCCTCGCTGGTGCATGCGAAATCGTACTCGCGGATGACCCGAGCCTCATTGCGAGCATGGATGTTGGTGAGCTCCATCACCGCGTGGATCGATTCCTAGGGGCCCGCCTCCGGCTCCGGCTGGGCTACGATGAGGACGATGTGGTTGACCCGGACGAGGTGGCTGGCGGGGCTGGCGTCCCCAACTCTTCCTTCACCCAGACAATGGGTGTGCCTCCCACGCACCTGCTAGATCCACCGCCGCCGCGGGAAGGAGGAGCCAACGGTTGCCAGAGCTAGTGCCGCAGGGAGAGTTTGCCCCGCGGTTGCGCGGTGTCTATGACGGGACGTTCCGCTCTGCCGACCCTTTCAGCTAGCCGGCTAAGCTCCGACATAGTGGCATTGTTTTTGAGAAGGAGGAGATGGAAGGGGAGGTGGCAACGAGGAGGAGATGGGAGCATAGGGGCAAGGAGTAAATGGTCAGGCTCTTATAGCCGGGGATGAAAGGTCATCCGAATGGTCGCCTTGGGACTAGGAAGCGGTGGCTGTCGTTAATGGCTTGATGGTTACCGGTCACATTACCTCACTAACCGGTGATTTATCAGGACACGCAGATGCGTGTACTAGGTGCGCCGCGCTTCAAAAATAGTCGTGACGCTCCATATTAGCTTCCCTAGCCTCCAAATATGAAGGCTACGTAGTGGTCAATCATCGCAATTTATGCCGATCGATATACTCCATCCGTAAAGAAATATAAAGGCACTACGGGAGACTACATCTGGCGACTATTTTAGATTGACTTGGACCTATTATGTAGAAGCTCGCTCGAAGCCTCCGTGCCTCACTGACCGACTGACTCACTCTGTCACTCAGCTCTCGCCTCCCCCAAGCTCCAACAGCCTTCGCCTCCGCCTCCATGGATCCCCGCGGCGGCGACTTCCCGTGCATCGTCCAAGCCCTACCCTCCGTGGATCCGAACGAAGCCGCCTCCGACTCGCCCTGCATCGTCCAGGCCCTAGCGGCGTCCCCCTCGCCGTCCCCTTCCAAAGCCCTGGCCCTCACGCCCGCGGCCAGAGACCAGCCGCCGCCCGCCTTCAAATCCTCCAGGCCCCCGAGCCCCCGCCGCACGCGCTCCGGCCGCGCGCCCGAGTGGACCGCCGCCGAGACCCTAGCGCTCGTCGCCGCGGTCGCCGCCGTGGACGACGACGGCTGGGCCCGCTCCGTCTCCGCCTTCCAGAAGTGGGCTATCGTCGCGGAGAACATCGCCTTCTCCGACGCCGGTGGGGCGCCCTCGAGGCGCAGGGGGAGGGCGGCCGGCGAGTGCAAGCGGAGGTGGGAGGCGCTCGTGGCCGAGTACGGGGCGGTGCGCCGCTGGGAGGGGCGGACCGGGGGGAGTTACTGGCGCATGAGCGCCGCGGCCAGGAGGAAGGCCGGGCTCCCCGCGGAGTTCGACGCCGAGGTGTATGGCATCATGGACGCGCTGATCCGAGTGGATGAGGCGCTCCTTGGCGGCGCCGGGGGAGGAGGGGGCGACGAAGGCTTGGTCAGTGCTAATGGTGGTGGTGGTGGTGATACTGCTGGGGTGGGAGAGGAAGAGGGTGGCGATGCTGCGGTTGAAAAAGAGGAGGATGGTGCCGCGGAGGAGGCGGATGATGACGGGAGTGAGGAGGAGATGCAGGTGGATGGTGGAAATGCGAATGCTTCTGATGATTTGGGTACAATCGTTCTCTCATTTTCGTATTTTCCTTTACATGTTCACGCACCTGACCTGATTCGCATGTGGGTATGAATCGGCTAGATCTTTTCGGTTGGGTGATCGTGTGCTCTGATTATGATATGTTGGGGATACTTAATGGTTTAGTAGTAATAAAGCTTGCAGCGTATGCCATATATTATTGCAAGGTGATCATGGCATATTTGGTAGGAATGATTTGGCCAGTGGAGCATTTTGCATCTGTACATGGTTCCATCATCCAAATGTAAGAGCTGCAGTGAAGGTGATCTATAGGTGATGGATGCAAAAATGTCAGCACCAGAGTATTGGTGATCCACAATCCTGTATCTGTTACTTCAAGTCTGTAGGTTTTCAGATATTAGCCGGTACATCGAGCGAAAAGGCTGTGCCAACAGTGTAAGAGGAATGTGAAGCCGTTTGATTGACATCTGATTCTGGTCCAACGGCGAATGGATCCCCGCCACCAATTAACATCTACGAGTACAGATCTATGCGTTGGTACACAATAATAAAATTGTATTGCTGGCATGTTGAGCGAAAAGGCGATGCCAAGCGGTGGGGTCGGGGGGGCGCGGGGGGCGGGGGGGCGTTAACATCTTTATAGAAGGAAGTTAATATATCCATATTTTAACATATCCTAAAGAAAGAAAAATTGTTGCCATTTTGCTTATTTACGAATATCAAGAAGTTCTCTTATCATTGTATTATTATTTTGATGGAATGAGGCGCTATTTCACAGTGCACCTAACGTGCTTTGCTTCGATAAAACATGATATGTGATCTCATTATTAAGAAGTGATAAGCCTGTATTCCGTAATTGGTTCTAGGTTATAAATGCTGTAATTATAGACCGATTCTAAATTTACTGTGTTTGTAACGATCTGTGTGAAGCATTTGATTCAGTATTTGTCTTAGAAATTGTTAGTACGTGGTTTGTTGTCTTGGGGTAGGTCATGCAGGTGGATTTGTATTAGTTGCAGCCCATTTTCTACCAACATTGCGTCTTTTTATTGCATTGGCCTTGCTATTAGATCAATGGCTTGCATAAACACCCGCTTTTGTATCCATGAATCTCCAAAACAGATCCTATGAACACACATGATTATGATACATGTTTAGTTAATCTCGTCTCTAGATGAATTATTACCTAAATCCCTGATCCCTACCATGTACTACCAGTTAATGTGAATGTTTTTTATTCATGTTACATATTGATTGCGGCTAACTTCATGCCTCTACCCCGGCAAAAAAAAACTTCATGCCTCTACCATGTACTACCAGTTAATGTGAATGTTTTTTATTCATGTTACATTTTGATTGTGGCTAACTTCATGCCTCTGTGCTCTTTTGTCCACAAGGGTGTGAGATGGAGACCCACAACGAACCAAAGAAAAGCCAAGCCGACGCATGGGAGTTAGCCAACAGGCTAAACGAGAACGCGCAGCATATTCATATGATACTAAGTGGAGAGGCTGATGAAGATGGTGGCCACCACAATGCTCCTGCCTATGCCGTCTCACCTGATGCAATGGAGACCACTCGGCAGAAAGCCGACGAGCTGATCAAGTCGCTAGGTGGGCTCGTGAGCTACTTGAACCAGTTCACCGATCTGATCAAGGAAAACGGGATCGAGGACGTCGTCGGTGTGAACTGACTGATCAAATGCCAGCCTGAAGGGTCGAATCATGCCAGCCTGATCGTCCGTCTCTGTCCCTCTCTATGTCCTCTCTCTCTGTAAATATGAGGGCTATGTAGGATGCTTCTAATCAAATGATGTAGGTTTGTAGCAGACATCTGTATGTGCGTTGGCGCCACTATCTGTTTCACCCCCTGCCTGATGCTTACAGAGACATTGGCTGGATCAGTTTATCTGCTGTTCTGTGTGATTTCTCTTCAATTGGCCCTAGGATACCATACGAGATAGTTTTTTCCTCTTTGAAATAGAGGCATAAGATTTGCCTCTTCCATTAAGTAAGAAGAGAAAAGAGTTTTACAAGTGACCCACAATCATGGCATAAAAACTACTCGCGCAAAACAATATGCCCTAGTTTCTTAGTACCCGCGGTAACCCAAAGATTAGCCTTCTGAGGAGGATTGGTGGCGCTGCACTCTTGTGGCGGAACACACGAGTCTCCATATTATCCAAGAGACGAGTATGGTGAGGGAGGCCATAGCTCGCCTATTAGGGTTTCACATGTTGGTTCTTTTATCCCACCATTCCATGACGGATCCCTCAAAGTGCCAAGTGGAGGTGTCCATGTGCAGAAACCCGAACTTCTAAATGCTTAATAGTGTAGCGGCACTTGATGAGGAGGTAAACGTCCATTTCTTGCTCCCTTTTACAAAGAGGGCAAATGTCACAATTTGCCAGACCACGCCACTCTAAATGATGGACGGGCAAAATCCGGTCTTGCAAAGCCAACCATGCGAAGAATTTAGCCTTTGAAGGGGCGCAAAGTTCCCAAACCATGGAGTCCATGGGGGATTCAATCCAAGGAATTGCATCTTGTATGTGGTGGCTATCGAGTAGAGCCCATCCATGGAGTGCTTCCAAACAATGTCATCTTCGTCTTGTTCGTCAAATTGGAAATCATGCACAAGCATCCAAAGAGTGAAAAATTCCTGGATGTGGTCTCCAAAGACGACAGTGTCGTGGTTGCTCTTTAACATCCAAGCGTTCGCGTTGAGAGCTGCATGCACTTTTTAGTTCTTTCTCCTTGAGGCCTCATAAATTAGTGGGGCAATATCCTTAGGCTTGCACCCAAGTAGCCAAGGGGAGTTCCGAATAGATGTTTTTGCACCATTGTCGATGATGATAGTGGTGGAGGCATACAAGAAATAAAGGTCTTCCTCGGTGCATGGGTTACCGAACCCCACGCATAGCTTGTTAGGCTCCTTTCGTTCATACCAAAGCCATCTTAGCCGCAAGGCATGAGCAAATTTGTTGGGTGTCGAGAACCCCTAGGCCTCTGTACTCCGGTGATTGTAACACCTTTTGAACAAAAGTATGTAGAAATGTTCGGTCAAGAAGATTCAAAAATAAAACTTGTCTCCTTATAATGAACAAGCCAATATCCTGGATGGTTATACGGCCATCCCAAATGCTTTCATTCAAGGAAGAAATATCCTAAATAAGGTAGTCATTCTTCATGAGACTGTACACGAGATGCACCCGAAGAACATGAATGGGGTAGTTTTAAAAGTTGACTTTGAGAAAACATATGACAAAAGAAAATGGTCATTTTTCCAACAAACCCTTAGGTACAACGAAAGTTTTTCCCGAGAAATAGCGCGAGCACATCCAAAATTTCATCACTCGAGGCAGTGAGTCTAGTGAAGTCAATGACGATGTTGGCTATTACTTCCAAACGAAAAAGGGACTACGTATGGTCATGGTGACCCTTTGTCTCCAATGCTATTCTACATTTTTGTAGACATATTGGCTATTCTGATTGAACGGGTTAAACATGATGACCAAACTGCAGGAGCGGTGCCACATCTTGTGAACTAGAACATGAGAGCGCGTGTTGCCGCGTCCGTCCATACTTAAATTCTGTTGATTAAATAAATGAACAAACAACAACTTCAACTATTTATTCAATATATGGTGCTACATTAAAAAATAATTTTTTTGTAGTTTTTTCCTAATTGAAATTGAGTTGATATGCAAAATATTTTCTAATACAGCTACCAAATATGTATGAAATGAATATATTACACATAAAATTGACAAAGATATATACATCTAACTGTACCATATATGGGCAACTTAACCATATGGATGTTGTCTATTAGCTTGGCATCACTCTCAAACTACGTGAGGGGCACAACAATGTCCATGTCAGTGTAAGCAAGCACATCGAATAGGTCTTGTAAAATCTACACAAGAGCCGGGAGGATGGCGTTAATTCGGCAAGAACGTCAAACCGGTGTCGACAATGTAGTGCCTAGTTTATTTGCTGTGATGACCAAGATCTCCGATATGATTTACTTGTCATTCTTCACCTTGATCATCCTGAAACATCACCGGAGGCATCAGAATGAGGATCCAACAACCATCAAACCATAGGGCCAACTTTACAGTTCAATTAGCAGTTTAGGACTCAAACAAATCAACAAGACTGGAAAGAGGAAAAAGAGCCGTATATATATATATATATATATATATATATATATATATATATATATATATAGCCATCCTAAACGACCTTCAGCACCTCTGCGGTTCCTAACAAGAAAGATGAGCAAAATAGAACAAGTTTTTTCTACAGGCAACACGTAAGAGAACTCTAGAAAAACGAACATGAAAGATGAGAGATGAGGCGGGTGATGAACAACTTGATGTTGTGGTCCTACGTAAGCACCATACTAATGCAGTACCGAACCTTCCTGAAGCGCTCCACTAGATACACGGTTCTTTGTAAAGTAGTGTGCTGCAGCCATAGTAAGAATGAAATCAAACATGAATCAATCACCATATTCGACTTCTTTTACAGACTCCTCTCAAAGAAACCTGTTAGCTGTGTCGCGCAGATGTTAGCTTCTTAACCTGTTCCCGAGTCATTCAGTCAAACATGGCGAGAGTTGAGTGTGGACGGCGTCACGTACGACTGTCATGGACGTGGGGTAGAGGAACCACCAGAGGTCCACCGGCACCTTGGCGCCGTCCGATGCTGCTGCTAGTGCAAGAGCGCGTTAAGGTCATGAACTCTCGTGTTTTTCTTTTGAGGGGTTCATGAACTCTCGTGTGGGAGAGAGGGGAAGGGGCGTCATGATAGCCCAGTAGAAACTCAGGTATATGGGGGTAGACACCTTGCAGGCTTGCGGCAAGGAAGGCCCAACCTAGTGTTGCGGCCCGATTAATGAGAAGGCGTGCTGGTCGATCCCCAGAGCAGCGGCCCAGAGGCGTGGCCTCACGCGGAGAGGGGGTACGATCAGGCGATCTGGTGCGTTAGTTGCTAGATCTGACAGTTGATTAACTCAAATCGCTGTGGGAGGTCATAGCTAGCCCCATTTTACTGTTTCTTAATTGGAGCCTCTCAGTTCTGCAACACGTCAATGATACGATTATTTTATGAAACATGATCTTGACAAGGTTAGAAATCTTAAACTTTAACTTTCAGCTTTTGCGAAGATGACAAGTCTTAAAATTAACTTCCATAAAAGTGAATTATTCTATTTTATAGAAGCAATGAGACGACCACACAATATGTTGATCTATTTCGTTGGGCACAAGGTCAATTCTCCAATTATATATTCAGGAATTACGTTTCATTATTGGTGCCTCACTAATGCAGAGTGGAACCATGTTGAAGAACACTTAGAGAAACATCTAAGAAGTTGAAAGCACAAGTTGCTCTTAGTTGTAGGACGACTGTCAATTATGTTCTCACAAACATGGTTCTCTATATGCTCTCAGTTTGTCAACTACCAAAAAGGGGTCCTGCAAAGGCTGAATTATTACATATTCAAATTCTTTTGGGAGGAAGATAATAAAAACAAAAAAATATATAGGCTAGCAAAATGGAGTATGGTTTGTCAACCAAAAGACTATGGAGGTTTAGATACTCAGTATCTACAGGTAAAAAAATAATGGCTTACTTAGTAAATGAATGTTCAAGCTCCTGAGGATGGTGTCTAGCAAAACAGCTCACGCAACAAGTATTTAGGTCCAAACGTAGTGTCTCAGCATGTTGATTGCCTAGAGGTACACATCTTCGGGCAGGTCTGATGGTGGCAAAGAGATATTTTTTTTTGCTTTGAAACTTTTACGATAATGGACGACTCTGAGATCAACTTCTGGAAAGGTAAGTGGCTGGGAAACACCACTCTTCAGAGATATCTAGCCTTGTACCACATTGCATGGCATAAGAATGATCCTTGTGCGGGTGCTTAGCTCCTCCCGGTAGGAGATATCCTTTAGGAAAAATTTAGCCAACCCCGTCTTGTGTCATGACAACATTTTCTGTTTTATTTGGGCTCGATTAACTAGACACAATGATAAGACACAATGATAGCTGTGTTTCACTAAAATCTAACTATAAATGGGTCCTTCATATAGACTATATGTATTGTGCACTTTCGCACTTGGAGATTCTAGTGGACAATAATAATCAAATTTGAAAATTGAAGATACCACTAAAAATTAAGATTTTTATGTAGTATCTTTGAAGAGGTGTTGTGCTCACAAAGGACACTTTGCTCGCCGCAACTGGGAATGAAGAAAGAAGTATAGTTTTTGCGCTCACGAGGTATAGTTTTTGCGCTCACGAGAGACAATCAAACAACTCTCTACTTTTAATGTAAGTTTGTGTGTTCTATATGGCCAGACATTCTACCAGCAACAAGTGTAGTCAATATACAAGGTCATTAGTTTGACGGAATAACTAAAAAGTTTAGTACCCCAGGGTGAAGCGTCTGCCTTACTATGATCATTTTATCTATGTAGAGATGATTTTTTAATGGCAAAAGTTTTTCCCCGTGCATGTTATTTATCACTATATGCATTGGTTTTGTACGTGGTCTACACTAAACCAAATGAGATATTAACCACTATTTTTTAGATAAAAGGCATAGACCGAACCCGAGAAGAGCTTGAATCTAGCCCGACTTTGAATTAACAAAGTCATCAACCGGCCAGGATTACAGGGGCACCATATTACAGAGAATCGAAACAGAGCAAAGCAGAAAGAAAGATACATGACACAAGATAGAACAGCACAACAACATCACCATAGAGCCAATGCACTAAGCAGCGCACCAACACTAAGCCTACAACAACTAGCCAACTAAGGACCCAGAAGGAGGGGCACCACCATGTAAGCATCGAGCGTCGGCTGCATCCATAGGCCAAATTTGGGCAACACTTGAGTTGTCTCTGCCGTCGCAAAGGGCCACTAACCTTTCACCCAGGCTCGATGGGTGCCGTACCGGCGACCGGCAAAGTGTCTCTCACAAGAACCCAACACAAGGTGACTGAGCTGCCATAGGAGTAGCATGAGGAGCATACCCCGAACATGGTGACCAACCAAGCGAACATTGTCACCGGCAGCAGTAGAGCGAAGCACCAGACGCGAGCTATCGGATGAACATGCAGCACCACGAAGAAGACCGAAGTGGGCATCGGATTGCATCGGGCGATGCCGAGCATGATGCATTAGGAAGGCCAGGCCATCACACACCGCCACCACACCACCAGCAGCCCCACCACCAAGAGCAGTTCCCAGCCGCCGCCTTCAAGAAGGAGCACGACACCAAAGTGCCATCGACGCCCAGATTGAGGGAACATCAGCTTTCACCATAGTCCGGGGAGGAGGCGGGAGGGAGAGGGTCCACCCCAAAGCCTCCATGAAGGGGATCGGCGCCAAAGGCGTCGACTTTGGAGAGGCTGCCGCGCTGGCCAGGGGTTTCCCTCAGAACCTCACCAACTCGCCAGATCTGCCAACCGGCACCGGGAAACGACGACAGCAGCCGCCAGGGGCCCGTGCCGGCACGAATCAGGGCAGATCAGAGCAGGGTGGAGCTTCTTCATGGAGCTAAGGCAGACTGCGAGGAACCACCGCAGCACCTTTGCCCGCAACCTCCAAGCCGCTCACGCGACCATGGAAGGCTGCCCACCAGTGCTATAAACTGGATAGAACCATGAGCCTTGTTGATATAGACATAGTTTTGGTCTCATATGACTTTCCTATCGCTACCTTGTCTTTTTTATGCAGAGGCCGGATATCATTCATTATGCTTTGTATGAGTTTGACGCTATATTATGAGTTAATAAAACACACTTATAGATAGGCAAAAACGCTAAGAGAAAGCTAATGTTTCATCTTCCATCCTGCTCTAGCTTACAAGTAACCACCAAACTAACGGATCGTCGTCTCCTCTCCGGTTCAACCCGGCCAACCCACAAGGCCCGCAAAATGGCAGCAACAAATCATTTCAGTTGGAAGAATCGCTCTTCTCCCGCCTATTCTTAGCCCCTCAGCTCAGGCGCCGCGACCTCACCGGGGCCTTTGCTCCCGACCACCTCCTTCCTCCCTCCTTGGCCATGCGCATGCAAAGCGCCGTAGCCGCCCAGCCCGACCCCTTCTCCCCCGCCACACGTACGTGCGGTCCTGACCCGCGCCACCGGCGTACCCGTGCGCGCGCGCAAGAAGCCCGGCTGTCGAGCGGACGAACGGACGAACGAGCCGGGTCCGGCAAGCGTGCGCACGCCCGTCGATCGCCGCTGGCGCCATGGCGCGGCTGCGGCCGCCCGGACACCTCCGCCTCGCCTTCTACGTCGCCGTCGCCGTCGGTGTCGGCCTCTGCGCCCCCGCCGCCGTCCTCGTCGCGGCGATTGTCGGGGACAAGACGGAAGGTGAGGTGCTGGTGGCGTTCCGCGACAAGCTGCGGGCTTCGGACGGCTCGCCGCCGGGGCCGCTGCGGTCGTGGGGCACGCCGGGCCCGTGCCACGGCAACCACTCCTCCTGGTACGGCGTCTCCTGCCACGGCAACGGCAGCGTGCAGGGCCTGCAGCTGGAGCGCCTCGGCCTGGCCGGCGGCGCGCCGGACGTCGGCTCGCTGGCCGTGCTCCCGGGCCTCCGCGTCATCAGCCTGTCCGACAACGCGCTCTCGGGCCCCTTCCCCAACGTGTCGACGCTGGGCGTGCTCAAGATGCTCTACCTCTCCCGGAACCGCTTCTCCGGCGAGATCCCGGCCGATACGTTCCTGCCCATGCGGGGGCTCCGGAAGCTGCACCTCCACAGGAACGACTTCTCCGGCCGCGTCCCCAGCTCCATCACGTCGCCGCGGCTGCTGGAGCTGACCCTCGCCAACAACCGCTTCGAAGGCCCGCTCCCGGACTTCTCCCAGCCGGAGCTCAGGTTCGTCGACGTCTCCAACAACAACCTCTCCGGCCCCATCCCCGCCGGCCTCGGCCGCTTCAACGCCACCATGTTCCGAGGTATTTATTTAGTCAAATCAGAATGTTTTGCAATGTAAAAGGAGCGCCAGACCTAATAATTCTTGTTTATTAACTGCGTGGCATACGTTCTTGATCGTGAATTGATTTGGGAAAAGTGTGCGTTTATCTGCAGGCAACAAATTCCTGTGTGGCAAGCCAACGGACATGGTCTGCGAATCCGCGTCGTCGCCCGCCGGCGGCATGCCCACCTTCATGAGCATTATCATTTTGCTCATCATCCTCGGCGTGCTGCTCGCCGCCGCGGGCATTGCCATGGGCGTCCTGGGCCGCCGGCGTCGTCGGCGGCGACGCGCGAAGCGGACTGACGGCTGCGTGACCCTCCCCAATGGCGAGGTGACGCCGTCCAACCCGGTCCTGGACACCGCGCCGGCCGTCTCCATCAGCCAGGCTACCGCCGTCGGCCCCGCGGCGACGTCGGGCGGCGGCCCGGCAAAGCGCGGGGGGCGGCGCGACGAGCACGGGCGGCTGGTGTTCATCCAGGAGAGCCGCGTGAGGTTCGAGATCGAGGACCTGCTCCGGGCGTCGGCGGAGGTGCTGGGCAGCGGCAACTTCGGGTCCTCGTACAAGGCGACGCTTCAGGAAGGCCCCGAGGTGGTGGTGAAGCGGTTCAAGGACATGAACGGCGTCGGCCGCGAGGACTTCTCGGAGCACATGCGCCGCCTCGGCCGCCTCTCCCACCCCAACCTCGTCCCCCTCGTCGCCTACCTCTACAAGAAAGAGGAGAAGCTCCTCATCACCGATTTCGTGATTAATGGCAGCCTCGCCCAGCTCCTCCACGGTACGCAACAAAGTCAAATCTTCACTTTCTGCATCATTATCATCATCATCATAAAGATCATGAACAATGGAGGAAGCTGACTGAGAGTTTGTTATGGTTGATACAGGGAATCGTGGATCGATGTTGGACTGGAGGAAGAGGCTTCGGATCGTCAAGGGGGCGGCGCGTGGGCTGTCGCACCTGTACGAAGAGCTGCCGATGCTGTCGGTGCCGCACGGGCACCTCAAGTCGTCCAACGTGCTGCTCGACGGCACGTTCCAGCCGGCGCTCTCCGACTACGCGCTGGTCCCGGTGCTGACGGCGACGCACGCGGCGCAGGTGATGATGGCGTACAAGGCGCCCGAGTGCGTGGGGTCGCACGGGAAGCCGTCCAGGAAGAGCGACGTGTGGAGCCTCGGGATCCTCACCCTCGAGGTGCTCACCGGCAAGTTCCCGGCCTGCCGGCAGGGGCGGCAGGGCACCAGCGACCTCGCCGGGTGGGTGAACTCCGTCATCACGGAGGAGCGCACCGGCGAGGTGTTCGACAAGGACATGTCCGGCGGCAAGGGCAACGAGGAGGAGATGCTCAAGCTCCTCCAGGTGGCGCTCACCTGCTGCGAGGCCGACATCGACAAGAGGTTGGACCTCAAGTCGGCCCTCGCGGGCATCGAGGAGATCAGGGAGCCGGAGCCTGAATCCTCGTCGACGTTGACGGGCGAGGGAGAATCGAAATCATAACTACGATCGGGCAAACAAGTTCAAAACAATCCACACGCTGATCCGTAATATCAAATCAACCGAGACGATCCAGGAACGATCGATCGATCGATCGGATGCACTGAATTGCATGGCATGGTGGAACTCTGGGGCACGGGCGGGATCGACAGTTCGTGATGAGCTTAGCTCGATGGGTTGACCATCCATCTGATGAAGAACATATGTACATTTGAGCCGGGGGTGGTTGATGGAATCCATGACTAATTTTGAACGTGTAAATTAAATCCATCTAGCATAATTTGAGTTAAAGAGAACAAGAAGGAAAAAGGATGCGGCGTAGTGTGTAACAGAGTACATTGGTTCTTGCTTGTTTTCCCATGTTTTTTTATTTTTCACGAATACGCAAAGCTTGTGTATCATTCATTGATAGAAGGAGTTAGAATCAGTACAAATAGAGGAACATCACACAACACGAACACAAGGAGGCATGTACATCGCACCCGAAGCACAAAGATATGGGATGCTCCGCTAAGCAGAGGAAACTACACAACTAAACCCACAAAGCCACGAACAACAGAAGCAGATCGAACCAACAACATGTCCAACATCGACAAAGCCAGCACCGGAGACACCACGAGCGACAAGATAGCGCCTTCAAGAAGGAAAGCGATGCCATGACGCCGCCGCTATCCGATCCGGAGAACCGGACCTAGGGTTTTCCCTGAGCTTGAAGAGGGGCGCAGATGAAGGCCATAGCAGCGCCTCCAAGAAGGAAAACGACACATGCGAGTGTCACCGTTGCTAGCACTAGCAAACCAAGTAGAGGTTTCTCCCTGGCCTGATACTGAGCTATCCCAAAGCCGCCGGATCCGAAATCTGTGATGCGGAAGCCGCCAAGTTTGTAGGGGGGTTTTGGCCGCTGGAAGGTGGCACCTGGCGCCACCGGACACACGATATAGGATTTGGCACTAGTCAGGTGTGGATGCGTATGAGGGCGGGTGCGGTGAGGCAACGAGAATTGGCGCAGGGGAAGCAACGGTGACTAGCAACGCCATCAAGCTAGGACTGGAGAGAGCGCATATCCGAGTTGCCGGGGTAGTAGCCGTCAAAACGCCGATGAGCCGAGAGAGCTGAAAGGGACGCAACTACCAGATCGTGGGGCCAGGGCCAGAGCTGCACCGGGAGAGGCACCAGCAAGCCACGGTCACTGGAGAACACCGGTCCAGAGGCCTCTGGGGCCGGTGTCGGGGTTACGATCCTGACAATGAGTACTAGGGGTACGAATAAGGGGCAAAACCTAGCTACGGCGTAGGTGTAACACTCGGTGTTTAACGAGTTCGGGCCCCTCTCGGCGGAGGTAATAGCCCTACATCTCATGCCCCGAGGCTTGGTTTTGATTTGATGGGTATGGTTACAAAGGTTGCTCGACCCTATCTCAGGAAGTGGAGTGCGGCTTATATAGAGTACGCCGCAGCCCCATGTCCTCCACGTCGCGAGGGCATTTAATTACATTGATTTGTGTCAGTTACAGGTGTAAAGAGCCTCTACTACAGCAGTTACAGGTAACGGTAGTCTTGACTCCGCCTTAAGGGCAACTTAGGATTCCTCGACCGTTGTAGCTCCCACGCCGTCCCTTCACCTCTTTAGTCCGCGTGGTGGTTGTCCAGCCGAGTGACGGGTGGTCGTCTGAGTGGTGGTTGTCCAGCCGAGTGTTGTCGAACTGTTCGAGTGGACTTCCTGATATATGCATCCGAATACTGGTATGGTCCAGGGAGCTACCCATGGTGGTGATGGGCCCCATGTGGGTCCCATATGATGGGTCCTTGCCCCTGCCTGTAATAGGTGACCTCATCAGCCGGAGCAACGCCAACAATGCCCCACTACTTGGAGCCGCATGAACACCACATCAACCATCGTAGCCTCCACCGAATGCCGAAGCCACCACCGTAGAGCGAGGAGGTGGGTGCTGTCGGAGACGAGGGCTACCTGCACAAGGTAGGGCCGCGCCTGGCCACAACATCTGCGTCCACTCCCTGGCAAGACGCGACACCAGCAGGAAGGCTGGCTGCGTCCATGCAGAGGGAGGAGGCTGCAAAGGTGAGCTTCCAGGCGGCGGCGCCGGCCGGACCGAGGATGGGAGGGGCAGCCGAAGGGGGGCACCACACGCATGAGATCCAATCTCGGGGAGGGGCAGCCGTAGGAGGGCGTCGCGCGCATGAGATCCAATCTCGGAGAGGAGTGGGAGGGCGTAGTGCATGGAGGACGAAACAACGCCACAACACCTGGCCACGCCGGTCAAGGCCAACAGGAGGGAGGGTGTGCCAGAGGGGACCACGTCGCTCGAGGACGGATCTTGGGGAGGAGGGGGTTGCACCGCGCGAGGGGTTGGGGGACTATCCCACCAACACCATGCTAGGGACTGGCGTGGCTTTGTCGGGCGTCCCTCAGGTGGTGACGTGGGAAGGGAGCAGAGAGAGGGCTCCCGACGGTTGTCGGAGTAAATAACCATGGGTAGCCTAGCCGGCTCCCCCTGGCCCTTCTGAAAAAATTATGAGCCTATCCAGCCCTCAAGAATCCAAGACATGGGGCCGCCTTCCCCTTGCCGGCTGTCTCCCAGGCCGACTATCGGAAGGCGACCCGACTTTTAGCCCTCATGAAGAAAGCCGCGGGAGGGCCGACTCCGAGAAGCCGGCCGCGAGAAGGCCGACTCCAAGAAGCCGGCTTCCACAAAGCGGTCAAGATCATACCCTCGAAGTCTGCATCCACATAACGACAATGTAATGGGGCGTGGCTACAGTAAAGCCTGCCACCCCCGAATCCCGGAGCACGCCTGGCACAGTGCGCCATACGGGTGGCCATGACCCGTCCGGCGCGGCACTGTTGCCACGTTGACCCTGATGTCATCCATGACGGGCTGCCAGTGTGGCCCACGGGCGGTGGGCCCCTTCAGGCAGAGAGACACCCGAAGGCGGCCAGGCCTCTCCCAGTCGGCCCAAGACAGAGCAGGCTCTCCACAGCCGGCTTGCCACCCCCCTCGAAGGAGACACCCCATTAAGGAGACAAGACGCGGTGAGGCTACAACGATTACCCACCGGACGGCGGCACTGTAGCCACACCCACCCCGGCGAAGCCCTTGTCACCAGGATTGAGCAACAGTAACCAGCCACCGACAAGGCCCTGGACAGTGGGGCCTGCCTGTCGACCAAGGAGCCGGCAGCCGGCGGGACCCACTAGCCGGCGGGCCCCAACAGCCGGCGCAGAAGCCGGCGAGTGTAGACACAGACGGCTGGGCCCCACGCCCAGCCGGATTACCATTGTATCCCCGGGGGTAGGCCTATATAAACCCCCCGGGACACCCATGCAAAGGGTTGATCCCTGCTAGTTTTAGACACCATATAGGGAGGAGAAGAGATCGAGCAGAGCCCTTCTTCCTCCTCTCGCCAAACAGCTCGAGGAGCATCGTGTAGCTACTTGTTCATCTAGTGATCATGCGAAGACCCCGCAGAGCAGCAGTAGGGGTGTTATCTCCACGGAGAGCCCCGAAGCTGGGTAAGATTCGCCAGCGTGCATGTCTTTGCCTCATCCCACTTCCAGGCACCGGCGACATCTTATTGGCTCCCAAAATGATAAGCCACCCATTGGCATATGTCGCACCTACCACCCGACATTTGGCGCCCACCGTGGGGCCAGGTGCACCGTCGTCCGGAGACCTGTTCTGGACGGGAACCCTCTTCCTCCCCCGCGAGCGTAGCCAGCCCGGCACGCCCGACGACGCTTGCCACGACGCGCTGCAAGGCGTCACCAACGTCTGCGCAGCGAGCGGCCTCGCCGATCTCCTCGACAAGACCGTCATCTCTGATGAGCTCGCCTCCGACGCGGGCACCGACCACCTCGTCAACCTCCTCGGTCAGCTCCACGTCTCCGGCGAGCCTGCTGTGGACTTGGAGTCGGTTGGCTCCATCGATCCGATGCCTGTCGACTCCGACACGGCCTCACTCGACACTTTCCCCACCGACGTCACGATCTACAACAACCCGCTTCCCCGGGCCGATGGCTGCGACGCTGTCACCACCGAGGTGATGGTCATCGGCCACGGCGGCGCTTCTGACGAGAGCGCCCACGACGCCCCGCACGCGGCGGTCCACGATTTGTCCATCCCCCTCTCGGCCGATGCCGACGCTGAAGCACTGGAGGCTCGCCGCCTCGCCCTCCTCGCGGAGGGCCGGAAGTTGGTTTCCATGAGACGCCTCGCTGAGGCCCACCGACGCGAAGCCGACCGCGCCGCCTTTGGCACGCCGCCCCCAGGCGGGCCCAGCCGGGCCGGCGTTGTCAGACAGCGCGGCGCTGTCGTCGCCGACACGTTAGGAGTCGACCGCCCAGTCTACGCCACTCCACTCGAGAACCTGCGCGCCGCCCAAGTGGCCGTAGACGAGCTAGACGGACTGGGGGCCGAAGAACTCCCCCACATGACCCGATGCATCCAGCAGCTAATCGATGCAGCCGCGCAGCGGCACGAAGCCGACGCCCGCGCGGAAAGCCCTCCCCCGCGCCGAGATCACGGCGCGACGTCCCGGACGCCGACTACGGGTAAAACCTGCGTGCGGCGTGAGAAAGAGCCGGCTGCCAGCCGAAGCCGAACCCGAATCTCCATCGAGCGAGACGCAGAAGGCCACCCCCGGGCCGTGGAGTGGCGGGGCAACCCACCTCCGCCTTGGCCCCGTGGAGAGAGATATCCCACCCCACCGCCTGTTGCGCAGCCGACTCTCAGCAGCCGGCTAGGTCTCCGCGAAGGAGTCGGCGAGAACGACGCCCGCGATCGGATCGACCGCCTGGCGCGATCCCTGGCGCTGGAAGAAGAAGACGATGTTGGCCCGCCTTGCTTCGGCCCCCGCATCTGCGACGAGCCTTTCCCCAAAGGGTTCTCGCTCCCAAGAGACACGCCCAAGTACAACGGCTCCGTGAAGCCGAAAGATTGGTTAATCGACTACTCCACGGTGGTTAGCATAGCAAACGGCAACAGGCGCGTTGCCGTGAAGTACGTGCCCTTCATGCTGCAAGGCACGGCGCGGACCTGGCTCAACAGCCTCAAGCCATACAGCATCAATAGCTGGCTAGATTTCACAGAAGCCTTCGTCCGCAACTTCACCAACACCTACAAGCGGGCTCCCAAGCCCAGACAGCTCTCCTTGTGCGTACAAGGCCCCGCCGAGTCTACTCGCGACTACCTCACGCGTTGGGCCGAGCTCCGCAACTCTTGCGAAGGAGTGCACGAGGTGCAAGCCATAGAATACTTCATTGCCGGGTGCCTAGAAGGCACCCTCCTCAAGCACAAGCTCCTCTACGACGAGCCGACCACCCTCGACGAGCTTCTGGTCATAGCGGACAAGTACGCCACCGCCGACTCCTCAATGAAGACCGAACTCCGGGTAGACGCGTCCGGGAAGGTACTCAACCCGGCGCCCAAGACGCCGGCTGGGGACTCCGGCCGACGCCCACACCAGAACGACCACAAGCGCAAGGGCCCCGTGCCGCCTTCCGCCAGTCGGCAGGTGGCCACAGTCGAAGACGAGTGGCCCGAAGGGCGGCCCGCGCCCAAGAAACCCAAGGGCGGCAGGCCGGCTTGGCAGCCATCCTTCTCCTACGAGCAAACTCTCGACGCCCCGTGCAAGTTCCACAGCAGCGCGAAGCCGTCCAACCACATGCCCCGGAAGTGCCACTGGCTCACCCGAATCTCCAAAGGCGAAGGGCTCGCGCCGCCTCCGCCTGCCGGTCCGCCGCCTCCGGCTCCGCAGCCGCCGACCGCTCAGCCCGCAGTCGGAGCCGTGCACGATGAGTTCCCCGACGAGCATGCCACCTATGTCATCTTTACAAGCCAGCTCGAAGACCGGCGCAGCAAACGCCGAGAGCACCAGGAAGTCAGCATGGTCGCTGCCAACCCCGCCAAGCACATGCACTGGTCAGAAAAACCTATCGGCTGGAGCCGGGCCGACCACCCAGAGGTGATGCCATCTCCCGGCTCTTATGCGTTGGTTCTGGATGCCACCCTTGCAACGGACAGACGCGCCGCCCGTTTCTCCCACGTGCTGATAGACGGCAGGAGCAGCATCAACATCCTGTACCGTGACACCCTGGAGAAGCTGAACGCCAAGACAAAGCAACTCATGCCTACTCGGACTGTGTTCCATGGCATTGTACCCGGCCTGTCATGCGCCCCCATTGGCAAGATCAAGGTTGATGTACTCTTTGGGGACAAGGAGCATTTCTGCCGAGAAGCGATCTGGTTTGAAGTGGTGAACCTGGAGAGCCCCTACCATGCATTGCTTGGCCGACCTTCCTTGGCCAGGTTCATGGCAGTTCCCCACTATGCTTACCTCAAGATGAAGATGCCGAGCGCCAAGGGCGTCATCACCATAGCCGGCGATTACAAGAAATCTTCCGAGTGCGCAGAAGCCAGCAGCCGGCTGGCCGAGTCCCTTGTGATTGCCGAAGAAAAGAAGATGTTGGACTGAGTCGTGGCCATGGCCGACAAATAGTCGGCCTTGTCCCCCGATCCCAAGGAGTATGATGCTCAAGGATCTTTCCAGCCGACCAAGGAGATGAAGAAGATACCTCTTGACCCCGAGCACCTAGAGAGGTTTGCCGTCATCGGGGCAAACCTAAACAGCAAATAGGAAGGCGAGCTCGCCGATTTCCTTCGTGAGAATCAGGATATCTTTGCATGGTCCCCCAAGGACATGCCGGGTGTTCCGAAGGAATTCGCCGAGCACAAACTACACATCCGAGAAGACGCAAAACCAGTCAAACAACCCCTCCGCCGACTGTCGGAGGAGAAAAGAAGGATTGTAGGAGAAGAGATAGCCCGGCTACTGGCAGCCGGCTTCATTATGGAAGTTTTCTTTCCAAAGTGGCTCGCCAACCCGGTCCTCGTGTTAAAGAAGAATAACAAGTGGCGCATGTGCATAGACTACACGAGCCTCAACAAGGCCTGCCCCAAAGATCCCTTTGCCCTGCCAAGGATTGATCAAGTGATAGACTCCACGGCCGGGTGCGAGCTGTTGAGTTTCTTGGATGCTTACTCAGGATACCACCAGATAAAGTTAGATCTGGAAGACCGCCTGAAGACCGCCTTCATCACGCCATTCGGAGCCTTTTGCTACCTGACTATGACATTCGGCTTGAGAAATGCCGGTGCCACTTTCCAGCGTTGCATGCAGAAGTGCCTCCTCAAGCAGCTCGGCAGAAATGCCCACGTCTACGTAGACGACATTGTGGTGAAGACGGAGAAGCACGGCACCTTGCTGGAAGACCTCAAGGAAACATTTGAGAACCTACGCAGGTTCCAAATCAAGCTCAACCCCGAGAAATGCGTGTTCGGAGTGGCAGCCGGCCAGCTCCTAGGCTTCCTGGTCTCCGAACGCGGCATCGAATGCAACCCGGTAAAGATCAAGGCCATTGAGAGAATGGCGATTCCCACCAAACTTCGGGATGTCCAGAAGTTCACCGGATGCTTGGCCTCCCTGAACCGCTTCATCAGCCGGCTCGGAAAGAAAGCTCTCCCCCTCTACCGCCTCATGAAGAAGACCACTCACTTCGAGTGGAATGACCAAGCCGACCAAGCTTTTCACGAGCTGAAGAAGATGCTGTCCACACCGCCTGTCCTGGCGGCGCCGACTGAGAAAGAGCCCATGCTCCTCTACATTGCCGCAACCAGCTGGGTGGTTAGCACCGTCATCGTAGTCCAACACCCAGAAGAGGACCGAGCCCAGCCGGTCCAGAGGCCGGTGTACTATTTGAGCGAGGTGCTGTCTACCTCGAAGCAGAACTACCCGCACTACCAGAAGATGTGCTATGGCGTGTACTTCGCCGCCAAGAAGCTGAAGCCCTACTTCCAAGAGCATCCCATCACGGTCGTATGCACCGCCCCGCTGGCCGAGATCATAGGCAGCCGGGATGCATCCGGCCGGGTGGCGAAATGGGCCATCGAGCTGGCCCCTTACACGATCTTCTACCAGCCTTGTACCGCCATCAAGTCCCAAGCATTGGCCGACTTCCTCGTCGACTGGGCCGAGACCCAGTACCTGCCGCCAGCTCCCGACTCCACTCATTGGCGCATGCACTTCGATGGGTCCAAGATGCGCACCGGCTTGGGAGCCGGCGTCATCCTCACCTCTCCCAAAGGCGACAAGCTCAGATACACGCTGCAAATTCACTTTGCCGCCTCCAACAACGTGGCCGAGTACGAGGCGCTCATACACGAGCTCCGGCTTGCCAAAGAGCTCAGCATTCGCCGGATCCTATGTTATGGCGAGTCGGACTTGGTGGTCCAGCAATCATCCGGCGACTGGGATGCCAAGGACGCAAATATGGCAAGCTACCGCTTCCTCGTTCAGCAGATCAGTGGGTATTTTGAAGGATGCGAGTTCCTCCATGTACCGCGAGCTGACAACGAGCCAGCTGATGCCCTGGCTCGAATAGGCTCCGCTCGGCAAGCAATACCAACCGGTGTCTCTCTACAACACCTCCTCAAGCCGTCTATCAAGCCGTCTCCAGAGTCCGATTCCATCTTCGTACCGCCTGACCCCGATACAGCCGGGCCCGGCTCGAAGAACCAAGAAGGTGACCCGGGGACTTCGATAGTCGGCCAGGGGACATCAGCAGGCGGCTCGGAGACTTTCGTAGTTACGCCCGACCCGGGGACTGCCACACCCGGCTCGGGGACTGCGGTAGTCGGCCCGGAGACTGCACCAACACAACAGGCGGCGGCCGACTCCAGCATTTCACCACCCAGCCCGCCCGCCCTGGTCGCAATAGCCGCATTGGCAATAGAAGAAGTCGCAGCTCCATCATGGGCTCAGTCCATCCTCAACTTCCTAATAAACCAAGATCTGCCGGCTGACGAAACAGAGGCAAGACAAGTCCAACGCCGAGCCAGAGCATACACAATCGTCAACAGAGAGCTCGTCAAGCGCAGTGTCACTGGGGTCCTCCAGCGATGCGTCGAGCAAGAGAAGGGCATTGCAATCCTCAGAGACATCCACCAAGGAGAATGCGGCCACCATGCGGCCTCATGATCACTCGTCGCCAAAGCTTTCCTCCATGGTTTCTTTTGGCCGACTGCTTTGGATGACGCCAAGGGGTTAGTTAAACATTGCAAAGGATGCCAACTCTTCAGCTCCAAGCAACACATGCCGGCTTCAGCACTCAAGACCATTCCCCTCACTTGGCCCTTCGCCGTTTGGGGACTGGACATGGTGGGCCCATTCAAGACGGCGTGCGGAGGCATGACACATCTGCTTGTCGCCGTGGACAAATTCACTAAATGGATTGAGGCAAAGCCGATCAAGAAGCTGAATGGGCCGACTGCCGTGACATTTATCGCAGATATAACAACTCGGTACAGCTTGCCACACAGCATCATCACCGACAATGGCACGAATTTCGCCAAGGGAGCCTTGGCACGTTTCTGCGCGACGCAAGGCATCCGGTTGGACTTAGCGTCCGTTGCCCACCCGCAGTCAAACGGCCAGGTCGAGCGAGCCAACGGCCTCATCCTTTCCGGCATCAAGCCCCGACTGGTGGTACCACTGGAGCGTTCAGCCGACTGTTGGCTCGATGAGCTGCCGGCCGTCCTCTGGAGTCTGCGCACTACCCCAAACAAGTCAACCGGCTTCACTCCTTTCTTCCTCGTGTATGGTGCCGAGGCGGTCATCCCAACTGACATCGAGTTCGACTCGCCTTGGGTAACCATGTACACGGAAGCGGAGGCCAAGGAAGCACGAGAAGACGGCGTCGACCTGCTGGAAGAAGGCAGGCTGTTAGCCCTCAACCGGTCTGCCATCTATCAGCAGGGCCTGCGCCGCTACCACAGCCGGAAGGTCAAGCCAAGATCCTTCCAAGAGGGCGATCTTGTGCTCTAGCTGATCCAGCGAACAGCCGGCCAGCTCAAGCTCTTGGCCCCTTGGGAGGGCCCCTTCGACATCAGCAGAGCTTTAGGCAATGACTCCTACTACCTGATCGACGCGCAGAAGCCGAAGGCACGAAAGAGAGACGACTCCGGCAAGGAGTCGGAACGACCATGGAACGCCAACCTCCTCCGAAGATTTTACAGTTGAAATGCAGTATGTATCGCGCTAACTTTTGTACTAAGCACGAGACAATAGGCCCCCCGAGGAGAGCTCGGGGACTGCCATCTTTTATCTATGAATGAAGAGTATCATGCTTATGACCTTGTCATTACATTCACTTTTTCCGTCCGGCACCGGGTTCGACTAGTCGGCCTGGGGACTGGCCGCCTGGAGTTATATTAGAAGTCCTACCTGCGGTCAGACAAGTAGTGTGCTGGCTCCCAAGCCTTCTCTTGCCAAAAGGCACAGATTGAAGAACCGGCTGTCCGGCTGGCAAGAGTTAAAGGCAGGAAAGGACGCCCACACGAAAAACGGCTAGGGACTAACAGACTAATATAACAAAAGCCGGTTTTTCTCCCACCACCGACCGACTACCAGAGTAGCCGGCCGGCCGGCTTCCATTCACCTCGCTTCAATCTAAGAAAGCTCGAGTACTTGCCTTCCCAAAAGGGGAAGGCGACAAAGGAAACAACCTAAGGATAAAAAGCATACACGAATGGAAACCAAACACGCACACAATAATATTTACATAAAAGACCTTCAAAAGGCCAGCATTCAACATAGTTTGAATACACCCCCAGTGGGTGGAACTGCGCAAGTTTAATAAAATTGTTCAAAAGGCAACAAGCAAGAAAAAACAAGGACGGCATATTAAGCCAAGGGAGCGACTGGCGAGTCAGGCAGGTCGGTGGAGACGGCAGTGCCGGCTGGAGGAGTGGCCGGCTGGCGAACCTCGGCATGATCACCGCCTCCCGCAGAGGGCGCGCTAGCACGCGCCTCATTGCTGGAGGCACGATTAGGCTGAGGCTGGCTGGCCGCTTCACCGGCCGGCTCAATGTCTTCGCCTTCCTCTCCTTCGTCATCTTCGCCTTCATCGCTGGAGGCGATCTCCTCTGCCGAGTCCTCACCCGCTGCCGGGTCCAGCCCGAACCACTCCTCCGGCTGGGCAACGCCGTCGTCATTAATTTCAGGAGCGAAGACGCTGATGTCAGTGCACTCGGCGATCGTCGAAGCGCGCTGAGCGATAGCCGGCCACACCTCCTCCATCTCTTCATCGGCCTCCAGCCGCCAGGTGCGCAGCTGGTCCAGGTTCAGCCCCGGATACCAGGCTCGGACGAACTCCAGCGCCCGCCCAGCTCCAAGCCGGGCTGCCGATGCCTTCCAGGCCTCGAAGCGGCCAACCGCAACCTCCAGCCAGTCGGCAGTCCGAATCGGGGTGCGGGGAATCGTCTCGCTTGGCCAGAGGGCGGCCAACACCTGCGCCCCGGCGCGCTGGAGGCGGCGGAGCATACGGTGAGCCGGCTGCAGCCGGGCTTGGACGGCCAAGAGTTGCCCCTCGAGCGTCCGGCTCGCGTCCGGCGCGATTTCAGCCCCCGCCTGCCGGCGCGTCTCGCGATGGGCCTCGATGGTTTGGGCGGCGAAGAAGGAGTAGTCGGAAAGTAGTCTGCACGGAGAACAAAAAACAGCAAAAGTCAGAACACAAATCAGGGATCAAGGGGCAAGCAAGGAGTGAAGAAGGCGGCTTATCATCGATCAGATCCTCGATACGACCGAAGCCCTCGCTCAGTGCCTGCTTCGCCTCAGCCCAGCCCGCCGCTTCGGTCTCGAGCTCGGCCTTCAGGGCGTCCTCGCTGTCCTGCGCCTTCTTCAGGGCCGCCTTGTGGCTCTCCTCTTGGTCGGCCAACTTCTTGGCCAGGTGATCACGCTCCAGGACCAAGGCGTTGTACTCGGCTTCCTTGGCGCGAAGGGCGGCCTGGGCCCCGCTGAGCTGCCCCCTCAAGTCGGCATTGGCTCCTGCAAGCATGAAGACAAAGGAAAAATTAATAAGGAAGAAGTCGTCAAGGAAGATCCGACCCGGCTGCTCAGCAGTCGGCCCGAATCTCGGGGACTACACCTAGTGGGTGCGCTGATGCGCCCCCACAGGAGATGAACGAAACAAAGCACGCACTCCGGCTGCTGGTCAGATCCTCGGTTCTCCGGCCCAGCTCTTGAGCCTGGGAGTTGAAAGCGGCAGCGCGGAGGTTATGATACTCTTGGAAGATTATACAGGAGGCGAGGATAAGTTAAGTTGTCAGGACCTAGTAAGTTCCAAGCCGCCCGCGCAGTAGCCGACTCGGAACTCGGGGACTACACCCAGTGGGTGTGCTGACGCGCCCCCACGGAAGAAATCAAAAGAGCAAAATAACCGAGGCCAGAAGACTCACCCGGATGACGGCCCGCATCACGAGGAACTCTTGGGTGTATAGCTGCAGCAAGGCGGCCTGAGCTTGAAGCTGGTTCCGGACCTCCTGGGTCGCCGCGTTCAGCTCACCCGTCTCCCCGCTGGGAGTCCACTTGGAAGTGCTGGCGCTGGCCGCCTCCAGGGCCTCCGCCGTCTGGCTGGCGCCCGCAGCTCGGTGCGGTTCCGGCACGGAGGCGCCACCCCCTGCGTGCCGGCGGAATGCCGGCTGCACCTCGAGGCCGGCCCCTGCCTCCGGCTCGCCCCCGGTCGGTTGCTCTGGCGCCGCAGCTGATTGGCCGCTTTGGCCCGCTCCAGTCGGCGCCGTCTGCGGCGCCCCCTCCACGAAGATCACGTGGTCCTCCCTCCTCTCCATCACCGGTGGGTCTTGGTCGACCTCCTCCGACGGGGCACGGGGATGTCGGGGGCCACGGCGCGGAGGGGAACGACAAGCAGCGGAGGCTGGTTGTGCGAGGCCTCCGCCTCCGTCTTCGCGGCTGCCGCCTCCACCCGGGCCTTGGCCGCCGCGTCGGCCTGCTCCTTCATCGCCTGGGCGGTCCTTCGCTCCGCCGCCTCCCGCTCCTCCCGCGCCTCCCGTGCGTTCCGCTCCGTGGCCTCCCTAAGGTCGGCGCGGGGATCCACGCGACGGGAGCCTGAAGACCCTCCAGTCGGCCCGACTACGGAGCCGCCAGGACCCCGCTCAAGGGAAAGCGGTGCCCTGTCCGGCGAGCAAAGAAAGGTTTAGAAGAGCTTCGGTCGAAAAGGACAACAAAAATATATATATACAAGACATTCGACGACTTACGCCGAGATCGCCTGCGGCTGTTTCACCGCCTTGCGGAAGCGGGCCGCCTTCACGGCCGCCTCATCCCGCTTGGTCGCCGCCGTAGAAGCCTTGGATTTCTTCGGCCGGCTGCCGAAGAAGGTTGACGCGGCCCGGCGCTTCTGCGCGCCGCCACGGGCAGCCGGCGCGGCAGACGGGCCCGTGCCTTGATGATCAAGCGCCGGCTGGCGGTGCGGGGCAGCTTTGACCTCGTCGTCGTCCGGCCAGTCTTCGAAGCCGGCCCCGAGCCCCGCGCCTCCGGCCTCGTCGCCTTCCCCCATGATGGCGTCTTCCATGGCGGCCGCTCCCAGGTCTGGATCGTCGGCGTCGTCCACTGTGCGGTCGGGGAGGAGTTGGCGCTCTACCCCTGCGGCCCCGGCCGTCGGCAGAAGAAGAGGGTTCTGCTAAAGGCAAACCAACTGGTCAGAGGTCGGCTATCATGAGGCCGGCTACAAAAAGGAAGAAAAGAAGAAAAAACTTACGCAGGCGGAGGGTTGGCGCGGGAATACGGCTCCTTGCCGTATCGCCAATCCTCGGCAAGCTTACAGTTGGAGATGTAGTTCACCATGTAAGACACCTCTGCATGAGGCATCTCCCTGGTGCTCAGCCGACACGGGTCGAAGCGGCCGCTCATCTGGCAAATCATGTGAGGCCGGCCTTGGAGCGGAAGTACCCGGCGCTCCACGAAGGCGGCCACCAAGTCGGCTCCGGTCAGGCCCTCCGACTAGGTCATCACCCGAAGCCAGGAGACGGCTGCGTTCCCGGCCTGAGACAACGACCTGGCCCGGTAGCTCCACGAAGGTCGCCTACGTAAGCCGGCAGGTTGACGTAGTCGCCTTGCTGGGCGACGTTCTTCACGTAAAAGTAGGACTTCTGCCAGAGCTTCACCGACTAGATCAGTGGAATGGGCGGGAACGGATTGTTCTCGCCTGTCTGCCTCATGGCAATGAAGGCTCCGCAGGGGGCGGGCACGCCCGCGATGACAGTGCCGAGCTTGCTCTGGAAGAATTCCCCCCAGAGCTCGAGCGTGGGAAGAACCCCAAGAAAGCCCTCGCACAGGCTGAAGAAAGCCGACAACAGCATCACCGCGTTGGGCGTGAGGTGATGTGGCTGGAGGTGGTAGAATTCAAGGAAGGCTCGAAGGAATCCGCTCGCCGGGAGGCCGAAGCCGCGCAGGCAGTGCGAGCGGAAGATCACTCGCTCGCCCTCCTCCGGTGCCGGCGAAATCTCCCTCGCCGGCGCTTGACGAACCCGTAGGAAGTTCTCGCCCGGCAGGCGCCGCGTCCGGGGAGGAACTCGATGTGGTCCTCGTGGACGTTGGAGCCATCCCACGAGCTCGACAGCGCCATGGGAGCAACACGGCAAGGAGCAAGACGATGCGATGGCGGAGACGCGCACGACCCCGCTACGGCGGGACCAAAGGAACTGAGAGGTCCGACGGCGGAACGACGCAGCAATGGGTGGCTGCGGCGGCGGAAAGAAGAAGAAGGAAGGCGGGAAGGGGCGGAGCGAGGGAGAGCGTGCGAGCCTCTGCCGCTCCCCCTCCTCCCCCTACTTATAGACCCGCGCGGCGGAGCCGAGGAGGCGTGGCGTGGGGGAACGTGGGGATCAACTGTGCCCACTCCCCCACGTCCCGTGATTATTGCACCCTGATGGCGTAATAAAACCGCTGCGGGAAGGCGAGCGGTCCGCGTGGGCGGAAGAAGATCCGCGCTCGGGCCGAGGCCTAGGAGTGGCGGGCCCGGGCCTGCGGCGGCGTCCCGTCGCGCGCGTGCACTGGCAGGATATCCTTGCCACGTGGCCCGCGGGATGGCGTGCGGTCACCTCGCAGGCCGACCCGCGTTCCCGCCTATGAGAAACGGGGCTTTCCGAAGACGGCGCGCACAAGCACAGCCGGCCCCTCAGGGTAGGAAGCTGACCGAGCTTCTCGCCCTTTGTCAGCCTCGAAGCTCGATCAGCTTTGGGGACTACTGTCGGAGTAAATAACCATGGGTAGCCTAGCCGGCTCCCCCTGCCCCTTCTGAAAAAATTACGAGCCTATCCGGCCCTCAAGAATCCAAGACATGGGGCCGCCTTCCCCTTGCCGGCTGTCTCCCAGGCCGACTATCGGAAGGCGACCCGACTTTTAGCCCTCATCAAGAAAGCCGCGGGAGGGCCGGCTCCGAGAAGCGGGTCGCGAGAAGGCCGACTCTAAGAAGCTAGCTTCCACAAAGCAGTCAAGATCGTACCCTCGAAGTCTGCATCCACATAACGGCAATGTGACGGGGTGTGGCTACAGTAAAGCCTGCCACCCCCGAATCCCGGAGCACGCCTGGCACAGTGCGCCGTACGGGTGGCCATGACCCGTCCGGCACGGCACTGTTGCCACGTTGACCCTGATGTCATCCATGACGGGCTGCCAGTGTGGCCCACGGGCGGTGGGCCCCTTCAGGCAGAGAGACACCCGAAGGCGGCCAGGCCTCCCCCAGTCGGCCCAAGACAGAGCCGGCTCTCCACAGCCGGCTTGCCACCCCCTCGAAGGAGACGCACCATTAAGGAGACAAGACGCGGTGAGGCTACAACGATCACCTGCCGGACGGCGGCACTGTAGCCACGCCCACCCCGGCGAAGCCCTCGTCACCAGGATTGAGCAACAGTAACCAGCCACCGACAAGGCCCTGGACAGTGGGGCCTGCCTGTCGACCAAGGAGCCGGCAGCCGGCGGGACCCACCAGCCGGCGGGCCCCAACAGCCGGCGCAGAAGCTGGCGAGTGTAGACACAGACGGCTGGGCCCCACGCCCAGCCGGATTACCATTGTATCCCCGGGGGGTAGGCCTATATAAACCCCCCGGGACACCCATGCAAAGGGTTGATCACTGCTAGTTTTAGACACCACATAGGGAGGAGAAGAGATTGAGTAGAGCCCTTCTTCCTCCTCTCGCCAAACAGCTCGAGGAGCATCGTGTAGCTACTTGTTCATCTAGTGATCATGCGGAGACCCCGCAGCGCAGCAGTAGGGGTGTTATCTCCACGGAGAGCCCCGAAGCTGGGTAAGATTCGCCGGTGTGCATGTCTTCGCCTCATCCCGCATCCAGGCACCGGCGACGTCTTACTGGCTCCCACAATGATAAGCCACCCGTTGGCATATGTCGCACCTACCACCCGACAACGGTGGTGGCGCGGGTTACCCATGTTTCGCTAGCATTGGGCGACGCGGGATCAGGTGTTCTTTTGGCCTCTACTTCGTCGTCGAAAATTTGTGAATTGTCCCCCCCTCTGTTTTTCCATGTTCTCGAATTCATATTGTAGAGGTTAGATGTATATCTACTACCCCTATGGTGTTACCTTCCCAAACGAAACCCCCTCGGGACCCCCTTGCGACGCCTCCCTAGGGTCCCGCCACTGGGAGATCCCTAGCGCCACCTGCTACCTCTTTTAGCACTGCGTTGGTTTTCCCCGAAGAGGAAGGGATGATGTAGTAAAGTAGCGTAAGTATTTCCCTCATTTTTTGAGAACCAAGGTATCAATCCAGTAGGAGGCTACGCGCAAGTCCCTCGTACCTGCACAAAATAAATAAATCCTCGCAACCAACACAAATAGGGGTTGTCAATCCCTATGAGGCCACTTACGAGAGTGAGATCTGATAGATATGATAAAGATAATATTTTTGGTATTTTTATGATAAAGATGCAAGTAAAATAAAGGCAAAGTAAATAAGAAAGTAGTAAGAGAACAATATGATGAAGATAGACCCGGGGGCCATAGGTTTCACTAGTGGCTTCTCTCGAGAGCATAAGTATTCTACGGTGGGTGAACAAATTACTGTTGAGCAATTGACAGAATTGAGCATAATTATGAGAATATCTAGGCATGATCATGTATATAGGCATCACGTCCGAGACAAGTAGACCGACTCCTGCCTGCATCTACTACTATTACTCCACTCATCGACCGCTATCCAGCATGCATCTAGAGTATTAAGTTAAAAACAGAGTAACGCCTTAAGAAAGATGACATGATGTAGAGGGATAGACTCATGCAATATGAAGAAAACCCCATATTGTTATCCTCGATGGCAACAATACAATATGTGCCTTGCTGCCCTTACTATCACCGGGAAAGGACACCGCAAGATTGAACCCAAAGCTAAGCACTTCTCCCATTGCAAGAAAGATCAATCTAGTAGGCCAAACCAAACTGATAATTCGAAGAGACTTGCAAAGATAACCAATCATATATAAAAGAATTCAGAGAAGATCCAAATATTATTCATAGATAGACTTGATCATAAACCCACAATTCATCGTTCTCAACAAACACACTGCAAAAAGAAGATTACATCGAATAGATATCCACAAGAGAGGGGGAGAACATTGTATTGAGATCCAAAAAGAGATAAGATGCTATCTAGCTACTAACTATGGACCCGTAGGTCTAAGATAAACTACTCACACTTCATCAGAGAGGCTATGGTGTTGATGTAGAAGCCCTCCGTGATCGATGCCCCCTCCGGCGGAGCTCCGGAACAGGCCCCAAGATGGGATCTCGTGGATACAGAAAGTTACGGCGGTGGAATTAGGGTTTTGGCTCCTGTTCTGATCGTTTGGGGGTACGTGGATATATATAGGAGGAAGAAGTACGTCGATGGAGCAGCAGGGGGCCCACGAGGGTGGGGGACGCGCCTGGTAGGGTAGGGCGCGCCCCCTACCTCGTGGCCTCCTGTTACGTGCCTTGGCACAGGGTCCAAGTCTCCTGAGTTGTATTCGATGAGAAAATCACGTTCCCGAAGGTTTCATTCCGTTTGGACTCCGTTTGATATTCTTTTTCTTCGAAACCCTAAAACAGGCAAAAACCAGCAATTCTGGGCTGGGCCTCCGGTTAATAGGTTAGTCCCAAAAATAATATAGAAGTGGATAATAAAGCCCAATAATGTCCAAAACAGTAGATAATATAGCATGGAGCAATCAAAAATTATAGATACATTGGAGACGTATCACCACCAACAACAGTCAACATCACAGCCCTCCCTGCTATCGCCGGCTTAGGACGTGGTGGCGACGGGCCTGACACCGAAGGGCCGAGGTGATGGATGCGGCAGCCATCCCCATGGAGCGGCCGTGGCAGGGACATTTGGGAGAAAGCGTGCAGCAGCCAGGGCGGCGTCCCTGGTTGTGCCGCGGCGGTGGTCGCCCCGATTGCCGGCAGGAATCCGTGGGTTCTCCAGCGAGGCGAGTGTGGATCTAGATCCCACCCAGATCCATTTTCGGTTTTGCCTATGGCCGATCAGCAGCGCGTTGAGGGGTCGGTGAGGGCTACTAGTTCCCTGTCTGTGTACCATTAGCTGCACGCGCTATCGTGGCATAGCTCAGCACGGACTGATACGTCTCCAACGAATCTATAACTTTTGATTGTTCCATGCTATTATATTACCAACCTTGGATGTTTTATATGCATTTATATGCTATTTTATATGATTTTTTGGACTAACCTATTAACCTAGAGCCCAGTGTCACTTTCTGTTTTTTTGTTGTTTTTGAGTATCGCAGAAAAGGAAAATCAAATGAAGTCCAATCAACCTGAAACTTCACGAAACTTATTTTTGGACCAGAAGAAGGACATGGAGTAAAAGAGTTGGGCCAGAAGAGTTCCGGGCTGCCCACGAGGGTGGGGGCGCGCCTCCCTACCTCGTGGACAGCCCGGAGACCCCCCTGACTTGTTCTCGACGCCAAAACATCCTATATATACTGAAACTTCCAGAAAGAAACCTAGATCGGGAGTTCCGCTGCCAGAAGCCTCTGTAGCCACCGAAAACCAACCTAGACCCGTTCCGGCACCCTGCCGGAGGGGAGGAATCCCTCTTCGGTGGCCATCTTCATCATCCCGTCGCTCTCCATGACATGGAGGGAGTAGTTCACCCTCGGGGCTGAGGGTATGTACCAGTAGATATGTGTTTGATCTCTCTCTCTCTCTCTCTCGTGTTCTTGATTCGGCACGATATTGATGTATCGCGAGCTTTGCTATTATAGTTGGATCTTATGATGTTTCTCCCCCTCTACTCTCTTGTGATGGATTGAGTTTTCCCTTTGAAGTTATCATATCGGATTGAGTCTTTAAGGATTTGAGAACACTTTATGTATGTCTTGCATGTGCTTATCTGTGGTGACAATGGGATATCACGTGATCCACTTGATGTATGTTTTGGTGATCAACTTGCGAGTTCCGTGACCTCGTGAACTTATGCATAGGGGTTGGCACACGTTTTCGTCTTGACTCTCCGGTAGAAACTTTGGGGCACTCTTTGAAGTTCTTTGTGTTGGTTGAATAGATGTATCTGAGATTGTGTGATGCATATCGTATAATCATACCCACGGATACTTGAGGTGACATTGGAGTATCTAGGTGACATTAGGGTTTTGGTTGATTTGTGTCTTAAGGTGTTATTCTAGTACAAACTCTAGGATAGATCAAACGGAAAGAATAGCTTCATGTTATTTTACTATGGACTCTTGAATAGATCGATTAGAAAGAATAACTTTGAGGTGGTTTCGTACCCTACAATAATCTCTTCATTTGTTCTATGCTATTAGTGACTTTGGAGTGACTCTTTGTTGCATGTTGAGGGATAGTTATATGATCCAATTATGTTATTATTGTTGAGAGAACTTGCACTAGTGAAAGTATGAACCCTAGGCCTTGTTTCAACGCATTGCAATACCGTTTGTGCTCACTTTTATCATTAGTTACCTTGCTGTTTTTACATTTTCAGATTACAAAAACCTATATCTACCATCCATATTGCACTTGTATCACCATCTCTTCGCCGAACTAGTGCACCTATATACAATTTACCATTGTATTGGGTGTGTTGGGGACACAAGATACTCTTTGTTATTTGGTTACAGGGTTGTTTGAGAGAGACCATCTTCATCCTACGCCTCCCATGGATTGATAAACCTTAGGTCATCCACTTGAGGAAAATTTGCTACTGTCCTACAAACCTCTGCACTTGGAGGCCCAACAACGTCTACAAGAAGAAGGTTGTGTAGTAGACATCACGGACTCATCTTGATTTTGGTGTGGGATGCCTCGATTGTTAGTGAAAATCGTGTCGACCTCGGTCATGATGGATGATGGCGGCGTTTGAAGGTATATCTTTAGATCTTGCAATCGAATCTTTTAGTTTCTTGTTTTATCACTAGTTTAGTTTATAAAATAAAAATAAAAAATGGAATTGAGGATACCTCATATGCTTCACCTTTTTAATGTCTTCCATGAAAATAACGATTCCGATAATTGTGCCAAAGTGTTAGAAGAAGAATGTGTCGACATTGTGGGAACGGGGGTCCCCAGACTTGCCTGCCTGCCGCCCACGATGTGGCTGAGCTAGCAGGTCTGTACGGCCCATCTTCATCGACGAGGTATTCATGACCCTCGCGAGGTGCCAAGTCTCGAGAGGCGGGTGACACAAGACCTCATCAGGAGCGGCCTCGCTAGGGGCATAGAGATCAAGGCAAGGCAAACCTCGCGAGGTCCTCGTGACGTGAGCCATGACGATCGAGACCAGGCGGGCGCCAGCGTGCGCAGTGTCCTTGGTTCCTCTTTGGTGCCAAGGGGGCAAGCGCAGGAGCGGAGTATCGAGGCATCAAGAAAAGGTTTCCATATCGGTGCAACGAGACCAAGACCAGCAGGACGGCAAGACGGAGGTCACCATGGAGCCCAACACGGCGTCACCACCAGAGCCTTTTGTAGGTGAAGACTACTTTTGTCAGGATAAGCTGTACTAGATGTCCCCTTTCAAATTGGCCGTTGTTGGCTCCCTTCCCGCTTAATATTTGGGGAGAGGACCAGGGCCTATATAAGTAGAACTAGCCACCACAGTAGGGGGGACAAAAAATGAGAGAAAGAGAAGGAGAATTCATTCAGAGGCATCTCACCCACACAAGTTCACCAAGCACAAGAACACCTCAACCTCAGGAGGTCTGTTCTTCCCCTTGTACTATTCATCATCAGCCCAAGAGGCAATCCACCACCACCGAGTAGGGTATTACACCACAGCGGTGGCCCGAACCAGTATAAATCTTGTGTCTTTGTGTTGCAAGTTCGTGGAGTTCATCCGCGAGATCTTAGCGAGCTAGGGCGTGGATCGATAGGGAGAAAACCTTCGTGTGCACCCCAGTGTTTGAACCTTGAGGGTTTTGCCAGAAACCATGATCCGACATTTGGCGCGGCAGGTAGGGGGTGTGCCGTAGCTTCTCTTCCGTCGATCTGCGCTCCGTCGCCACCGCGCTCCGCGCACATGGCAGGCGCCCTGCCACCGACTCCGACGGCCAGTGTCGACGACGGGGCCAGAGGGCTCCGAGCCCTCGCCCCCGCCCTGCGGCGGGTGCGGTGGCCACCCAGTTCAAGCCGGAGATGCCGCCGCGCTACGACGGCGCAGCGGACCCGTCGGCTTCCCTACTGGCATACGAGGAGGCCGCCCTCAAGGCCGGAGGTGATGACAAGGTCATGGCCAGTTGGCTTCCCATGGCCCTCGCCGGCGAGCCGCATGCCTGGCTGCTCAACCTTCCCGGATCCACGGTGGCGTCTTGCGAGGAGTCGCGCGACCTCTTCACTGCATGCTACGCGGCACCGGCACACCACGCGGTCGCGGCCCTGCTAGGTGGCTCACAGGCGCCTTCAGACCGCCACATCAAGTCGTTCCTCCGCCAGATTGGTGTCGCTTCCAAGCGCTCGAGGGCTCCGCTGGGCTGGGCTGCGCCTGAGGCCGACCTCACCTTCAGCTCAGAAGACCACCCCGTCACCACCACCGGCTCGGGCATGCTTCCGATGCTCTGCACGCCCACCATCTGCAACGTGGCTGTCACCAAGACCCTCATCAACGGCGGCGCTGGCCTCAACTTGCTCTCTGTGGAAGCCTTCAGCCTTCTTCACATGCCGCTCAAGCGGCTCAGCCTCAACAAGCCTTTCTCAGGAGTTGGTGGCGGCGCTGCCCGCTCCATGGGGCAGATCCGCCTTCCCGTCACCTTTGGCACGCGCGACAACTACCGCACCGAGCTGGTCGACTTCGACATCGCCCGCATCAGCCTCCCGTACAATGCCATCCTCGGGTACCCAGCTCTGGCCCAGTTCATGGCGGCGACTCATCCAGCCTACAACCTCATGAAGATGCTTGGAAGCAAAGGTGCCCTCACCATCAAGGGGGACACCAAGGAGGCCGCGACGCCGCGCAAACTTGCCTTCAGGACCGCTGCGGCGGCACAGCCCATCGGCGCCGGTGCCCCCGAGGCCAAGGAGGCCGCTCCAACCAAGAAGAAGCAACTATTCACCCAAGACAAGGCAGAAACCAAGCAGGCACCGGCCGACGAGGACGGCTCCTCGGGAGCCACCTTGACCATAGGTGTCGGCCTCAACCCCAACCAAGAGGAACCATTGGTGAAGTTCTTGCGCGCGAACAAGGATATATTCGCGTGGGAGCCCAATCAGCTGGTGGGGGTCCCGAGAGAGGTGATTCAGCACCACTTAAGGGTATGCCCCAATGTGCGCCCTGTGAAGCAGCGAGCAAGGTGGCAGTCCATGAAGAAGCAGGCCTTCATCGTCCAAGAGACCCGCAAGTTGGAGGCGGCAGGTGCCATTCATGAGGTTAGGTACCCCGAATGGCCGGCGAACCCCGTCGTGGTGCCGAAGAAAGGTGGGAAGGAGCAAATGTGCGTCGACTTCACCAACCTCAACAAGGCGTGCCCTCTGATACGTCTACGCCGTATCTATAATTTTTGATTGTTCCATGCCAATATTCTACAACTTTCATATACTTTTGGCAACTTTTTATATTATTTTTGGGACTAACATATTGATCCAGTGCCCAATGCCAGTTCCTGTCTGTTGCATGTTTTTGGTTTCGCAGAATATCCATATCAAACGGAGTCCAAACGGGATAAAAACGGACGAAGCTTATTTTTGGAAAATATGGAAAATTTGGAAGGAAAATCAACGCGAACCAGTGCCCGAGGTGGTCACGAGGCAGGGGGCGCCCCCCCTTAGGGCGCACCCCCTACCCTCGTGAGCCCACCGTAAGGCGGTTGACGCTCTTCTTTTGCCGCAAGAAAGCTAATATTCGGAAAAAAATCACGGCGGAGGTCTCAGGCCAATCGGAGTTACGGATCTCCATATATATACATACGAAATGGTGAAACAGAGCCAGAAGAGAATGCAGAACCAGAGAGAAACAGAGAGATAGATCCAATCTCGGAGGGGCTCTCGCCCCTCCCATGCCATGGAGGCCAAGGACTAGAGGGGAAACCCTTCTCCCATTTAGGGAGGAGGTCAAGGAAGAAGAGGAAGAAGGGGGCCCCTCTCCCCCTCTCCTCCGGTGGCGCTGGAACGTCGCCATGGCCATCATCATCATCACCGCGATCTTCACCAACATCTCCACCCCCTCCCCCCCTCTATCTACAGCGGTCCACTCTCCCGCAACCCGCTGTACCCTCTACTTGAACATGGTGCTTTATGCTTCATATTATTATCCAATGATGTGTTGCCATCCTATGATGTCTGAGTAGATTTTCGTTGTCCTATCGGTGGTTGATGAATTTCTATGATTGATTTAATTTGCTTGTGGTTATGTTGTTGTCTTTTGGTGCCCATCATATGAGCGCGCACATGGATCACACCATAGGGGTTATTTGTATGTTGATAGGACTATGTATTGGAGGGCAAGAGTGACATAACCTTCAACCTAGCATAGAAATTGATGCATACGGGATTGAAGGGGGACCAATATATCTTAATGCTATGGTTGGGTTTTACCTTAATGAACATTAGTAGTTGCGGATGCTTGCTAATAGTTCCAATCATAAGTGCATAGAATTCCAAGTAAGGGATGACATGCTAGCAGTGGCCTCTCCCACATAATACTTGCTATCGGTCTAGTAAAGTAGTCAATTGCTTAGGGGCAATTTTGCAACTCCTACCACCACTTTTCCACACTCGCTATATTTACTTTAGTTGCTTCTTTACCTTAACAGCCCCTAGTTTTATTTCTGTGCTCTTTACTTTCTTGCAAGCCTTTCCAAAAACACCTACAAAATACTTCTAGTTTCATACTTGTTCTAGGTAAAGCGAACATCAAGCGTGCGTAGAGTTGTATTGGTGGTCGATAGAACGTGAGGGAATATTTGTTCTACCTTTAGCTCCTCATTGGGTTCGACACTCTTACTTATCGAAAACTGTTGCGATCCCCTATACTTGTGGGTTATCAAGACCTTTTTCTGGCGCCATTGCCGGGGAGCAATAGCGTGGGGTGAATATTCTCGTGTGTGCTTGTTTGCTTTATCACTAAGTAATTTTTATTTGCTGTTCTTAGTTGTTTTATACCTTTAGTTATGGGTAGGAAACGCAAAATACCAAAAAATTAGTTGTACCTACTGAACCCATGGTTGAAGAACCACTCAAAATCTATCACACTGCTGAAGCTTTTTACTTGGATCATCTTCGATCCCTTTGTGCTCGTGCCGAAACCCCAACTAGCTTAGTTGAGGGCAAATATTTAGATGAGTATGCTTGTTATGTGCGACACCATATATCTGAAAAACGGAAACTATTATGGGGTCAAATTCAACGTTTGCAATGCTATGCTTGGAATTTATGTGAAATATATGATTTTACTTGTTGTTCTGAAAACCCTAAGAAACACCTTCCCTATCAATGTGAGTTTAGTAATAATGGAATCGTATCTTCGTATGCTAAGGGTGTTTGTAATTACTATGATGTTCAACAAATTGAAGAATTTGTTGCTTTTAAGGGTGCTTCTGAAATTGCTTCTTTGATTGAAAAGTATGATGCTACTCTTCACAAATCTGAAATTTTTTCCATACTTGAATATTGTTATGATAATTATGCTTCTAATGCTTATGTTAAACTATATATTGAGGACTACACCGCTGTCCAAGAAGAGACTAATATTTTGCAGGAGTCTATGGAAGAAGAAATTGATGAAACTGTGAGCTCATTGGATGAAAAAGATGAGGAGGAGAGCGAAGAACAAAAGGAGGAAGAGCGGATTGATAACCCGTGCCCACCTTCTAATGAGAGTAACTCTTCAACTCATACATTGTTTAATTCCCCTTCGTGCTTACCGAAGGATGATTGCTATGATGACTGTTATGATCCCTATGATTCTTTTGAAATATCCCTTTTTGATGATGCTTGCTATGCTTGTGGCCAAGATGCCAATATGAATTATGCTTATGGAGATGAACTTTCTATAGTTCCTTATGTTAAACATGAAATTGTTGCTATTGCACCCCACGCATGATAGTCCTATTATCTTTTTGAATTCTCCCGATTATACTATATCAGAGAAGTTTGCACTTATTAAGGATTATATTGATGGATTGCCTTTTACCGTTGCACATGATGATTTTGATAGATATAATATGCATGTTCTTGCTGCTCCTACTTGCAATTATTATGAGAGAGGAACCATATCTCCACCTCTCTATGTTTCCAATACGATAAATTTGCAAGAAACTGTTTATACTATGCATTGGCCTTTACTAGGTGTGCATGAATTGTTCTTTTATGACATGCCGATGCATATGAAGAGAGTTAGACTTCTTCATTGCTTGATATATGTTGCTTTGTGCTCACTACTAAATTACAAATCATTGTTAATTAAAATTGGCTTTGATATACCTTGGGATCCGGGTGGATTCACTACTTGAGCACTATATGCCTAGCTTAATGGCTTTAAAGAAAGCGCTGCCAGGGAGACAACCCGGAAGTTTTAGAGAGTCATTTATTTCTGTTGAGTGCTTTCATTTAGTTTAAAAACAACAAAAATAAAGAGGGGAGCCCAAAACTTTTCAAAAAGGAAAGTGAAAGTGAGAAAGACAAGCACTATTGAAGTGGGAGAGCTCCTTGAACTTTGTTCATGCTCATGGCAACCTTGTGAATCTTGATTACAGAAATTTTTCAACAAAATAATTATCCCCTTGTACAATTCCATTGTATTATAAAAATAATGTGCCAAGGTTTGCCTTTAGGATGTTTACATTTGCTTGATGGTTTGTACGGTGTAGGACATAAACTTTGGCTGTAGTACGTGATTTTACATTTTTAGCTGGAACGTCAAATGGTTCTGATTCTTTTTGCAATGTATTTATGTACATATTGTTTATTTTTCCTAATTTTGGCAGAAGTTTTCAAGTTTCAGAAGTATGGTGATTGTTCATATTGCTACAGACTGTTCTGTTTTAGACAGATTCTGTTTTTGATGCATAGTTTGCTTGTTTTGATGAAACTATCAATTTATATCAGTGGATTAAGCCATGAAAAAGTTATACTACAGTATACACAATGCTAAAACAAAATATGAATTGGTATGCAACAGTACTTAGAATAGTGATTTGCTTTATTATACTAACGGATCTTACCGAGTTTTCTGTTGAAGTTTTCTGTGGATGAAGTGTTCGATGATTGAGAAGGTTTCGATGTGAGAAGAAGGAAGAGAGGAAAGAGCTCAAGATTGGGGATGCCCGATGCACCCCAAGTAAATATTCAAGGAGACTCAAGCGTCTAAGCTTGGGGATGCTGGGGAGGCATCCCCTCTTTCTTCGACAAGTATCGGTATGTTTTCGGATTCGTTTCATTCATGCAATATGTGCAAGTCTTGGAGCGTCTTTTGCATTTAGGTTTTTACTTTTCTTTTATGCACCATGCTGGTATGAGATGGTCCTTGGTTGATTTATAGAATGCTCTTTGCACTTCACTTATATCTTTTGAGTATGGCTTTATAGAATGCTTCATGTGCTTCACTTATATCATTTGAAGTTTGGATTGCCTGTTTCTCTTCACTTAGACAACCGCCATTTGTAGAATGCTCTTTTGCTTCACTTATATTTGTTAGATCATGGGCATATCTTTTGTAGAAAGAACTAAACTCTCGTACTTCACTTATATCTATTTAGAGAGATGACAGGAACTAGTCATTCACATGGTTAGTCATAAAATCCTACATAAACTTGTAGATCGCTGAATATGATATGTTCGATTCCTTGCAATAGTTTCGCGATATAAAGATGGTGATATTAGAGTCATGCTAGTGGGTAGTTGTGGATTGTAGAAATACTTGTGTTGAGGTTTGTGATTCCCGTAGCATGCACGTATGGTCAACCGTTATGTAACGAAGTCGGAGCATGATTTATTTATTGATTGTCTTTCTTATGAGTGGTGGTCGGGGACGAGCGATGGTCTTTTCCTACCAATCTTTCCCCCTAGGAGCATGCACGTAGTACTTTGTTTCGACGACTAATAGATTTTTGCAATAAGTATGTGAGTTCTTTATGACTAATGTTGAGTCTATGGATTATACGCACTCTCACCCTTCCATCATTGCTAGCCTCTCTAGTACCGCGCAACTTTCGCCGGTACCATAAACCCACCATATACCTTCCTCAAAACAGCCACCATACCTACCTATCATGGCATTTCCATAGCCATTTCGAGACATATTTCCATGCAACTCTCATCATCATCATATACATGACTTGAGAATTCATTGTCATATTGCTTTGCATGATCGTAAGATAGCTAGCATGATGTTTTCATGGCTTGTCCGTTTTTTGATGTCATTGCTACGCTAGATCATTGCACATCCTGGTACACCGCCGGAGGCATTCATATAGAGTCATATCTTTGTTCTAGATATCGAGTTGTAATATTGAGTTGTAAGTAAATAAAAGTGTGATGATCATCATTATTAGAGCATTGCCCAAAAAAGAGAGAGAGAGGCCAAAGAAGCCTAAATAAAAAAAGGGGGGCCAAAGAAGCCCGCAAAAAAGGGGCAATGTTACTATCCTTTTACCACACTTGTGCTTCAAAGTAGCACCATGTTCTTCATATAGAGAGTCTCTTGAGTTATCACTTTCATACACTAGTGGGAATTTTCATTATAGAACTTGGCTTGTATATTTCAACGATGGGCTTCCTCAAATGACCTAGGTCTTCATGAGCAAGCAATTGGATGCACACCCACTTAGTTTCAGTTTGAGCTTTCATATACTTATAGCTCTAGTGCATCCGTTGCATGGCAATCCCTACTCCTCACATTGATATCTATTAATGGGCATCTCCATAGCCCGTTAATATGCCTAGTTGATGTGAGACTTTCTCCCTTTTTGTCTTCTCCACATAACCCCTATCATCATATTCTATTCCACCTATAGTGCTATGTCCATGGCTCACGCTCATGTATTGCGTGAAAGTTGAAAAGGTTTGAGAACGTCAAAAGTATGAAACAATTGCTTGGCTTGTCATCGGGGTTGCGCATGATGTGAATATTTTGTGTGGTGAAGATGGAGCATAGCCAGACTATATGATTTTGTAGGGATGAGCTTTCTTTGGCTAAGTTATTTCAATAAGACATAATTGCTTGGTTGGTATGCTTGAAGTATTATTATATTTATATCAAAGGATAGACTATTGCTTTGAATCACTCGTGTCTTAATATTCATGCCATGATTAGATATATGATCAAGATTATGCTAGGTAGCATTCCACATCAAAAATTATCTTTTTTATCATTTACCTACTCGAGGACGAGCAGGAATTAAGCTTGGGGATGCTGATACGTCTCCGTCGTATCTATAATTTTTGATTGTTCCATGCCAATATTCTACAACTTTCATATACTTTTGGCAACTTTTTATATTATTTTTGGGACTAACATATTGATTGAGTGCCCAATGCCAGTTCCTGTCTGTTGCATGTTTTTGGTTTCGCAGAATATCCATATCAAACGGAGTCCAAACGGGATAAAAATGGACGGAGCTTATTTTTGGAAAATATGGAAAATTCGGAAGGAAAATCAACGCGAACCAGTGCCCGAGGTGGTCACGAGGCAGGGGGCGCCCCCCCTTAGGGCGCTCCCCTACCCTCATGAGCCCACCGTAAGGCGGTTGACGCTCTTCTTTTGCCGCAAGAAAGCTAATATTCAGAAAAAAAATCACGGCGAAGGTTTCAGGCCAATCCGAGTTACGGATCTCCATATATATAGACGAAACGGTGAAACAGAGCCAGAAGAGAACGCAGAACCAGAGAGAAACAGAGAGATAGATCCAATCTCGGAGGGGCTCTCGCCCCTCCCAGGCCATGGAGGCCAAGGACCAGAGGGGAAACCCTTCTCCCATCTAGGGAGGAGGTCAAGGAAGAAGAGGAAGAAGGGGGCCCCTCTCCCCCTCTCCTCCGGTGGCACCGGAACGCCGCCATGGCCATCATCATCATCACCGCGATCTTTCACCAACATCTCCATCACCTCCCCCCCTCTATCTACAGCGGTCCACTCTCCCGCAACCCGCTGTACCCTCTACTTGAACATGGTGCTTTATGCTTCATATTATTATCCAATGATGTGTTGCCATCCTATGATGTCTAAGTAGATTTTCATTGTCCTATCGGTGATTGATGAATTGCTATGATTGATTTAATTTTCTTGTGGTTATGTTGTTGTCCTTTGGTGCCCATCATATGAGCGCACGCATGGATCACACCATAGGGGTTAGTTGTATGTTGATAGGACTATGTATTGGAGGGAAAGAGTGACATAACCTTCAACCTAGCATAGAAATTGATGCATACGAGATTGAAGGGGGACCAATATATCTTAATGCTATGGTAGGGTTTTACCTTAATGAACATTAGTAGTTGCGGATGCTTGCTAATAGTTCCAATCATAAGTGCGTAGAATTCCAAGTAAGGGATGACATGCTAGCAGTGGCCTCTCCCACATAATACTTGCTATCGGTCTAGTAAAGTAGTCAATTGCTTAGGGGCAATTTCGCAACTCCTACCACCACTTTTCCACACTCGCTATATTTACTTTAGTTGCTTCTTTACTTTAACAGCCCCTAGTTTTATTTTCGTGCTCTTTACTTTCTTGCAAGCCTTTCCGAAAACACCTACAAAGTACTTCTAGTTTCATACTTGTTCTAGGTAAAGCGAACATCAAGCGTGCGTAGAGTTGTATCGGTGGTCGATAGAACTTGAGGGAATATTTGTTCTACCTTTAGCTCCTCGTTGGGTTTGACACTCTTACTTATCGAAAACTGTTGTGAGCCCCTATACTTGTGGGTTGTCACCCTCAAGATCCGTTCCCTCTCCCGCGCATAGACCAGATCATCGACTCCACCGCCGAGTGCGACCTACTGTGCTTCTTGGATGCGTTCTCAGGGTTCACCAAATCAAGATGATGGTGGAAGATGTAGAGAAGACAGCCTTCCTGACCCCGTGTGGGGTGTACTGCTACACCTGTATGCCCTTCGGACTCGCAGCGCGGGTGCGACCTTTGAGCGGCTGATGCACGTCGCTTTAGGGCGGCAGTTCGGGAGGAACATGGAGGCCTACATCGACGACATTGTGGTGAAGTCTCGGGAGGCGAGAACCTTGATCCAAGACCTGGAGGAGACCTTCGAAAGCCTGCGCCAGGTGAACTTGCGGCTTAACCCGGAAAAGTGTGTGTTCGGTGTCCCTTCCGGCAAGCTACTGGGATTCCTCATGTCACACAGAGGGATTGAGGCGAACCCGGAGAAGATCAAGGCCATTGAGGACATGAGCCCACCGCAGACCCTCAAGGAAATGCTAAAGCTGGCTGGTCGGGTGACTGCGTTGGGGGTGCTTCATCTCCAAGCTGGTAGAGCGCGCCTTACGCTTCTTCAAGATGATGAAGAAGAAGGGCCCGTTCGAATGGACTCTGGAGGCCGACCAAGCCTTCCAAGACCTCAAGAGATACCTGACCAGCCCTCCGGTGATGGTGGCGCCACGGCCTCTCGAGCCTCTAGTACTTTATCTTGCTGCCACCCCATACTCCGCTAGCGCTGCGCTAGTGGCGGTTCGGGAGGAGCACCAGGCCAAGAGCATGTCGCGCTAAGCTACGCCGCCAGCCGAGATGACGCAAGAAGGCGCAGCAAGAGCCATAGCGGTAGCAACAGAAGACCAGGTTCGACAGGACGACGCCGTAGAGATTCCCGCAAGCGATCAGGCGCCAGGGGTCCCGCCACCTCAGGAGGCACCCCAACTTTCACAAGACGCGGGCCTCACCAACACGCCGGTCCTCTTCGAGCACCTGGTGTATTTTGTTAGCACGGTGTTGAGGGACGCGAGGGCACGATATCTCATGCCTCAGAAGCTCCTGCTTGCGCTCCTGGTGGCCTCACACAAGTTGCGGCACTACTTCCAGGGCCACCCTATCAAGGTCGTCTCGTCCTACCCATTGGAGAGGGTGCTCAGGAGCCCCAACTCCGCTGGAAGGGTCGCCGAGTGGAACATCGAGCTGCAGGTGTTCCAGTTGGAGTTCAGCACTACCAGGGTCATCAAGGGAGCCGCGCTTGCTGATTTTGTGGCGGAATGGACGGATGCCCCGGCACTTGAAGTGGGCGAGGACCGGTCGACCTCGCCAGGAAGCGAGGTGCCCAACGGATGGGTCATGTATTTTGATGGTGCCTTCGCGCATCAGGGCGCGGGGGCTGGAGCAGTACTCATCTCGCCCATGCAGGACAAGCTCTACTATGCTGTGCAGCTCTGTTTTCAGCAGGCCGAGAAGGTCTCCAACAACATCACAGAATATGAAGGCCTCATAGCTGGCTTGAAGGCCGTGGTAGCTCTAGGGGTAAAGCGCCTCACCGTTAGGGGCGACTCACAGCTCCTAGTCAACTTCTCCAACAAAGTATATGAGCCCAAGGACGAGTGTCGGTGTCAAAACCGGCGGATCTCGGGTAGGGGGTCCCAAACTGTGCGTCTAAGGCGGATGGTAACACGAGGCAGGGGACACGATGTTTTACCCAGGTTTGGGCCCTCTTGATGGAGGTAAAACCCTATGTCCTGCTTGATTGATATTGATGATATGAGTATTACAAGAGTTGATCTACCACGAGATCATAGAGGCTAAACCCTAGAAGCTAGCCTATGGTATGATTGTTGTTGTATATCCTCTATCGACTAGCCTGGCCTCAGTTTATATAATGCACCAGAGGCCTAGGATAACAAGAGTCCTAGCCGAATACGCCGGTGGGGAGGAGTCCTTGTCTTGATCGCCAAGTCTTGTGGAATCTTCGTTGTATGCGGCAGCTGTCCGAACTGGCCCATGAGTATACGGCCATGGGGGTCCTCGGCCCAATCTAACAGATCGGGAGATGACGTGGTGAGTACCCCCTAGTCCAGGACACCGTCAGTAGCCCCCTGAACCGGTCTTCAAGTTAGGGACGCTCCACGATTCTTCCAAACCGTTCTTCATCTTCGGCCGTCCGTCTTGAAAACTGGTTCAACAAATCTTCTCATCTTCGATCTTGAGGATCGCTGAAATGCATTCGACGAGTTTACATGTCGGGTATCCGAGGAGCCCCTTTAAGTTTCCGGCCTTTATCCATGCCTTGTTATTTTTATGCCACACCTCGGGTTTGAAGTTGTTCCCGGGCGGCAGCGTCCTCTTGCGTCCAAGCTCCAACGCCGGACTGCATTCGAGGTATCTTTTGCAGCCGAGCACCAACGTCGGACCGCTTCCTAGCTCTAACGCCGGAATGTATCCGAGCTCCAACGCCGGACTATGTATCCGAGCTCCAACGCCGGACTGTATCCGAGCTCCAATGCCGGACTATGTATCCGAGCTCCAACGCTGGACTATATCCAAGGTGTCGTAAATCACCTTGGTTCAAAGAAGTTTGAAGGAGTTTAGCCGAGCTTAATGCCGGAAATGCCCTCTATGGAGCCAGCCACTAGCGCCCGAGCTTTATGCCAGACTGCTTCCGAGGTGGTGCACCACCCCGAATGTGGGCCGATTTTTGTCGATATTTTTGATTAGTGCAATTTATTCTCTGCCGAGATATATAGCCAGTAGCCCTCAGGGTGGGTATCGGTCTAAAACCCGAGATGCACATGAAGGATGACATAAGACCGCTGATCCCAGTAGCCGCTGAGACTCAGGTTGATTTGCAAAATCGGTCTGAGGATCAAGTCCTAGCTCGGCAGAATACTTCGGGACACAAAAAGCGGCGTGCTCAGTCCTCGAGACTCAGGTTGGGTGCAGCCGACCAACCTGAGAATCAAAATCTCCTCAGAAACTATATTACACTTAAAATTTTCTGCATTGGACAGGCAATGCAGTAGCCCCCGAGACACTGGTCGGGTGGCAACACCAGATCAGGGGATCGATGTGCCCCTTTAATAATTGTAAATAATAAGCCCGAAGCCCAGTAGCCCCCGAGCCTTAATGCGGGCACGGGTGGCCGAATTAAGGATTGATATCCATAGTAAAATCATAAATTATGTGTAATGACTCTATGTATCCAAGTACTTTATGTTATTAATGCTCGGATCCACATTGTACAAAACTTTGTTGACCGACCATCGGCTTCCACCTCCTCGGCCAATAGCCGAGGAGTGTTTGTCCTACTTTATAAAGCCTTTATGAGGGCAAAGATTTACAACAAACAAGGCAATCTGGCCATATGGTTTTATAAACAAAGGTACGCAGAGAGATATGTTATATTACTGTTTAACAGAAGAAATGTCTTCCAAAGAAAATAGTCCCGCTATCGGTTCCTTTCTTTGGGTTGTCATGCTAAGCATGATCATGAAACCTCAGCTCCAATGTAAGAGCAAAATATCGAGGATTTAGTTTGGGAGGCTAGTTAATAGCCCCCGGTAGTGTTCGGCGGCAGGCGAGGTCAAGCCGTAAACACTTCGGCCATTGTTATGAATGGCCCGTCATTTAACACCATCATCGGATCGCTGACCAGTTTACGCTTATTGTGACAGTCAGTTTTCGGCTTTCTCCACTGAGGTGCTTAACCATGTGAGCTGGAAGCACAATCGCAGTGGTTCTCCCTTTGCACACCTAGCTGAAGAAAGCGAAACGTAGGAGGCAAGCGCAGGAGCCGGGCAACCCAACTATTGATCAAAGACACAATTTGAAACCGATGCATATATAGCAATATTCGAGAATGTTTTTGCCGAATCTCTAAAGGTGTCCGGCGTTGCACTGCGAGACTTGTGCTGAAAACACACAAATGTTTAAAAGTGCCATAAGCTTGGAAAACCAAAAAACCGTCAGTAAAAACTTGACGTCCGAACAAGATCAAGTGTTCGGTGCCAATCCGAAAATTGGCCTTAGCAAAAGAAGTGCTTCTGTCGTGCTTTAACATGATACATCCTATCTCAAGACTTCAAGCGGGTCAGCCTACAGCTTCAACCTCCTATCCCGAGGGCGGATTACTTCTCATTAGGCCAGTTTAGCAAACTAAACTCTAGCGGCTTTGAGAGAGAAATTAGGCTCCCCGGCTAGTGACCACACGCTCGTGTCGAAAAAAGGAGTGATAGGTAATAATAATAATAATAATAATAAAACTTTCAACGACTAAGAAGAAGAACACTTATCATAAAATGACTCATATAAATTTAAGAGCCCCCAAGTGACTTGGGTAAAAGAATGATTGCATGTACCGAAGTACTTATATCATATCTATGTTCAACCGAACTTTAAACGCGTCTTAACCGACCGTCGGCTTCCCCCTCTTTGGTCAAGGACCAAAAAGTGTTATGTACTCCATCTGTCAAGAATATCGAAGGTGTTTCCAATAACCAGGCAATCAGGCCATAAGGCTGTAACAGACAAAGCGCGCTCAGGGAACTTATGCTATATTACTTCGAAGTGTAGGAAGCATCTTCGAAGAAAATAGTACCCCCACCGATACCTTTCTTTGGTGCTCATTGTTATTATGACACTTGTGCAATAGATTTTTTGTACTCATGAGTTTCGTTGTGTGCCGACCATCATTGAAAACTATAAGAGCGCTAGCTTTCGGCTTCACCCAGTCTGAGGTCTGGCTCGGGGGACCCGATCGTGACAATCGCAGAGGTGCTCCTTTACTCCCTAGCCGAACAATCGGGAACGTAGGGGTAAACACAGGAGCGAGGCAACCCAGCTTGCAAATCGCTTAAGTCAATATGGTGCATATTGTGGCGTAATACACGAACAAGGAACGAAGCCGTACAAGTATAATCATATGCAAGAGGAAAAGCTTCATGAAGGAAGCCCCCAAATGAATTGGGTATTTGAATTTATGCGTCACAAACAAAGTTTGGACAAGGAAATTTTTTACAAGCAACTTTTTTCCAAAAAAGTATAATGCTTGGTCGAACCAAACACAAGTTAGAAATTAAAGCTTTGAGCATGAAAGCGACTTAGCTGGTTAATGTGTTCGGTATTGATGATGCGCTCCGAGCTTGATGCGGGACAAGGTTCCATCCCCCAAGCCGGTCCCGAGGTGGCGGAGTGGAGAGCTCGAGACGCCGAAGTGTTGACATAGCACGGTCAATGCAGACCCGCAGAGTGACGCCGAAGTCCCCGGATCATTTTCCTGTGCACAAAAAATAGTGCAAACCAGAGATAATAGTAATAATGATAATTTAAAAATCGTTGCATAATAAATAATTTATGCAAAGTGAGTAATAAAAGAAATGTGGCCTGGCGCCGAAGTCAATGTCGATGCAGGGCGTCGGCGTGATGCGGTAAAGGCGTGGCAAAGCCTGAATTCACAGGTCGGTCCGAGCTCCGGATGCGGCGTTCGCCGGACTATGTACGGAAACTGACCGAACCACCATGCGACTGTCGTTAATGCAGCCACCATTTTATAGACCCGTGTACATATGATGGACAAACCAGAGTAATAATTCCTTGGAAAAAATGAACCCAGACAAGCAAAAAATACAGGGATTAATAGCACCTGGTTTATTTGTTGTAGCAATCCGAAGGAAGGTGATTTCCAAAATTGGGACTTGATCCGCACACCCATTGCCTGATGGGCGATAAAGCGACGACATGACGATGCTGGCAAAGGATGGCTCGCCGAGGCAAAACCCTCTATCCATCTAACGTGACGGAGCTGGCCGGCTAGTGATGCCGAAGTCTCAGGAGTAGGTTGATGAAGAGATGGCGAAGCCCCCAGTCCAGCCGAGATGTCGAAGCCTCAATGTCAGTCAATGAGTCAAAGTAGGTCGGCATGATGGAAACCAGCTTGAAGAAGCAATAGTGCGGCCCTGCCGATGCAGGTCATGACGTGGTCGATGCCAGCTTGATGAAGTGACCGTGCGGCGATGCCGGTATGCCCGCTCTGTGTAATCCGTGGGGCGGCGATGTTGGTGATGAATTGTCCTTCGCGATGCCGGACTCTTGTTCGGCTTGCCGAGATGATGATCCGAAGAAATTGAGCTCGGCTCAACAAAGTGACGATGTGTCTAGCGCATGTCGGCAGCCTTGGAGCAATATTACCGGACTGGTTTGACACCAGCATGATGATGAAGATGACCTCATGGGAGGCTTAAAAATTTACGGGCACGTGTTTAAAAATAACGCACAATACCCTAGAAGAGAATTCCTCTAAAAAGGTTGTCCAATATCACGTTCATAAAGAAACATGAATTCAGGTCGAATCCGTATTCGCGCAGAAAACAGATCCGAAAATTGGTCCCCTCATCGGAGGGTTCCCGGAGTTTGAACCGTCGGTTCGATCTGAAATTTGGAGGGGTGGTATATATGGGAATTCCACAGTAGATGAACGGTTGGATCTTCCAAAGGACCTCCGAGCTGGGATCTGGAGACCACGCCCTAAACTCGTCCAGATTCCTGTCCAGATTTGACAGGGCTCTGGTATATCGTAGATTGTCGGAGATTCCTCCATCGGAACTCGACGAAAGTTTGCATGGATGTTGTAGACGTAATTCCGCACTATTCCACCGAAGCAATCGTCAAACCGACGCTCAAGGAGGTGGTGATGGCGAATACAAGTTCGCTGTCCATAAAAACTGCACGACCGCCCGAGGGCAATGGTGACGTTGAGCCCTCGAGCTCCATGGATGAGTCCTCTATGATCATGATAGAGATCGGAGTTGATGTTTATGAAGGCCCCCATCCGAATCATGATGATCGGAGATGGAGCGCGGTCCTCGGTCGAGCCAAGGTGACCAGTCGAGCCGGTGACGAAGCTGTCGACGTCGCAGTTAATCCGCAGACAAGCCATCGATCCTTTTGCCGATCACACAGCGAAACTCTCAATGAAAGCACGAATGTCGGTGTCAAAACCGGCGGATCTCGGGTAGGGGGTCCCGAACTGTGCGTCTAAGGCGGATGGTAATAGGAGGCAAGGGACACAATGTTTTACCCAGGTTTGGGCCCTCTTGATGGAGGTAAAACCCTACATCCTGCTTGATTGATATTGATGATATGAGTATTACAAGAGTTGATCTACCACGAGATCGTAGAGGCTAAACCCTAGAAGCTAGCCTATGGTATGATTGTTGTTGTATATCCTCTATCGACTAGCCTAGCCTCGGTTTATATAATGCACCAAAGGCCTAGGATAAAAAGAGTCCTAGCCGAATACGCCGGTGGGGAGGAGTCCTTGTCTTGATCGCGAAGTCTTGTGGAATCTTCCTTGTATGTGGCAGCTGTCCGAATTGGCCATGAGTATACAGCCATGGGGGTCCTCGGCCCAATCTAACAGATCGGGAGATGACGTGGTGAGTACCCCCTAGTCCAGGACACTGTCAACGAGCACATGGAGGCGTATCTCGCAGAGGTACGTAAGATGGAAAAGCAGTTCCTAGGCCTGGAGGTGCAGCATGTGCCCCGTGGCACCAACAAGGAAGCCGACGACATCGCTAGGAGGACATCCAAACGGCAGCCCCAAGAGCCTGGCGTCTTCGAGGAGCGGCTCTTCAAGCCGTCAGCGACGCCACCACTTTCAAGCACGGCACGGCCTCGGGAGGAGCTCCCACAACCGTTTGCCACGGGAGCCCCAGCTTGTGGCCCAACCTCAGGAGCTCGCTTGCTCTTGGCGCTCGAGCCCTATAGGGATGTTGGACCAAGGAATTCAAGGAATATCTGAGGCAAGGGGTGCTACCGGAGAAGGAAGAGGACGCAGAGCGCGTGGCCCGGCAAGCCACGGCATACTGCATCCAGGACGGTGAGTTGTACAAGAAGCGACCAAATGATGTTTCGCTGCGTTGCATTTCCAGGGACCAAGGGAAGGAGTTGCTGATTGACATACACGGCAGGGAATGCAGACACCACTCGTCGTCACGAACTCTTGTCAGCAAGGTGTTCCGCAGTGGATTCTACTGGCCCACGGCGCTCAACGACGCAGCTGAGCTGGTGAAGTCATGCGAAGCTTGTCAGTTCCACGCCAAGCAGATCCATTAGCCACCTCAGGGCCTCCAGACTGTACCACTCACATGGCCGTTCGCGGTCTGGGGGCTGGATATCTTGGGCCCATTCCCTCGAGCTCCAGGGGGCTACCGCTACCTCTACGTCACCATCGACAAGTTCACCAAGTGGGCGGAAGTGGAAGCCGTCCGCACCATCCCAGCTAGTTCCGTGGTTAAGTTCATCAAGGGCCTCGTGAGCCGTTTCGGGGACCCAACCGCATCATCACCGACAATGGCTCGTAGTTCACCAGTTACCTCTTCAAAACATACTGTGCTAACCTTGGAACGCAGATCTGCTATGCTTCGGTGGCGCACCCCAGGAGCAATGGCCAGGCTGAACGCGCCAACGCGGAGGTCCTGAGAGGCCTCAAGACCAGGACCTTCAAGAAGAAGCTCGAGGCCTGTGGCAGGAGCTGGCACGATGGTCTCCGGTCCGTGTTGTGGTCCATCCGCACCACCGCCACTAAGCCGACAGGCGAGACCCCGTTCTTCCTTGTCTACGGAGCCGAAGCGGTCCTCCCTCATGAGGTAAAGCATTGCTCCGCACGGGTCCTACCGTTTGATGAAACGCGACAGGACACCACGCGGGGGATGGACCTCGTACTGGGGGAGGAACGTCGCCGCAAAGCTGCACTAAGGGCGGCAAGGTACCAGCAGGCACTACGGCGATACCACTGTCGCAACATCCGCTCCAGGATGCTCGAGGCAGGCGACCTCGTCCTAAGGCGGGTCCTCTCTAGGGAAGGGTTGCACAAGCTCTCACCCATGTGGGAGGGCCCGTTCAGGGTCATCCATATCTCCAGGCCTGGCGCCGTGCGCCTGGAGACACAGGACGGGGTGCCCATGCAGAACGCCTGGAACATCCAGCACCTCAGGAAGTTCTACCCATGAAGCAAGGCCCAGTGCCTGTGAAGCAAGGCCTAGTGCTTGTGAAGAAAGGCCCAGTGCATGTGAAGAAGGCCCGGTGCCTATGAAGAATCGCCGCCTGTGACACTCTCACGTAATAATGAGTGGGGCTGTACACGCCCCGGAGTCTCAGGAGTGCTGCCCTCGTGCCTCGGGGGCTCCCTCCCACACCTAGTGGCAGCACTTAGCTCCGCGCTGGTGAGAAGACTTGAAGACTAGACTAGGTGTCGGGCGCGGCTTTTCACTTGCTTTCCGTAGTTGGCTCGCCTTCTCTTAATTGAAGTTTGCTTCTGATGTTCCTTGCTGATTTGGTTCCGTCGCCTTTTACCGCCTTTTCTGAATCTAGTTCGCTTATGTTCTCTCTCTCGCATACCTCGTGAGAGGGCTAGGCAGGCGCCTTCGCGAGGGTTTCTTACTCCTCTGTTGGTCCTTCTCTCTGCCTTCGGTCTGCTTTCTCGCGAGGCACCCTCGTTCGAGCCCACAAGCCGACACATCTCTCCTAATCCGTGCCCCTCGGGTACCGCAATATGAAGCGCTGGGTCAAGGCTAGGGTGAACAATAATTCTCCTAGCGAGCTTCCTAACGATTTTTTTGCAGTTCCTGAGCAACCACTAAGCCAAGACGAGCACGAGGAAACAAGTGCCTCGTGAAGAAGAGGCTGCCCCGAACGCTCCAGGCTAAGTTATCTCCACACAAAATAACGACACAACACGGAAATAACAAGCATAGCGTAATGACTGAGGAATCACAGTTTGATACACGCCCCTCCGGGCCCATACTGGTTTCGTTTCGATGCAGGAAAGAAAAGAGGAACAAAAAAAAGCGGCGTTGCAGCGAACCACGGCGGCAGGCCTCCAACGACATCCCGAGCTTAGCCGGATCCCTCATCGCGCTTCATGGAGGCGCGGCGACGAGACGACCTGCTACCACCTTCGAAGCGAGCGCGACGGCTGGTCTTAGCCACTGCTGCTGGAGCTTTCCCCAAGAGAAGAGCCACCATAGCTGGACGAGGCGTGGCCGGCGGGCTCGCCCTTGCCGCAGGCATCGCTGAGACTGAGCACCTCCTCGCCGTTGTTCGTCTCGGGGCAGCACCCGACGCGGTGACCATCTTCCCCAAACACCCTCACGTAGAGGGTCGCATCACCGTCATACTTGAAATGGAGGGTGCACCGCCTGCCTAGGCCGTGCGCGCGGGCGAACTTCTGCCAACCGCGGGCCAGAGCTATGTTGCCTGCTATGGAGACTTCAACCGCAACCCAGGAGGCCCTGCTATAGTAGCCCACCGCCTGCAGCCAGAGCCCGCCTGGACCAGAGGCCGACAGCTCATCGATGAAGAAGCGCGGAAGCTGAAGCCAGTTGCCGGCCAGATCCTCCGACCAGACAACGAACTCCGGCAGCACCTCTGCCGAGTGGAAGCGTGGCCGGGGAGGCCGCGCAACCACGAGACGTCTCACCTCATCGACGGGGCTACCTTGATCGGAGCGACCCCTACCACGCGCAGTGGCGCCACCCCGGGAGTTGTGGTGTGCTTGCGGGACGGTCGCGTCCCCGCTTGGGCGCTGGGGAGCCGGGCCCCTCGCGAGGGGCCTTTCCTTTCTCCGCGGCGGAGAACCTCTTCAACGACGCCATTGGAGTCGGTGGTGGAGCAGAGGAGGAAGAAGCAAGCGGAGTGGGGGACGGAGGCTTCGGCCCCCTTCCTCATTTATAGCAGGAGAAGGTCAACCAGCGCCCCCCATGATCACAGGTAATGATGGTTTTCCTTGCATGTCACAGGGACTTGTAAAGTCGGGCAGTTGCCGAGGCAGCGTGGGGAAGCGGAGACGCCCACGTCCAATCAACCGCCATGCCTCAACCGAGGCCATAGGCTTTTGGGGCCCGCGGCGCTCCGCGCTTGACCTTTGGCTTCGCCTCTAAGCCAAGCCCGACCACGCCTTGGGCTCGGGGCTACTGTCAGCATTCTGGGAACGGGGGTTCCCTAAATTGCCTGCCTGCAGCCCACGACGTGGTTGAGCTAGCAGGTCTGTACGACCCATCTTCATCGGCGAGGTATTCAAGACCCTCGCGAGGCGCCAAGCCTCGCGAGGCGGGCGACACAAGACCTCCTCAGGAGCGGCCTCACCAGGCAGGCTCACGAGGGGAGGAGAGATCAAGGCAAGGCAAACCTCGCGAGGTCCTCGTGATGTGAGCCATGACGATCGAGACAATGCGGGCGCCAGTGCGCGCAGTGTCCCTGCTTCCTCTTTGGTGCCAAGGGGGCAAGCGCAGGCGCGGAGTACCGAGGCATCAAGTAAAAGTTTCCATATGGGTGCAACGAGACCAAGACCAGCAGGACGGCAAGATGGAGGTCACCATGGAGCCCAAGACGGTGTCACCACCAGAGCCTTTTGCAGGCGAAGACTACTTTTGTCAGGATAAGCTGTACTAGCTGTCCCCTTTCAAATTGGCCGTTGTTGGCTCCCTTCCCGCTCAATATTTGGGGAGAGGACCAGGGCCTATATAAGTAGAACTAGCCACCACAGTAGGGGGGACAGAAAACAAGAGAAAGAGAAGGAGAACTCATTCAGAGGCATCTCACCCACACAAGTTCGCCAAGCACAAGAACACCTCAACCTCAGGAGGCTGTTCTTCCGCTTGTACTATTCATCATCAGCCCAAGAGGCAATCCACCACCACCACACGGGAGTAGGGTATTACACCACAACGGTGGCCCGAACCAGTATAAATCTTGTGTCTTTGTGTTGCAAGTTCGTGGAGTTCATCCGCGAGATCTTAGCGAGCTAGGGCATGGATCGATAGGGAGAAAACCTTCGCGTGCACCCGAGTGTTCGAACCTCGAGGGTTTTTCCGGAACCCGTCATCCGACAGAATGCATTAGAATGTTTGGCACTAAATCTTAGGATGATGAGCATGATTGCAATGTTGTTAGTATGAATTCTTTGAATATCCATGATGCTAATGATATGCAAAGCCAGAAGCTTGGGGATGCTATGTTTGATGAAGATGATATTTTTTGTCCCCCAAGTTTTTATGAGCAAATTTATTATGATGATAGCATGCCTCCTATTTATGATGATTGTATTGATGAAAGTGGGTTTGGAAGAGTGTCAACTTTAGGAAGTGATGATCTCACTATTTTGGAGGATGTTGAATCTTATTGTGATAATTATAAAAGTGGATTTGGAGAGGTCATGACTTTATTTAGTAATGATTCCACTATTTCGGAAGAGGTTCCAATTGATTATAAGAACAAAGTTGCTACCTATGATGATTATTGTGATGACTTGTATGCTATTAATAATAATCATAACCATGAAACTTGTCATCATGATTTTAACTTTCAATTGGATTATGCCTCACATGATAGTTATTTCGTTGAGTTTGCTCCCACTACTATTGACGAGAATATATTTGCTTATGTGGAGAGTAATAAATTTTCTATGCTTGTAGATCATGAAAAGAATGGTTTATGTGACGGATATATTGTTGAATTCATTCATGATGCTACTGAAAATTATTATGAGGGAGGAATATATTCTTGTAGGAATTGCAATAATATCAAGTTTCCTCTCTGTGTGCTTAAAATCTTAAAGTTTTGCTTGTTTTACCTTCCTATGCAAGTTGATTATTGTTCCCATAAGTTGTTTGCTCACAAAATCCCTATGCATAGGAAGTGGGTTAGACTTAAATGTGCTTGTCATATGCTTCATGATGCTCCCGTTATGTTTCAATTCTTATCTTTTATATGAGCATCATTGAAATCATCATACCTAGCTAGGGGCGTTAAACGATAGCGCTTGTAGGGAGGCAATCCAATTTTATTTTTGTTTCTTGATTTTTTGGTTCTGTTTAGTATTAAATAATTTATCTAGCCTCTGTTATGGTTGTTTTTTTCTTGTTTAATTAGTGTTTGTGCCAAGTAGAACCTTTGGGAAGACTTGGGGAAAGTCTTTGCGATCTTGCTGTAAAAACAGAAACTTTAGCGCTCACGAGATTAGCTGACATTTTTACTTAATAGTGATATTTAGTTGATTATTTTTGCATATGATCAATAGATAAATTCCTCACATCCATAAATTTATTTCAGAATTTTTGGGATACCATAAGTATACATTTGATACAGATTACTACAGACTGTTCCGTTTTTGACAGATTCTGTTTTCATTGTGTTGTTTGCTTATTTTGATGAATCTGTGAGTAGTATCGGAGGGTATGAACCATAGAGAAGTTGGAATAAAGTAGATATTAAACCAATATAAATAAATAATGAGTTCATTACAGTACCTTTAAGTGGTGGTTTGCTTTCTTATACTAACGGAGCTCATAAGATTTTCTGTTTAAGTTTTGTGTTGTGAAGTTTTCAAGTTTTGGGTAAAGATTCAACGGACTATGGAATAAGGAGTGTCAAGAGACTAATATTGTGGATTCCCAAGGCACCCCAAGGTAATATTCAAGGACAACCAAGAGCCTAAGCTTGGGGATGCCCCGGATGGCATCCCCTCTTTCGTCTTTGTTTATCGCTAACTTTACTTGGAGCTATATTTTTATTCACCACATGATATGTGTTTTGCTTGGAGCGTCATTTTATTTTCTTTTGTTTTGCTTGCTGTTTGAATAAAATACCAAGATCTGAAATTCTTAAATGTTAGAGTGTCTTCACATGGTTGCATAATTATTCGATTACTCATTGATCTTCACTTATATCTTTTGGAGTAGTTTGTCGTTTGCTCTAGTGCTTCACTTATATCTTTTTAGAGCACGACGGTGGTTCTATTTTGAAGAAATAGATGAACTCTCATGCTTCACTTATATTATTTTGAGAGTCTCTAAACAGCATGGTAGTTTGCTTTGGTTATGAATTTAGTCTTAATATGATGGGCATCCAAGAGGGATATAATAAAAACTTTCATATAGAGTGCATTGAATACTATGAGAGGTTTGATACTTGATGATTGTTTTGAGATATGAAGATGGTAATATTAGAGTCGTGCTAGTTGAGTAGTTGTGAATTTGAGAAATACTTGTGTTGAAGTTTGCAAGTCCCGTAGCATGCACGTATGGTAACCGTTGTGTGACAAATTTGAAGCATGAGGTGTTTCTTTGATTGTCTTCCTTATGAGTGACGGTCGGGGACGAGTGATGGTCTTTTCCTACCAATCTATACCCCTAGGAGCATGCGCTTAGTGCTTGGTTTTTGATGACTTGTAGATTTTTGCAATAAGTATGTGAGTTCTTTATAACTAATGTTGATTCCATGGATGATACACACTCTTACCCTTCCATCATTGCTAGCCTCTTTGGTACCGTGCATTGCCCTTTCTCACCTTGAGAGTTGGTGCAAACTTTGCCGGTGCATCCAAACCCCGTGATATGATACGCTCTATCACACATAAACCTCCTTATATCTTCCTCAAAACAGCCACCATACCTACCTATTATGGCATTTCCATAGCCATTCGGAGATATATTGCCATGCAACTTTCCACCGTTCCATTCATCATGACACACCTCATCATTGTCATATTGCCTTGCATGATCATGTAGTTGACATCGTATCTGTGGCAAAGCCACCATGCATAATTTCATACATGTCACTCTTGATTCATTGCCCATCCCGGTACACCGCCGGAGGCATTCATATAGAGTCATATTTTGTTCTAGTATCGAGTTGTAATCATTGAGTTGTAAATAAATAGAAGTGTGATGATCATCATTAATAGAGCATTGTCCCCAAAAAAAGAGAAAGACCCAAAAAAAGGAAAAAATAAAAAAAGAAAAAGGAAAAGAAAAAGAAAAAAAGGGGCAATGCTACTATCCCTTTTCCACACTTGTGCTTCAAAGTAGCACCATGATCTTTATGATAGAGAGTCTCTTGTTTTGTCATTTTCATATACTAGTGGGAATTTTTCATTATAGAACTTGACTTGTATATTCCAACAATGGCCCTCCTCAAGTGCCCTAGGTCTTCGTGAGCAAGCAAGTTGGATGCACGCCCACTTAGTTTATTTTGTTGAGCTTTCATACATTTATAGCTCTAGTGCATCTGTTGCATGGCAATCCCTACTCCTCGCATTGACATCAATTGATGGACATCTCCATAGCCCATTGATTAGTCGAGTCAATATGAGACTTTCTCCTTTTTTTTGTCTTCTCCACACAACCCCCATCATTATATTCTATTCACCCATAGTGCTTTGTCCATGGCTCACGCTCATGTATTGCGTGAAAGTTGAAAAAAGTTTGAGATTACTAAAGTATGAAACAATTGCTTGGCTTGTCATCGGGGTTGTGCATGATGAGAGCATTTTTGTGTGACGAAAATGAAGCATAGCCAAACTATATGATTTTGTAGGGATAAGCTTTCTTTGGCCATGTTATTTTGAGAAGACATAATTGCTTAGTTAGTATGCTTGAAGCATTATTATTTTTATGTCAATATTAAACTTTTATCTTGAATCTTTCGGATCTGAACATCCATGCCACAATAAAGAGGATTACATGGATAAATATGTTAGGTAGCATTCCACATCAAAAATTCCATTTTTATCATTTACCTACTCGAGGACGAGCAGGAATTAAGCTTGGGGATGCTTGATACGTCTCCAACGTATCTATATTTTTTGATTATCCCATGCTATTATATTATCAACCTTGGATGTTTTATATGCATTTATATTCTATTTTATATGATTTTTGGGACTAACCTATTAACCTAGAGCCCAGTGCCAGTTTCTGTTTTTTCGTTGTTTTTGAGTATCGCGGAAAAGGAAAATCAAACGGAGTCCAATTGACCTGAAACTTCACGGAACTTATTTTTGGACCAGAAGAAGGACATGGAGTAAAGAGTTGGGCCAGAAGAGTTTCGGGCTGCCATGAGGGTGGGGGACGCGCCCACCCCCTGGGCTCGCCTCCCTACCTCATGGGCAGCCCGAAGACCCCCATGACTTGTTCTCGACGCCAAAACCTCCTATATATACTAAAACTTCCAGAAAGAAACCTAGATCAGGAGTTCCGCCACCAGAAGCCTCCGTAGCCACCGAAAACCAATCTAGACCTGTTTCGGCACCCTGCCGGAGGGGGGGTCCCTCTCTGGTGGCCATCTTCATCATCCCGGCGCTCTCCATGACGAGGAGGGAGTAGTTCACCCTCGGGGCTGAGGGTATGTACCAATAGCTATGTGTTTGATCTCTCTCTCTCTCTCTATTGTGTTCTTGATTCGGCACGATCTTGATGTATCGCGAGCTTTGCTATTATAGTTGGATCTTATGATGTTTCTCCCCCTCTACTCTCTTGTGATGGATTGAGTTTTCCCTTTGGAGTTATCTTATCAGATTGAGTCTTTAAGGATTTGAGAACACTTGATGTATGTCTTGCATGTGCTTAGCTGTGGTGACAATGGGATATCACGTGATCCACTTGATGTACGTTTTGGTGATCAACTTGCGAGTTCCGTGACCTCGTGAACTTATGCATAGGGGTTGGCACACGTTTTCGTCTTGACTCTCAAGTAGAAACTTTGGGGCACTCTTTGAAGTTCTTTGTGTTGGTTGAATAGACGAGTCTGAGATTGTGTGATGAATATCGTATAATCATACCCACGGATACTTGAGGTGACATTGGAGCATCTAGGTGACATTAGGGTTTTGGTTGATTTGTGTCTTAAGGTGTTATTCTAGTACGAACTCTAGGATAGATCGAACGGAAAGAATAGCTTCGTGTTATTTTACTACGGACTCTTGAATAGATCGATCAGAAAGAATAACTTTGAGGTGGTTTCGTACCCTACAATAATCTCTTCGTTTGTTCTCCGCTATTAGTGACTTTGGAGTGACTCTTTGTTGCATGTTGAGGGATAGTTATATGATCCAATTATGTTATTATTGTTGAGAGAACATGCACTAGTGAAAGTATGAACCCTAGGCCTTGTTTCAACGCATTGCAATACCGTTTGTGCTCACTTTTATCATTAGTTACCTTGTTGTTTTTATATTTTCAGATTACAAAAACCTATATCTACCATCCATATTGCACTTGTATCACCATATCTTCGCTGAACTAGTGCACCTATACAATTTACCATTGTATTGGGTGTGTTGGGGACACAAGAGACTCTTTGTTATTTGGTTGCAGGGTTGTTTGAGAGAGACCATCTTCATCCTACGCCTCCCACGGATTGATAAACCTTAGGTCATCCACTTGAGGGAAATTTGCTACTATCCTACAAACCTCTGCACTTGGAGGCCCAACAACGTCTACAAGAAGAAGGTTGTGTAGTAGACATAACAGACTCATCTTGATTTTGGTGTGGGATGCCTCGATTGTCAGTGAAAATCGTGTCGACCTCGGTCATGATGGATGATGGCGGCATCTTTGCCGTCATCTCCTTGTCGAAGGCATCATCGGTTGCAATCGTCGTCAGCTCGTTTTGGATGCTCCAAGGGAAACCCTCGGCCTGGGTCAGCCTGATCAAACATTGATGGTGCCTTTGGGTCTGTTAATTGTCTTGGGGGAAGCATTCTAGGGCAAGTGTGGCTGTAGGGGACAAGCGGAGGAGCGGCGTTGCATCTACCGCAAGAACTATTGCGAAACTTGGTGGCATGGTGTAACGGAGTCTCGGCGATGATGGAACATTGATGGACACGCACAGGATGGTGGCAATATCTGGCATCATTGGCAGAATTGCCCGGCAAGCTGAATGCATTGATCACTCTTGAAGGTGGGACGAAGGAACATGGCGGCGGTTGTTTCTACATTGTGTGCATGCGATGCATGCTGTGGGACACCTAGACCAGTTGGTGAAGGAAATATGCCCTAGAAGAAATAATAAAGTTGTTATTTAAATTTCCTTATATCATGATAAATGTTTATTATTCATGCTAAAATTGTATTAACCGAAAACATGATACATGTGTGAATACATAGACAAAACGCAATGTCCCTAGTAAGCCTCTACTAGACTAGCTCGTTAATCAAAGATGGTTAAGTTTCCTAACCATAGACATGTGTTGTCATTTGATGAACGGGATCACATCATTAGGAGAATGATGTGATGGACAAGACCCATCCGTTAGCTTAGCATAATGATCGTTAGGTTTTATTCCTATTGCTTTCTTCATGACTTATACATATTCCTTTGACTATGAGATTATGCAACTCCCGAATACCGGAGGAATACCTTGTGTGCTATCAAACGTCACAACGTAATTGGACGATTATAAAGATGCTCTACAGGTATCTCCGAAGGTGTTTGTTGGGTTGGCATAGATCGAGATTAGGATTTGTCACTCCGAGAATCGGAGAGGTATCTCTGGGCCCTCACGGCAATGCACATCATAATAAGCCTTGCAAGCAATGTGACTAATGAGTTTGTTGCGGGATGATGCATTACGGAACGAGTAAAGAGACTTGCCGGTAATGAGATCGAACTGGGTATGAAGATACCGACGATTGAATCTTGGGCAAGTAACATACCGATGACAAAGGGAATAACGTATGTTGTCATTACGGTACGACCGATAAAGATCTTCGTAGAATATGTGGGAACCAATATGATCATCCAGGTTCCGCTATCGGTTATTGACCGGAGAGGTGTCTCGGTCATGTCTACATAGTTCTCGATCCCGTAGGGTCCGCACGCTTAATGTTCCATGAAGATTTTGTATTATATGAGTTATGTGATTTGGTGACCGAATGTGCTTCGGAGTCCCGGATGAGATCACAAACATGACGATGAGTCTCGAAATGGTTGAGAGGTAAAGATTCATATATAGGACGATAGTACTCGGACACCGAAAGTGTTCTGGGGGTACCGGGTACGTATCGGGTCACCGAAAGGGGTTCGACTACATCAACCGCGTTGTCAAACTCTTCCGCTTTCGGTCTATGAGGGTACATGGACACACTCTCCCCTTGTCATTGCTATGCATCTCCTAGATAGATCTTGCTTGAGCGTAGGAAAATTTTGAAATTTCATGCTACGTTTCCCAACAGTGGCATCCGAGCCAGGTCTATGCGTAGATGATATGCACGAGTAGAACACAAAGGGTTGTGGGCGATGATAGTCATACTGCTTACACTAACGTCTTACTTTTATTCAATGGTATTGTTGGATGAAGCGGCCCGGACCAACCTTACATGACCATGTTCATGATACCGGTTCCACCGACAGACATGCAACTTGTTTTGCATAAAGGTCGCTGGCGGGTGTCTGTTTCTCCAAGTTTAGTTGAATCGAATTTGACTGTGGTCGGTCCTTGTTGAAGGTTAAAACAAAAAACTTAATGAAACATCATTGTGGTTTTGATGCGTATGTAAGAACAGTTCTTACTAGAAGCCCATAGCATCCACATAAAACATGCAACAGCAAAGTAGAGGACATCTAACTTGTTTTTTTGCAGGGCATGTTGTGATGTGATATGGTTAAGACATGATGAGATATACATTGTTGTATGACATGATCATGTTTTGTAGAAGTTATCGGCAACTGGCAGGAGCCTTATGATTGTCGCTTTACTGTATGAAATGCATTCGCCATGTAATTGCTTTACTTTATCACTATGCGTTAGCAATAGTTGTAGCAGCAATAGTTGGCGAGACGACAACAAAGCTACGATGGAGATCAAGGTGTCAAGCCGGTGATGATGGAGATAATGACGGTGCTTTGGAGATGGAGATCAAAGGCACAAGATGATGATGGCCATATCGTGTCACATATTTTGATTGCATGTGATGTTTATCCTTTATGCATCTTATTTTGCTTAGTACGGCGGTAGCATTACAAGATGATCCCTCACTAAAATTTCAAGGTATAAGTGTTCTCCCTGAGTATGCACCGATGCGACAGTTCGTCGTGCTGAGACACCATGTGATGATCAGGTGTGATAAGCTCTACGTTTACATACAACGGGTGCAAGAAAGTTTTGCACGTGCGAAATACTCAGGTTAAACTTGACGAGCCTAGCATGTACAGACATGGCCTCGGAACACTGGAGACCAAAAGATCGAACGTGAATCATATAGTAGATATGATCAACATAGAGATGTTCACCATTGAAAACTACTCCATCTCACGTGATGATCGGACATGGTTTAGTTGATATGGATCACGTGATCATTTAGATGACTAGAGGGATGTCTATCTAAGTGGGAGTTCTTAAGTAATATGATTAATTGAACTTAATTTATCATGAACCTAGTCCTTATAGTATTTGCATATCTATGTTGTAAATCAATAGCTCGCGTATAGCTCTCCTGTTTTATTTTTGATATGTTCCTAGAGAAAAACTATGTTGGGAGATGTTAGTAGCAATGATGTGAACTGGGTCCATGATCTGAGAATTATCCTCATTGATGCATGGAAGAATTATGTCCTTGATGCACCGCTAGGTGACAGACCTATTGCAGGAGCAGATGCAGACGTTATGAACGTTTGACAAGCTCAGTATGATGACTACTTGATAGTTTAGTGCACGATGCTTTACGGCTTAGAACCGGGACTTCAAAAATGTTTTGAACGCCATGGAGCATATGCGATGTTTGAAGAGCTGAAAATGATATTTCAGACTCGTGCCCGTGTTAAGAGGTATGAGACCTCTGACAAGTACTTTGGCTACAAGATGGAGGAGGATATCTCAGCTAGTGAGCATGTGCTCAGAATGTCTGGGTACTACAATCGCTTGAATCAAGTGGCAGTTAATCTTCCAGATAAGATAGTGATTGACAGAGTTCTCTAGTCACTATCACCAAGTTACTAGAACTTCGTGATGAACTATAATATTCAAGGGATGACGAAAACGATTCCCAAGCTCTTCGCGATGCAGAAATCAGTGAAGGTAGAAATCAAGAAATAGCATCAAGTCTTGATGGTTAACAAGACCACTAGTTATAAGAAAAAGGGCAAGGGAAAGAAGGGGAACTTCAAAAAGAATGGCAAGCAAGTTGCCACTCCCGTGAAGAAGCCAAAAGCTAGACCTAAGCCTGAAACTAAGTGCTTCTACTGCAAAGGGAATGGTCACTGGAAGCGGAACTACCCCAAATACTTGGCGGATAAGAAGGATGGCAAAGTGAACAAAGGTATATTTGATATACAGGTTATTGATGTGTGCTTTACTAGTGTTCATAGTAGCCCCTGGGCATTTGATACCGGTTTAGTTTCTTAGATTAGTAAGTCAAAACAGGAGTTGCGGAATGAACAGAGACTAGTTAAGAGCGAAGTGACGATCTGTGTTGGAAGTGATTCCAAGGTTGATAAGATCACCATCGCACACTCCCTCTACCTTCGGGATTAGTGTTGAGCTTGAAATAAATGTTATTTGGTGTTTGCATTGAGTATGAATATGATTAGATCATGTTTATTGCAATACAGTTATTCATTTAAGTCACAGAATAATTGTTGTTCTGTTTACATGAATAAAACCTTCTATGGTCATACACCCGCGGTGAATGGTTTATTTAATATCGACCGTAGTGATACACATATTCATAATAATGATGCCAAAAGATGCAAAGTTGATAATGATAGTGCAACATATTTTTGGCACTACCGTTTAGGTCATATTGGTGTAAAGCGCATGAAGAAACTCCATGCGGATGGATTTTTGGAATCACTTGATTATGAATTATTTGATACTTGCAAACCATGCCTCATTGGAAAAATGACTAAGACTCCGTTCTCCGGAACAATGGAGCGAGCCACGGACTTATTGGAAATAATACATACCGATGTATGCGGTCCTATGAGTGTTGAGGTTCGCGGCGGGTATCTTTATTTTCTGACCTTCACAGATGATTTGAGAAGATATGGGTATATCTACTTAATGAAACATAAGTCTGAAACATTTGAAAAGTTCAAAGAATTTCAGAGTGAAGTGGAAAATCATCGTAACAAGAAAATAAAGTTTCTACGATCTGATCGTGGAGGCGAATATTTGAGTTACAAGTTTGGTTATCATTCGAAACAATGTAGAATAGTTTCACAACTCACGCCACCTGGAACACCACAGCATAATGGTGTGTCCGAACGTCGTAACCGTAATTTATTAGATATGGTGCGATCTATGATGTCTCTTACCAATTTAGCACTATAGTTTTGGGGTTATGCATTAGAGACAACTGCATTCACGTTAAGTAGGGCACCATCTAAATCTGTTGAGACGACACCATATGAACTGTGGTTTAACAAGAAACCTAAGTTGTCGTCTCTTAAAGTTTGGGGCTGCGATGCTTATGTGAAAAAGCTTCAACCTGGTAAGCTCGAACCCAAACCGGAGAAATGTGTCTTCATAGGATACCCTAAAGAAATTGTTGGGTACACCTTCTATCACAGATCCAAAGGCAAGATATTCGTTGCTAAGAATGGATCCTTTCTAGAGAAGGAGTTTCTCTCGAAAGAAGTGAGTGGGAGGAAAGTAGAACTTGATGAGGTAATTATACCTTCTCTCGAATTGGAAAGTAGTTCATCACAAAAATCAGTTCTAGTGATACCTACACCAATTAATCAGGAAGTTAATGATGATGATCATGAAACTTTAGATCAAGTTACTACCGAACCTCGTAGGTTAACCAGAGTACGTTCCGCACCAGAGTGGTACGGTAATCCTGTTCTAGAAGTCATGTTACTAGACCATGACGAACCTATGAACTATGAGGAAGCAATGATGAGCCCAGATTCCGCAAAATGGCTTGAGGCCATGATATCTGAGATGGGATCCATGTATAAGAACAAAGTGTGGACTTTGGTTGACTTTCCCAATGATCGGCAATCCATTGAGAATAAATGGATCTTCAAGAGGAAGAAACACGCTGATAGTAGTATTACTATATACAAAGCTCGAATTGTCACAGAAGGTTTTCAACAAGTTCAAGATGTTGACTACGATGAGATTTTCTCACTCGTAGCGATGCTTAAGTCTGTCCGAATCATGTTAGCAATTGCCACATTTTATGAAATCTAGCAAATGGATGTCAAAACTGCATTCCTTAAAAGATTTCTTAAAGAAGAGTTGTATATGATGCAACAAGAAGGTGTTGGCAATCCTAAAGGTGCTAACAAAGTGTGCAAGCTCCAGCAATCCATCTATGGACTGGTGCAACCATCTCAGAGTTGGAATATATGCTTTGATAAAGTGATCAAAACATATTGTTTTATACAGACTTGCGGTGAAGCATGTATTTACAAGAAAGTGAGTGGGAGCACTACAGCCTTTCTTATAAGTATATGTGAATGACATATTGTTGATTGGAAATGATGTAGAATTTTCTAGAAAGCATAAAGGAGTGTTTGAAAGGAGTTTTTCAAAGAAAGACCTCGGTGAAGCTACTTACATATTGAGCATCAAGATCTATAAAGATAGATCAAGATGCTTGATATATTTTTTCAATGAGTACATACCTTGACAAGATTTTGAAGTAGTTCAAAATGGAACAGTCAAAGAAGGAGTTCTTGCCTGTGTTGCAAGGTGTGAAGTTGAGTAAAGACTCAAAACTCGACCACGGCAGAAAATAGAAATAGAATGAAAAGTAATTCCTATGCCTCAGCCATAGGTTTTATAAAGTATGCTATGTTGTGTACCAGACCTATTGTGTACCTCACCAAGAGTTTGGCAAGAGGGTACAATAGTGATCCAGGAGTGGATCACTGGACATCGGTCAAAATTATCCTTAGTGGAATAAGGATATGTTTCTCGGTTATGGAGGTGACAAAAAGTTCGTCGTAAAGAGTTACGTCGATGCAAGTTTTGACACTGATCTGGACGACTCTGAGTCTCAATTTGGATACATATTGAAAGTGGGAGCAACTAGCTAGAGTAGCTCCGTGCAGAGCATTGTAGACATAGAAAAATTGCAAAATACACATGGCTTTGAATGTGGCAGACCCGTTGACTAATTTCTCTCACAAGCAAAACATGATCACTCTTTTGATATTAAATCACATGATGATGTGAACTAGATTATTGACTCCAGTGCAAGTGGGAGACTGAAGGAAATATGCCCTAGAGGCAATAATAAAGTTGTTATTTATATTTCCTTATATCATGATAAATGTTTATTATTCATGCTAGAATTGTATTAAACAAAAACTTGACACATGTGTTAATACATAGAGAAACAGAGTGTCCCTAGTATGCCTCTACTTGACTAGCTCGTTAATCAAAGATGGTTAAGTTTTGTAGCCATGGACATGTGTTTTCATTTGAAGAACGGGATCATATCATTAGAGAATGATGTGATGGACTAGACCCATCCATTAGCTTAGCACTATGATCGTTTAGTTTATTATTATTGCTTTCTTCATGACTTATACATGTTCCTATGACTATGAGATTATGCAACTCCCGAATACAGGAGGAACACTTAGTGTGCTATCAAACGTCACAACGTAACTAGGTGATTATAAAGATGCTCTATAGGTGTCTTCGATGGTGTTTGTTGAGTTGGCATAGATCGAGATTAGGATTTGTCATTCCGTGTATCGGAGAGGTATCTCTAGGCCCTCTAGGTAATGCACATCACTATAAGCCATGCAAGCAATGTGACTAATGAGTTAGTTATGGGATGATGCATTACAAAACGAGTAAAGAGACTTGCCGGTAACAAGATTGAACTAGGTATGAGGATACTGACGATCGAATCTTGGGCAACTAACATACCGATGACAAAGGGAACAACATATGTTGTTTTGCGATTTGACCGATAAAGATCTTCGTAGAATATGTAGGAGCCAATATGAGCATCCAGGTTCCGCTATTTGTTATTGTCCGGAGATGTGTCTCGGTCATGCCTACATAGTTCTCGAACCCGTAGGGTCCGCACGCTTAACGTTCGATAACAATTTGTATTATGAGTTATGTGATTTGATGTACCGAAGGTTGTTCGGAGTCCCGGATGAGATCACGGACATGACGAGGAGTCTCGAAATGGTTGAGACGTAAAGATCAATATATTAGAAGGCCATATTCCGACATCAGAAAGGTTCCGAGTGATTCGGGTATTTTTCGGAGTACCGGAGAGTTGCGGGAATTCGCCGGGGGAAGTAGTGGCCCTTAATGGGCCATACGGGAAAGGAGAGAAGGGCCTCAAGGGGTGCCCCCCCATGGCAAGTCCGAATTAGAATAGGGAGGGGCGGCGCCCCTCTCTTTCCTTCTCCCTCTCCTACTCCTTCCCTCTCTCCCCTCTTGGAAAAGGAAGGGGACTCCAAGTAGGATTGGGAATCCTAGTTGGACTCCCCCTATAGGCACGCCCCTCCTAGGCTGGCCTCCTCTTCCCCCCTCCTTTATATACGTGGGCGAGGGGGCACCCCAAAGGCACTCCAAGGTTTGTCTTAGCCGTGAGCGGTGCCCCCCTCCACAGTTTTCCACCTCGGTCATATTGTCGTAGTGCTTAGGCGAAGCCCTGCGTCGGTAACTTCATCATCACCGTCAACACGCCATCGTGCTGACGAAACTCTCCTTCGGCCTCAACTGGATCTAGAGTTCGAGGGACGTCACCGAGTTGAACGTGTGCAGATCGTGGAGGTGCCGTGTGTTCGGTACTTGATCGATTGGATCATGAAGATGTTCGACTACATCAACCGCGTTACTTAACGCTTCTGCTTTCGGTCTACAAGGGTACGTAGACATACTCTCCCCTCTCGTTGCTATGCATCTCCTAGATAGATCTTGCGTGATCATAGATTTTTTTTGAAATACTGCGTTCCCCAACAGTTTATTGCACCAAAAATTCTCAAATATTTAGAAAAAAAATCGTGTAAAAGATTCAGGGCATTCTGAGAACTTTTATTTTTGTGTCATTTTTTTATTGCACGGGAAATTCAGAAAAACAGACAAAATATGGCATTTTATTTTATTTAACTAATAAAAACAAAAAACAAAAGGCAGGGAAAGAAATTAGCGCTTACTAAATTCATCAACTTCATACCGTTCAAAAATGGTCCATTAATAAGGTTGATCAAGTCTTATTAACAACCACTTTCGATTAGTATGAAACCAAAGAACTATCATAAATCACTAAGTTACCTTGATACGTCTCCAACATATCTATAATTTTTGATTGCTCCATGGTATATTATCTACTGTTTTGGACATTATTGGGCTTTATTGTCCACTTTTATATTATTTTTGGGACTAACCTATTAACCGGAGGCCCAGCCCAGAATTGCTGTTTTTTTGCCCGTTTTAGAGTTTCGAAGAAAAGGAATATCAAATGGAGTCCAAACGGAATGAAACCTTCGGGAACGTGATTTTCTCAACAGATGAGACCGGGGAGACTTGGACCCTACGTCAAGGCACGAAACAGGAGGCCACGAGGTAGGGGGCGCGCCCTACCCTACCAGGCGTGCCCCCCACCCTCGTGGGCCCCCTGTTGCTCCACCAACGTACTTCTTCCTCCTATATATATCCACGTACCCCCAAACGATCAGATACGGAGCCAAAACCCTAATTCCACCGCCGTAACTTTCTGTATCCACAAGATCCCATCTTGGGGCCTGTTCCGGAGCTTCGCCGGAGGGGGCATCGATCACGGAGGGCTTCTACATCAACACCATAGCCTCTCCGATGAAGTGTGAGTAGTTTACCTCAGACCTACGGGTCCATAGTTATTAGCTAGATGGCTTCTTCTCTCTTTTTGGATCTCAATACAATGTTCTCCCCCTCTCTTGTGGAGAACTATTCGATGTAATCTTCTTTTTGCAGTGTGTTTGTTGAGACTGATCAATTGTGGGTTTATGATCAAGTCTATCTATGAATAATATTTGAATCTTCTCTGAATTCTTTTTATGTGTGATTGGTTATCTTTGCAAGTCTCCTCGAATTATCAGTTTGGTTTGGCCTACTAGATTGATCTTTCTTGCAATGGGAGAAGTGCTTAGCTTTGGGTTCAATCTTGCGGTGTCCTTTCCCGGTGACAGTAAGGACAGCAAGGCACGTATTGTATTGTTGCCATCGAGGATAACAAGATGGGGTTTTCTTCATATTGCATGAGTCTATCCCTCTACATCATGTCATCTTGCTTAAGGCGTTACTCTATTTTTAACTTAATACTCTAGATGCATGCTGGATAGCGGTTGATGAGTGGAGTAATAGTAGTAGATGTAGGCAGGAGTCGGTCTACTTGTCTCGGACGTGATGCCTATATACATGATCATGCCTAGATATTCTCATAATTATGCTCAATTCTGTTAATTGCTCAACAGTAATTTGTTCACCCACCGTAGAATACTTATGCTCTCAAGAGAAGCCACTAGTTAAACCTATGGCCCCCGGGTCTATCTTTATCCGATTGATCTTCTACTACTTAGTTATTTACTTTGTCTTTATTTTACTTTGCATCTTTATCATAAAAATACCAAAAATATTATCTTTATCATATCTATCAGATCTCACTCTCGTAAGTGGCCTTATAGGGATTGACAACCCCTATTTGCGTTGGTTGCGAGGATTTATTTGTTTTGTGCAGGTACGAGGGACTTGCGCGTATTCTCCTACTGGATTGATACCTTGGTTCTCAAAAACTGAGGGAAATGCTTACGCTACTTTGCTGCATCATCCCTTCCTCTTCGGGGAAAACCAACGCAGTGCTCAAGAGGTAGCAAGAAGGATTTCTGGCGCCGTTGCCGGGGAGGTCTTCGCAAAAGTCAACATACCAAGTACCCATCACATACCCTTATCTCCCGCATTACATTATTTGCCATTTTCCTCTCGTTTTCCTCTCCCCCACTTCACCCTTGCCGTTTTATTCGCGCTCTCTCTCTCTCTATCCTCCCTCTCTATTTGCCTCTTTCTGCCCGTTTGCTTTTTGTTTGCTTGTGTGTTAGTTTGTTTGCCTGTCGTTATGGCTAGTCCTTTACCGTCTGCCTCTATGTCTGAAATTAGGGAAACTATTGTTGATAATAATTCTGATGCTCCTACTAAAGAACCCATTATCACATATAAAAAGATTCCATGTTGGTAGTGGTAATATTATTGGAAAAGGAGTTATTCAAGATTCCTTTACTTGTGCCGGTGCTTTACCTTCTATGGGCAGTTCTATCCTTCATAGAACTAGTAGTCTTGCGGACGCTATTGCCATGCTTGTAGTTGAACTTGAAAGACAATTCATGCACATGCATCCTTCCATACAAAGGATTTTTCTGGAATTTTCTAATATTGAGCATTCTTCTGTTAAGCATGCCGCTACTATCTTTTTGGCTCATGAGTTTAGATTCATAATAAAAGAGGCCAAAGAAATATTTGCGCATTATAGGGTGGACACATGCCGTCCTCCCATAGAGGCTATCCTCTTTGATCAAGAATAAATAATGCGTTTTCAATCTCTAGACTATGTTGCTATCAATGAAAATCTTAGAAAAAGGGTTCCTACCAATGTTTTAGTTGATAGAATCTATGAACTTAATGATGATTTGGCTATTCAAAATAATGAACTAGGATATTCTCTTGAATATAGGCTCACAAAGTTCTATCAAAAGAATGCTTATAATGATGAATTGGTTGTGTAATATGAAGGACCAAAGGAGGAACCTATACCTCCCAAGGTTGATCTTGGGGACTTTTGTCCTATTAAATTTAGCCCTTTTGATTACTTTTGATTGTCTCAAAGAAAACTTTCTGCTGAATGAAGAGAATATGAAATGAGTTTTAATAATCTATCTTATTATTATGGCAATATCTAGATCTATTCTTGCTTGTTATGCCTAGCTAGGGGCGTTAAACGATAGTGCTTGTTGGGAGGCAACCCAATTTTATTTTTATTCCTTGCTTTTTGCTCCTGTTTAGTAATAAATAAATTTTCTAGCCTCAGTTTTGGTTGTGTTTTTTGTGTTTAATTAGTGTTTGTGCCAAGTAGAACCGTTGGGAAGACTTGGGGAAAGTCTTGTTGAACTTGCTGTAAAAAACAGAAACTTTAGCGCTCACGAGAACTGCTGCCATTTTTATTTGGAAAGTGATATTTAGTTAATTATTTTTTAAGATAATTAACAGATAAATTCTCACGTCCAGCAATTTATTTTAGAATTTTTGGGGTTCCAGATCTTGCGCTAGCTACAGATTACTACAGACTGTTCTGTTTTTGACAGATTCTGTTTTTCGTGTGTTGTTTGCTTATTTTGATGAATCTATGGCTAGTAAAATAGTTTATAAACCATAGAGAAGTTGGAATACAGTAGGTATAACACCAATATAAATAAAGAATGAGTTCATTACAGTAACTTGAAGTGGTCTTTTGTTTTCTTTCGCTAACGGAGCTCACGAGATTTTCTACTTTAAGTTTTGTGTTGTGAAGTTTTTAAGTTTTGGGTAAAGATTTGATGGATTATGGAACAAGGAGTTGCAAGAGCCTAAGATTGGGGATGCCCAAGGCACCCCCAAGATAATCTAAGGACACCTAAAAGACAAAGCTTGGGGATGCCCCGGAAGGCATCCCGTCTTTCATCTACTTCTATCGGTAACTTTACTTGGAGCTATATTTTTATTCGCCACATGATATGTGTTTTGCTTGGAGCGTCTTGTATTATTTGAGTCTTTGCTTGTTAGTTTACCACAATCATCCTTGCTGTACACACCTTTTGAGAGAGCCATACATGATTTGGAATTTGTTAGAATACTCTATGTGCTTCGCTTATATCTTTTGAGTCATATAATTTTGCTCTAGTGCTTCACTTATATCTTTTAGAGCACGGTGGTGGGTTTGTTTTATATAAACTATTGATCTCTCATGCTTCACTTAGATTATTTTGAGAGTCTTTAATAGCATGGTAATTTGCTTAAAATCGTAATATGCTTGGTATACAAGATTAATAATAAAACTTGCTTATGAGTGTGTTGAATACTATGATAAGTTTGATGCTTGATAATTGTTTTGAGATGGTGATATTAAAGTTGTGCTAGTTGAGTAGTTGTGAATTTGAGAAATACTTGTGTTTAAGTTTTTGATTCCCGTAACATGCACGTATGGTGAACCGTTATGTGATGAAGTCGGAGCATGATTTATTTTTTGATTGTCTTCCTTATGAGTGGCGGTCAGGGACGAGCCATGGTCTTTTCCTACCAATCTATCCCCCTAGGAGCATGCGCGTAATACTTTGCTTTGATAACTTGTAGATTTTTGCAATAAGTATATGAGTTATTTATGACTAATGTTGAGTCCATGGATCATACACACTCTCACCCTTCCACCTTTGCTAGCCTCTCTAATACCGCGCACCTTTCGCCGGTATCAAACAACTACCATATACCTTCCTCAAAACAGCCACTATACCTACCTATTATGGCATTTCCATAGCCATTCCGAGATATACTGCCATGCAACTTTCCACCGTTCCGTTTATTATGACACACTCCATCATTGTCATATTGCTTAGCATGATCATGTAGTTGACATCGTATTTGTGGCAAAGCCATCATTCATAATTCTTTCATACATGTCACTCTTGATTCATTGCATATCCCGGTACACCGCCAGAGGCATTCATATAGAGTCATATTTTGTTATAAGTATCGAGTTGTAATTGTTGATTTGTAAGAAAAATAAAGGTGTGACGATCATCATTATTAGAGCATTGTCCCAGTGAGGAAAGGATGATGGAGACTATGATTCCCCCACAAGTCGGGATGAGACTCCGGACGAAAAATAAAATTAAAAAAAGGAAGAAAAAATGAGAGAAAAAGAGAGAAGGGACAATGCTACTATCCTTTTACCACACTTGTGCTTCAAAGTAGCACCATGATCTTCATAGTAGAGAGTCTCTCATGTTATCACTTTCATATACTAGTGGGAATTTTTCATTATAGAACTTGGCTTGTATATTCCAATGATGGGCTTCCTCAAATTGCCCTAGGTCTTCATGAGCAAGCAAGTTGGATGCACACCCACTTAGTTTCTTTTTGAGCTTTCATATACTTATAGCTCTAGTGCATCCGTTGCATGGCAATCCCTACTCACTCACATTGATATCTATTGATGGGCATCTCCATAGCCCGTTGATACGCCTAGTTGATGTGAGACTATCTTCTCCCTTTTTGTCTTCTCCACAACCACTGCTCTATTCACTACAAAAAAAGACACATCCGTGACATTTTGGGCCAAACGAATTTTTTTTCTGTCATACATATGACACTTCTATGACGATAATTGTGACAAAACCCGGTATCATCATAGATGTGGTGGGCTCCTACTTCTATGACAAAAAATCATGACAGAAAATGGGCTTTTTGTCCTGGGCGGGCCGGAGACGCTGCTGCATGACATTCTTTGGGTCGTCCATGACAGAAAAAAACGTAGTAGAAGCGAGGGCGAGGAAAATTTCGGGGAGTTCCCGGTTACGGTGGGAGGTCGGGGCCGAGCGATGCGCGTTTCTCTCGTACACGTATGCGCGTGTGTGCGAGGCGTTGGCTCTAACTGAACCCGAGCGAGGCGTTGGGCTCTAACTGAACCCGAGCGATTGCACTGCAGGCTACGCGTTACTGAACCCGAGCGATCGATCGATGGCTGTTAACTGAACCCGATCGAGCGATTCCTTCGCTACTGCTGGTAATTGAAGCTGATCGATGCTGCCTCAGGATGAACAGTGAGCGTTGCAGGGGGGTTGGATGAACAGTTCCCGATGGGGGTGGATGAACAGGACCCCGTGGTGTTGCCTCTGGATGAACATGACCCCGATCGATCGAGCCGGTTGGGGCTGGATGAACAAGACCCCTTGTATGGCTGGATGAACAGGACCACCCCGTGGAGGGCAGGATGAACAGTAAACAGTGGAGGGCAGGATGAACAGTAGCCCGTGGAGGGGTGGTTGAACAGGAACCCGTGGAGAGGGCTGGTTGAACAGTAGCCGGTGGAGTAGTGCTTGGTGGAGGCTGGATGAATAGGAGCCCGTGGATGAACAGTCGCAGGTGGAGGCTGGAGGAGGTCGACGGTGGATGAACAGTAGCTCGTGGAGGCTGGAGGGGGTCGACGGTGGAGGTGAACAGTATCCCGTGGAGTCTCGTTTTTTGGTACACCACACCCCTCCCGATGAACAGGACCCTCGTTTCGACCATAGGAGGTCTGTTTCGTCTGTTTTGCAGTACGCCACACCCCTCCCGATCAACAGGACCCCCGTTTCAACCGTAGGAGGTCCGTTTCCTCTGTTTTGCGGTATGCTAGACCCCTCCCGATCAACAGGACCCCATTCCGAACGTAGGAGGTCTGTTTCCTCCATTGTGCGGTACGCCAGGCCTCGTTTCCATCGCCTATTCCGTCCAAGCCCTCCCGATGAACACGACCACGCATTCCGTTCCGACCCAGCCGGTTGGCTCCCACATGTTCCGTTGCCTCCCCATGAACACGACACATTCCGTTGCCTCCCCATGAACACGACGACGACGCTGTTTCTCTGTTCCGACCCTGCAATGTACACGAGCCCTGGTCGTACGTATGCACGAGTAGGCGTTCGAGACCCCGCCCGTATGTACACATACGTGGCCGTATTTTCTTTCTTGCACCCTGGCCGCTGTACGTACGTGTACATGCTACGTGCGCGCCTCTACTACGACACGTGCGTGCATCTACATCGACCAGTATGTATGTACACGTTCGCGACCAGAATGACAACGCTATGTACGCTTCGACCAGGTGGGTCCCGACTGTCAGGCACTTCCTTGCCTGCGAAAATGTAGCTGGTGGGTCCCAGCAGTCAGGGGGAGAATCGTTTTTTTTGCCCGGACGCACTTCCTTGCGTGCGAATATGTAGCTGGTGGGTCCCAGCAGTCAGGGGGAAACGTTTTTTCGTGAAATACAGTGGCTCGTCCGGTGGGTCCTGATACGTCCCCAACGTATCTATAATTTTTGATTGCTCCATGCTATATTATCTACTGTTTTGGACTATATTGGGCTTTATTTTCCACTTTTATATTATTTTTGGGACTAACCTATTAACCGGAGGCCCAACCCAGAATTGCTGTTTTTTTTTGCCTATTTCAGTGTTTCGGAGAAACGGAATATCAAACGGAGTCCAAACGGAATAAAATCTTTGGGAACGTGATTTTCTCACCGAACGTGATCCAGGAGACTTGGACCCTGCTCCAAGGAACAAAAGAGGCGGTCACGAGGATGGGAGGCACACCCCCCTGCCTCGTGGGCCCCTCATTGCTTCTCCGGTGTACTTCTTCCTCCTATATATACACATGTACCCCCAAACGATCAGAAGAGGAGCCAAAAACCTAATTCCACCGCCGCAACTTTCTGTATCCACGAGATCCCATCTTGGGGCCTGTTCCGGAGCTCCGCCGGAAGAGGGCCGTCATCACGGAGGGCTTCTACATCATCCTAGCCTCTCCGATGAAGTGTGAGTAGTTTACCTCAGACCTTCGGGTCCATAGTTAGTAGCTAGATGGCTTCTTCTCTCTCTTTGAATCTCAATACAAAGTTCTCCCCCTCTCTTGTGGAGATCTATTCGATGTAATCTTCTTTTTGCGGTGTGTTTGTTGAGACTGATGAATTGTGGGTTTATGATCAAGTCTATCTATGAATAATATTTGAATCTTCTCTGAATTCTTTTATGTATGATTGGTTATCTTTGCAAGTCTCTTCGAATTATCCGTTTGGTTTGGCCAACTAGATTGGTAGTTCTTGCCATGGGAGAAGTGCTTAGCTTTGGGTTCAATCTTGCGGTGTCCTTACCCAGTGACAGAAGGGGCGGCAAAGCATGTATTGTATCGTTGCCATCAAGGATAACAAGATGGGGTTTATTTCATATTATATGAATTTATCTCTCTACATCATGTCATCTTGCTTAAGGCGTTACTCTGTTTTTAACTTAATACTCTAGATGCATGCTGGATAGCGGTCGATGAGTGGAGTAATAGTAGTAGATGCAGAATCGTTTCAATCTACTTGTCACGGACGTGATGCCTATATACATGATCATGCCTAGATATTCTCATAACTATGCTCAATTCTGTCAATTGCTCAACAGTAATTTGTTCACCCACCGTAGAATACTTATGCTCTTGAGAGAAGCCACTAGTGAAACCTATGGCCCCCGGGTCTATTCTCATCATATCAATCTCCATCACTTTAATCTTGCTTTGCTTTTTTACTTTGCCTTTACTTTTTACTTTGCATCTTTGTACCAAAAATACCAAAAATATTATATCTATCAGATCTCACTCTCGTAAGTGACTGTGAAGGGCTTGACAACCCCTAATTGCGTTGGTTGCGAGTACTGTATTGATACCTTGGTTCACAAAAACTGAGGGAAATACTAACGCTACTCTGCTGCATCATCCCTTCCTCTTCGAGGAAAACCAATGCAAGCTCAAGAAGTAGCAAGAAGGATTTCTGACGCCGTTGCCGGGGAGTCTACGCAAAAAGTCAACATACCAAGTACCCATTACAATCTCTATCTCTCGCACTACATTATTTGCCATTTGCCTCTCATTTTCCTCTCCCCCCAATTCACCCTTGCCGTTTTATTCGCCCTCTCTCTCCCTATCCTCCCTTTCCTTTCCGCTTGCCTTTTGTTTGCTCGTGTGCTAGTTTGCTTACTTGTTGTTATGTTTGAAACTAGGGAAGTTATCGCCAATATGAGCGATAACAATATCATGGAAAATTCTGAGGCTCCTGCTAAAGAACCTACCATCTTTCATACAAAAGAATTTCGTGTTGGTAGTGGTAATATTATTGGAAAAGGAGTTATTCAAGATTTCTTTACTTGTGCCGGTGCTTTACCTTCTATGGGTAGTTCTATCCTTCATAGAACTAGTAGTCTTGCGGACGCTATTGCCATGCTTGTAGTTGAACTTGAAAGACAATTCATGCACATGCATCCTTCCATACAAAGGATTTTTCTGGAATTTTCTAATATTGAGCATTCTTCTGTTAAGCGTGCCGCTACTATCTTTTTGGCTCATGAGTTTAGATTCATAATAAGAGAAGCCAAAGAAATCTTTGCGCATTACAGGGTGGACGCTTGCCGTCCTCCCATAGAAACTATCCTCTTTGATCAAGAAGAAATAATGCGTTTTCAATCTCTAGATTATGTTGCTTTCAATGAAAATCTTAGAAGAAGGGTTCCTACCAATATTTTAGTTGATAGAATTTCTGAACTTAATTATGATTTGGCTATTCGAAATAATGAGCTAGGATATTCTCTTGAATATAGGCTTACAAAGTTCTGTCAAAAGAATGCTTATAATGATGAATTGGTTGTGCATTATGAAGGACCAAAGGAGGAACCTATACCTCCCAAGGTTGATCTTGGAGACTTTTGTCCCGCTAAATTTAGTCCTTTTGATTACTTTTGCTTGCCTTAAAGAAAGCTTGCTGCCGAACGTAGAGAATATGAAATGAGTTTCAATAATCTATCTTACTATTATGGCAATACCTAGATCTATCCTCGCTTTTATGCCTAGCTAGGGGCGTTAAACGATAGCGCTTGTTGGGAGGCAACCCAATTTTATTTTTATTCCTTGCCTTTTGCTCCTGTTTAGTAATAAATAAATTATTTAGCCTCTGTTTTGGTTGTGTTTTTTTTAATTAGTGTTTGTGCCAAGTAGAACCGTTGGGAAGACTTGGGGAAAGTCTTGTTGAACTTGCTGTAAAAAATAGAAACTTTAGCGCTCACGAGAACTGCTGTCATTTTTATTTGAAGAGTTCTATTTAGTTAATTATTTTTGTAGATGATTAATAGAAAAATTCCTCACGTCCAGCAATTTATTTTAGAATTTTTGGGTTCTAGATCTTGCGCTGGCTACAGATTACTACAGACTGTTCTGTTTTTGACAGATTCTGTTTTTCGTGTGTTGTTTGCCTATTTTGATGAATCTATGGCTAGTAAAATAGTTTATAATCCATAGAGAAGTTGGAATACAGTAGGTTTAACACCAATATAAATAAATAATGATTTCATTACAGTACCTTGAAGTGGTCTTTTGTTTTCTTTCGCTAACAGAGCTCATGAGTTTTCTATTTTGAGTTTTGTGTTGTGAAGTTTTCAAGTTTTGGGTGAATTCTTTTGATGGATCATGGAACAAGGATTGGCAAGAGCCTAAGCTTGGGTATGCCCATGGCACCCCCAAGATAATCCAAGAACACCAAGAATTCAAAGCTTGGGGATGCCCCGGAAGGCATCCCCTCTTTCGTCCACTTCCATCGGTAATTTACTTGGAGCTATATTTTATTTACCAACATGATATGTGTTTTGCTTGGAGCGTCTTGTATTATTTGTGTCTTTGTGTTTTAGTATGCCACAATCATCCTTGCTGTACAAACCTTTTGAGAAAGCCATACATGAATTAAAATTTGATAGAATACTCTATGCGCTTCACTTATATCTTTTGAGCTAAGTAGTTTTGCTCTATGTGCTTCACTTATATCTTTTGACCTAGATAATTTTGCTCTATGTGCTTCACTTATATATTTTGAGCATTATAATTTTGCTCTATGTGCTTCACTTAGATCTTTTAGAGCACGGTGGAGGATTCGTTTTAGAGAAACTATTGACCTCTCATGCTTCACTTAAATTATTTTGAGAGTCTCTTAATAGCATGGTAATTTGCTTAATAATAATATGCTTGGTATTCAAGATTTGTGAAACTTTCTTTTGAGTGTGTTGAATACTAAGAAAATATTGAAGCGTGATAATTGTTTTGAGATATGGAGGTGATAATATTAAAGTCATGCTAGTTGAGTAGTTGTGAATTTAAAGAATACTTGTGTTAAAGTTTGTGATTCCCGTAGCATGCACGTATGGTGAACCGTTATGTAACGAAGTCGGAGCATGATTTTTTTATTGATTTTCTTCCTTATGAGTGGCGGTCGGGGACGAGTGATGGTCTTTTCCTACCAATCTATGCCCCTAGGAGCATGCGCGTAATACTTTGCTTTGATAACTTCTAGATTTTTGCAATAAGTATATGAGTTCTTTATGACTAATGTTGAGTCCATGGATTATACGCACTCTCACCCTTCCATCTTTGCTAGCCTCTCTAATACCGCGCACCTTTCACTGGTATCATACACCTACCATATACCTTCCTCAAAACAGCCACCATACCTACCTATTATGGCATTTCCATAGCCATTCTGAGATATATTGCCATGCAACTTTCCACCGTTCCGTTTATCATGACACATTCCATCATTGTCATATTGCATATCCCGGTACACCGCCGGATGCATTCACATAGAGTCATATTTTGTTCTAAGTATCGAGTTGTAATTGTTGAGTTATAAGAAAAATAAAAGTGTGATGATCATCATTATTAGAGCATTGTCCTAGTGAGGAAAGAATGATGGAGACTATGATTCCCCCATAAGTCGGGATGAGACTCCGGACGAAAAAAAGAGGCCAAAGAAGCCCAAATAAAAAAAGGCCATGAAAAAGATAAAAGGCCCAAACAAAAAAATATATAAATAAAAAAATGAGAGAACAAGAGAGAAGGGACAATGTTACTATCCTTTTACCACACTTGTGCTTCAAAGTAGCACCATGATCTTCATAGTAGAGAGTCTCTCATGTTATCACTTTCATATACTAGTGGGAATTTTACATTATAGAACTTGGCTTGTATATTCCAATGATGGGCTTCCTCAAAAAATTGCCCTAGGTCTTCATGAGCAAGCAAGTTGGATGCACACCCACTTAGTTTGTTTTTGAACTTTCATATACTTATAGCTCTAGTGCATCCGTTGCATGGCAATCCCTACTCACTCACATTGATATCTATTGATGGGCATCTCCATAGCCCGTTGATACGCCTAGTTGATTTGGGACCATCTTCTCCTTTTTGTCTTCTCCACAACCACCATTCTATTCCACCTATAGTAATATATCCATGGCTCACGTTCATGTATTGCGTGAAGATTGAAAAAGTTAGAGTATGAAACAATTGCTTGGCTTGTCATCGGGGTTGTGCATGATTTAAGTACTTTGTGTGGTGAAGATGGAGCATAGCCAGACTATATGATTTTGTAGGGATAACTTTCTTTGGCCATGTTATTTTGAGAAGACATAATTGCTTTATTAGTATGCTTGAAGTATTATTATTTTTTATGTCAACATAAACTTTTGTCTTGAATCTTTCTAATCCGAATATTCATACCAAAATTAAGAAGATTTGCATTGAAATTATGCCAAGTAGCACTCCGCATCAAAAATTCTCTTTTTATCATTTACCTACTCGAGGACGAGCAGGAATTAAGCTTGGGGATGCCTGATACGTCTCCAACGTATCTATAATTTTTGATTGCTCCATGCTATATTATCTACTGTTTTGGACTATATTGGTCTTTATTTTCCACTTTTATATTATTTTTTGGACTAACCTATTAACGGGAGGCCCAGCCCAGAATTGCTGTTTTTTTTGCCTATTTCAATGTTTCGAAGAAACGGAATATCAAACGAAGTCCAAACGGAATAAAATCTTCGGGAACGTGATTTTCTCACCGAACATGATCCAGGAGACTTGGACCCTGCTCCAAGGAACAAAAGAGGCAATCATGAGGGTGGGGGGCGCGCCCCCTGCCTCGTGGGCCCCTCGTTGCTCCTCCGGCGTACTTCTTCCTCCTATATATACACACGTACCCCCAAACGATCAGAAGAGGAGCCAAAAACCTAATTCCACCGCCGCAACTTTCTGTATCCACGAGATCCCATCTTGGGGCCTGTTCCGGAGCTCCACCGGAAGAGGGCCGTCATCACGGAGGGCTTCTACATCATCCTAGCCTCTCCGATGAAGTGTGAGTAGTTTACCTCAGACCTTCGGGTCCATAGTTAGTAGCTAGATGGCTTATTCTCTCTCTTTGAATCTCAATACAAAGTTCTCCCCCTCTCTTGTGGAGATCTATTCGACGTAATCTTATTTTTGCGGTGTGTTTGTTGAGACCAATGAATTGTGGGTTTATGATCAAGTTTATCTATGAATAATATTTGAATCTTCTCTGAATTCTTTTATGTATGATTGGTTATCTTTGCAAGTCTCTTCGAATTATCCATTTGGTTTGGCCAACTATATTGGTAGTTCTTGCCATGGGAGAAGTGCTTAGCTTTGGGTTCGATCTTGCGGTGTCCTTACCTAGTGACAGAAGGGGAAGCAAGGCACGTATTGTATTGTTGCCATCGAGGATAACAAGATGGGCTTTATTTCATATTGCATCAATTTATCTCTCTACATCATGTCATCTTGCTTAAGGCATTACTCTGTTTTTAACTTAATACTCTAGATGCATGCTGGATAGCGGTCGATGAGTGGAGTAATAGTAGTAGATGTAGAATCGTTTCGATCTACTTGTCACAGACATGATGCCTATATACATGATCATGCCTAGATATTCTCATAACTATGCTCAATTCTGTCAATTGCTCAATAGTAATTTTTTCACCCACCGTAGAATACTTATGCTCTTGAGAGAAGCCACTAGTGAAACCTATGGCCCCCGGGTCTATTCTCATCATATCAATCTCCATCACTTTTATCTTGCTTTACTTTTTACTTTGCCTTTACTTTTTACTTTGCATCTTTATACCAAAAATACCAAAAATATTATATCTATGAGATCTCACTCTCGTAAGTGACCGTGAAGGGCTTGACAACCCCTAATCGCGTTGGTTGCGAGTAGCTATCGCTTTGTGCAGGTACGAGGGACTTGAGCATGGGCTCCTACTGGATTGATACCTTGGTTCTCAAAAACTAAGGGAAATACTTACGCTACTCTGCTGCATCATCCCTTCCTCTTCGGGGAAAACCAATGCAAGCTCAAGACGTAGCAGGTCCTAGATGTCAGGTGGAGGAATCATTATTTTCCGCGTAATAAGGAGGCACTTCCTTGCTGCGGTCGTGGACCCAACTGTCAGCCTCTCCACGTACAGTCCACGTCCGATGGAAGTTGTTCCTTGACCACGTTGACCACGCCGCGCCGAGAGCACCAGGGCGGTGGACGACGGCGAGGCCTAGGAAGGGGACGACACGGAGACAGGGAAGACTCGACAGTTGTTTCCCACGCGGAGGGGAGTACGACTATATGAGGGTTTACTAGTTCGTCCGCCGCCGCCAGAGAATAACAGTAGGTGTGGGTGAGTAGAGGGATGGCTAGGCCAGCAATGGGAGTACGGTCGGGCGGTGAGGCCTGCGCGGCAACACAGCCGGTCGCGAGGAGGAGGGAGCAGGCAGTCCCGCCGGTGCTTGTTTGAGCGGCTGGAGCAGGAAGAGCAGAGATTGAAGAAGCACGACGGCCGTTGTATGGACATCCAACAGTCAGTGCTTGTGCGTCAACCTTTTTTTAGGAAAGCCTCAAATCTGTGGAAAACAGCATACAACCCATCTGCCATTATTTCTAATAATTTACAGCCCATTTGCTAATTCTTAAGGTTTTTTTGGAGCCCATATTCTTTTTGTTAGCATTACAGCCCATATTGTGGCAATGGTTAAAAAATTATACGAAATTTTGCATATTTCGGTGCGGTCTGAACTGTTTTTAATCCCGAAATTTCGACTCACACTCAAACTGATTTTAAAAATAAATGTATATCAATATAAAATCCAACAAGTTCTCCACGCATAAAAATTAATGTAATTTAAAATATTGAAATGAAAAAAATATTTGAAACTAATTGCCGGTTTGATGTGTTTTAAAAATGTATAGCCCATTTCTCATTACTGATGGGCCATTTTCTCGGCCAGCCGAATGAAAGCTCTCCTTGTCTTGAAAGATTTGCAGCCCAACAGGCCTGACAAAGCGACTTACTTGGCAAATCACAAAAAACTGTGTTGTGGCTGTGGACCCAGCTGTCAGCCTCTCCACGTACAGTACTCTTCCGATGGAAGTCGTTCCTTGACCACGTTGACCACGCCGCGCGGAGAGCACCACGACAGTGGACGACGGCGAGGCCTAGGAAGGGGACGACGCGGCAGTGGAAGCCCGTGCGGAGAGGACTACGAGGGTTCACAGGTTCGGCTGCGGTGTGAGGCTGCCGTCGCCGCAGGGCCTGGCCAGCGGTGGGAATAGTAGGGGGCGGTGAGGCCTCTGCGGCAGCACAGCCGGCCACGGGAGGCAGGAGCATGCGGCACGACTGACGCTGCTTTGGGCGGCTGGAGCAAGAAGACCAGAGGTTGAAGAAGCACTACGACCGTTGGATGGACATCGTACGGTCACTGGAGCTAGAATCGTTCATATTGACTAAGTTGACAAAGCCCTTCGTCCCCGTCAACTTAGTAGGCCCACAAGTCAGCCTCCCAGCAAGGTGGGTCCCAGCTAGCCGGGGGAGTATTCATTTTTTTGTGCGTAATAAGGAGGCACTTCCGGTGGGTCCGAGCTGACAGCGGGGGGGAACGTTTTTTTCGCGAAATATGATGGCCCGTCCGGTGGGTCCCAGCAGTCAGGGGGAAACGATTTTTTTCGCAAAATACTGGTGGCCTGTCCGGTGGGTCCCTGCTGTCAGGTGGAGGAATCATTATTTTCCGCGTAATAAGGAGGCACTTCCTTGCTGCCTCCGTGGACCCAGCTGTCAGCTTCTCCTCGTACAGTCCACGTCCGATGGAAGTCGTTCCTTCCACGTTGACCACGCCGCGCCGAGAGCACCAGGGCGGTGGACGACGGTGAGGCTTAGGAAGGGGACGACGCGGAGCCGGTGAAGACGCGGCAGTGGATGCCCACGTGGAGAGGAGTATGAGGGTTCACTCGTTCGGCTGCGGTGTGAGGCTGCCGTCGCCGCTGGGCCTGGCCAGTGGTGGGAATAGTAGGGGGCGGTGAGGCCTCCACGGCAGCACAGCCGGCCACGGGAGGCAGGAGCAGGCAGCATGACCGGCGCTGCTTTGGGCGGCTGGAGCAAGAAGACCAGAGGTTGAAGAAGCACTACGGCCGTTGGATGGACATTGTACGGTCACTGCAGCTAGAATCGTTTATATTGACTAAGTTGACAAAGCCCTTGGTACGTCAACTTAGTAGGCCCACAGGTCAGCTTCCGAAATGGTGCGCCCCAGATGTCAGGGGGAGGAATCATTTTTTGGGCGGGTGAAGCTAGAATATCCGAGATTGAAGAAGAAGAAGAAGAAGAAGAAGCACGGCATCCGTTGGATGGACATCCAACGGCCACTGCTGCTAGAACCGTGTGTTGACTATAAGTTGACAAAGCCTTGCATACGCGTCAACTCTGTTTTTTAGGGGACGCGTCAACTTAGTAAGGCCAGAAGTGTGTGGTAGAGAACTTATAGCCCATTTGAGATTTGTAAGAATGTGTAGCCCATTTTTGAATTCTAATGGAATTTACTACAGCCCATTTATAGTTTTTTAAAAGTACAGCCCATCTCAACCAACCGTTCAAAATAGAATTCAATAAAATTTCCCACATTTTGATGGGATCCAAAATATTTTTATCCCGAAATTTCTAGTCAGATTAAATACAATTTCAATATAAATTTATATTACGTAAAAATCCAACGAAACATTGCGCTCGCAACAATTAATGAAATTAAAATTTCAATATCCAAAAATAATATTTTATAAAGTAATCACGTGTTTGGTGCATTTTTTATAGTTACTACCCAGTTTTTATAATTACATCCCATTTATTATTTATTAAAGTCCATTTTCTTGTTAAGCCTAATGCATCCCTCCTAGGAAAGATTTACAGCCTAGCGGGGCGGAGAATAACAACCTGATCTTGCATGGGTATTCCTAAAAAAGTATAGCTGGGCTAGCCATTTTCAACTTGAAAAAAATTAGTATCTGGGCTGGATATCTGGCCTGGGCTAGATGGGCCACAGCCCGCCCAGTTAATACCTGCAGCGATGTTTTCGTTGTTGTTCAGAGGAGAAAAATTAATATCTGGTCTAAACATCGAAAAACTCTGCAGTGCTCATACCTCAAAAACACAAATACTACTCGAGCTGCTTGGTCCCAGCTGTCGGCCGCTTCTTGTGCAATTCTCTCGTTTATTGACTAGTACTACATAGGTTGACAATGGTGTGGGACCGTGATGTCAGGAAACCAGGGGGAAGCAAAATAAATAACTCCGGCGAGCGCTTCCACCTCTGCCTCGTTGTCTCCCGTGGAAACCCCTTTCCTCCCTTTTTTTGCTCGAGCAAGGACCAATGCATGCAGCACGTCCATGCGGTTATTAGGCAAGAAATAAAAGCGCTTTGCATGCTATGAATTACGATGGCCTGCATGGGTAGCTAATAAGGCATCCTCTTAATTGCTGTGATTAAATGTTGTGTTTAGAAGAGAGAAATATTCTTCTTTTCCACCAATCTGCTTGCACCTAGGTCATGATGCACCTTCTAATACGACTTATTCACCTAGACGGAGGGAGTATAGTTTTATACATACATATATATATATATATAATAAGGAGGCACTTGCGTACATGAGGCTATGGACCTGGTGGGTCCCCATTGTCATCCTCTCCAAGTAAAGTCATCTCCTCGCCCGCACGCGCTTTCCGCCCGAAACAGTCAGTGCCGCCCGCCCCGCTTCCCGGTGTAGGCGATTGCTCCACCTTCAAACGACACAAGTGCCGTCCGTCCGTCCATCTGCCGCCCACATTAATGATACGCGGTTGCCGAGGTGGCTACTCCGGCACCACACGTCCGTCCCTCTGCCTGCCCACCATTGCTATATAAACTACTGCGCCGGCCATAGCCGCAGTCATCTGCATCCGTTCCCTTTCTCCTGTCCACACCACTACTGCCCACCATGGCTTCCTCGCGCTCCAGCGCTCTTCGGGACGGGCGGACGACGGACCACAAGGAGATGGCAGCCATTGCTGCCGACCGTTTGGCCGGCAGGCAGCCGGAGAACGACGATGTCCCAATGGAGAACATGGTAGTCGACGATCCGGCGCCAACCCCCTCCTCCGCGCAATCCTCGCCGGTGCATTGCACCATGACCATCGGCGAGGCCCGTGCCCAATATATGGACAGTGTGAGGCAGATGCGTCAGGAGCAGTTCCGGGAGGTGCAGGCCGACGCCGCCTACAACCACCATCTCCTCCAGGAGCACCTGCAGGCGGAGCAGGAGGCGCTGCTCGACTCGTACCGCTCCGCCCGCAAGGGCCGCCTCGAGCGCTGGCGGGAGCGCATGCGGGTGGCGGAGGCTACGGCCGCCTACAAAGAGGCTAGCAAACAGGGCGATGAAGCGGGCGAGGCACTATTTGGCGAGACCGAGGACGAGGCAGAGGACAATGCCGGCTCCGACGAGTCCTCGCTCCGCTGGCGTCGACGAGGCCCTGCTCCGCCGAGGCCCCGCGGCACCAACAACGAGGCAGAGGACACCGCCGGCTCCGCCGAGGCCCCGCCCCGCCAACAACGAGGCAGAGGACATCGCCGGCTCAGCCGAGGCCCCACCCTGCCGGCAATGCGGGGGAGGATTTCCACCACTCCACCGAGGCGCCGCTCGCCGGCAACAAGACAGAGGACATTGCCGGCTCCGCCGAGGCCCCGCCCCGTTGCCAACGAGGCCGCGCCACACAGAAAACGAGGAAGAGTAGAACACGGTAGGTCGCCGCCGCTCGGGTCCAAGTAAGGCCACCGCTGCTACCCTCCTGTTGATGCCAAGCTAGGTGGGTTGACCATTGACGGCCGGTTAGCTTCTTGGCGGCGACGTGGAGTCGGGTAGTTCTGCTGGAGAATAATGCTGCTTCTACTTAACTGCTGGTGCAGTTGGCTGACTGACACGTGGGCCGAACAGGCCACATGTCAGTTACACAACTGCACCTGCAGTTAAGTCACTGAAGCTTCTGTTCAGCTCAGCGGGACACAGGTGGGTAGCTTCGATTAATTAATTATACCTCCAGCGCACCCCTTTTTAGTTGAAGAATGTATGAAATGTAATGAAATCTGGCATGTTTATATGAAATCCGACCATTCATGAATGAATTTATTTCAATTAGTTCGAATTCCTGTATCACTGGCATTGGATGAACATGCAAAACAATATGTACTAGCATTATTCCCAGGGTGATCACCTCGTTTGCAGCAGTTTCACATGTACTCCCTCCGGTCCTTTCTAGTCTGCATACAAGTTTTGTCTGCAGTCAAAATATCTCTACTTTGACCAATCTTATACAAAAAAGTATGCACTTTCACAATGTGCGAAGTAAAAAGGAACAGAAGGAGTACAAAGAGTTTGAGCAGATTTTTAGTGTTTCTGTACATTGCAATCAAACACACAGGCCTGGCAATTCATAGAGAATATTCAAAACAATCGATGATTATGCATCTCAGCGACTCACATGTGAGAGGTAATATTTACTTCACAACTAAAGAATAAAGAAAAAATTGATCGACGCTGCTGACAGCAAGGGTGTCCCATTTGAAAATATCAAACGCATGTCTTGCTAAAATCAATGAGCAAAATTTGACAAGGTTGTCCCATTCCAAAATATCAAATGCCTACGATTGTGGAATGGGCAGGGTTTGCCATCAGTTCGGACATTGACATGGCACCTCGTGCTAAATAAACCAGCTATTCTTTTTGTGCAGTTCCACCAAAATCAACCAAATTCACGCGTAGCTTGTATGATTTCGCCCTTATATGTTGCAACGCCTTGAACTTATCGGCACCTCCTTTCTTGTGGTGGAAATGAATGATTCGATGTATTCATGAACATTTTATGCAGTTCCCATTGAAATCAAGCTGAGCACCCCTGTTTGCACAAATACAAAAAAGTGATTAGTATAGAGAAAACTGTACTATGAATTGATAGTTTCAACAGGCACATACATGGTCCATGTAGAGCACACTTTTAGAAAAATGGAACTCGCCAGAAAGAATCCTAGAACAACATTGTACTCGCGCATCACATAAAAAAATGGAGATTTTGTCAGTCCTTCTGAGCTGAAGTTAGTTTGGTCTTGTGGGGAGTAATGTAACCATCCTTCAACTGCTCCTTCTGATGATAAGATAGACAGGGCTTCTTCATCCTGGCATAATCGGAACTAGTCACTTCACGTACTCCATATTCTTCTTCAGAGGAAGATGATCCTGTTGTGCAAAGACAAGAGGACTACTAAATGCTAGCATCACTGTTTGCTCGAAAAAAGGAAAGGAAATATTTAAAACAGCACAGATGAAGCACTTCTCAAGGACAATACCACTTTTTCATGACAGTATATAAACAGTAGCACAACACCAATAGAGATGACAAAGCTCAATCATATGGATGAAATCAGTGGGCGAGTACCAACCTTTGTCAAGAGGCTTATTGTGTAGAGCATACAGATGAAGCAATTCTTTGGAACCATCTGTTGCAATCTACAGTGGTGGCCATGCTTACTATATACTCCTCGATTAGTTTAATGTTTCCAACATCTTCTTGTGCAGTTCCACTAAAATATATGGTATCTTCAAAGAAGATCCCTGTTTGCACAAGTAGAGATAATTACATATTACATTAAGAGTGGCATCAAATCAGTGGCAAAACAATTTCTCGTTCCAGCCATAGCAATAAATTAAGATGCAAAACTATATCATTACTTGTGTCATCACAGTTCCAGTGCTTCATTACAGCACCGGGAGTTGATTTTTGTTTTCTCCCCCTTGTTCTTCCCCTTCATCACATGGTTCAATAACAAACAAGCTTCGCCTTCAATGTAAGATTTCGCATGTCAATTAGGGAGCACAAGTATAGTACTAAACTTAATTTTCTGATGAAAGTGGCAAAATACAGGCCAACAGTTGTGAAATATCCTTATCTTACCTCAATGGGATATTACGGTGCACATACAAATTGGAAGTCTTGTCTCCATTTGTGCAGTTCACTAAAATCAAGCAACATTATCGTACAAGTAGCACAACATATGAATGCACACTGCAGAATCATGTGAAAGAAGGCTAGTACTGACCTCTCATGATGCACAATTCAAACAACTCACAAGAAGAAGATCTGAACCAAATTTGCCTTAACGGATAGGAAGTAAGATCTCCTCTTGTGCATTTCCACTAAGATCAAGCAATCAAGCAACGTTGTCGGTGTGACATTTTGGTTGAACTGCACAAAACACTCTTAAAACAAAAGTGTTTTGTGCAGTGCAACAAAAGGTCACAATGGCAACGAGGTGAAGCAGATAACCCTGTTTACACAGAGGTGCAAAGGAAACAATTAGTGGTCAATAACGATGGATGACACAGAAGCCAACAAAAAGAAGCATCTACCTTATCTAAATGGGAAAGAAAGCAAGACAGTAGCATTTCTCAAACGATGGCATTGATTAATATTAACATAGAGATTATATTAACAATAAAATTCGTTAAACATGTAATTTGCTTTTAACTATGACATTGCATCAATTTTCCAGCGGCATTATTAGAGGGTGTTTGTTTAGAGGGACATTTTGGTGTAGGGACTAAAAAAACTTCGTGTCAGTCCCATCTAAACCAAAGAGGAGGAACTTTTAGGGACTAAAAGTGGGCATTTGGGACTAAAGAAAGAAGACCCCGAGGGAGTCTTTTTGGGACTTTTTCCAACAGTTGCCCCTGCCACGCATCGCACCTTGTCTCTATTAGTTCATTACTAGGGGTAACATGGTCTTTTAGCATGTCATTTAATAACCTCTAGTCCATGTTTAGTCCCTGGAACCCAGCAGGTAGGGACTAGGGAGTTTTTAACCAAACAGGGCCTTAGATTAACAACAGCTAATGAGTTGCACGGGACAGTGGATGCACCAGCACCATGTGCATCTACCGATGTACTGTGGTCATGCACAGTCTGTTGCAACAAAGAACAAGCAACCAAGGAGCATATTTGTGTTGGTCCTAGTTTTGTTATCTTTAGAGCCTTTCCCTATGTGAGCGCAGCAAATCTAGTCCTGCTCAAACTCTACAGCCTTGTCCCTTCCTTTCCTTTTTGAACTAGTACTTTCGCCCCTTCCTTTCCTCTTTGAACCACGCCCTAGATTTATGCGATACAACTTTCCCCCATTCCTTTCCTCTTTGAACCACGTCCTATATTAATGCTATACAACTTTCCCCCTTCATTTCCTCTTTGAACCACGTCCTAGATTCATGCTATATACAACTTTTCCCACTACTTTCCCCCACTCCTTTCCTCTTTGAACCATGTCCTAGATTCATGGTATACATGCAATTAGAGCAATGCATGTGGAGTAAGTAAATTATACCTTAAGGTTCTTGGGGCGTGGTTTGGTGATCGACGGGACAACGGCGAAGAAGAAGGGGTCGGAGGCCCTCCCGTGCCGCCGCTGGGTGGAAAGTGAACAGCTGCGCCGGTAGTCCCTCGCTAACGGCGACAGCGTTAAGCCTCCTTCCCTTTCTGGCGGACGGATCATGTCGGCTCTTTGAGCAGCAGTGAGGGGAGAGAGAGGCCAACGAAGTCTTGTTTAGATCTGGAGAGGGCGAGAGAGTGTGAAGAGAGCAAATACAAGCGATGAGGCTCCAGCGGGAGAGGGCGAGAGAGTGAGCGAACAGGCTAACCAGCTACACAACCCTCCCGTTATGTTCAATGAGAGGGAAATAACCTTTTATACATTCCTGCATTCGTGTGACAAGCATGCCATGTTTTTTGTGTGTGTGGGAGTCATTGGGATTTCAATCATAATCGTGTCATGTGGCTTTGGTGGTAAGACTATCCACAGTGGTGCAGAAATAATGCAGGCTTAGTCACCTTACCTCTCTCCACGTAGTACGTTGGGTCCCACCAGTCAGAGGGTGAAACAAACAAATTAATAAGAAAAATTAAAAGCGCCAGCGGTGTATCTTACCTCACACATCTCACTACTGCTCGGGAACACTGTCCAATTGATCCCTCTGTTCGCTCACGTACTATTTTAAGTGAATCCTTATTATAACATGCACACAAATTTTGGCCACTTGTATTTGACTTAAGTCAGTGTGCCACCGTATCTCGTATACTTACTACTCCCTCCGTCTAGGTGTAATAAGTCACGTTAGAAGGTGCATCGGGACCAAGGTGCGTGCGTGTGCGTGCGTGCATGCGTGTGTGTGTGTGTGTGTGTTCAACACCATGTGTGTTAGAGAGAGCGACAGATAGACCTACTCCTACAGAGAGATGTTGTGCAGTGTACGATTTTAGCCGCGAGAGCGCGAGAGTCGGTGCATCCTCTCGTTTCCGGGCATGTCCGGTAGGGACATGCGGACAGCTGCCACGCCCGCTCCTGACCAGCCTAGCCCACCCAAAGCCCCTCCATCGCCCGCGCGCGCTTCCCGCCCGAAACGGTCAGCGCCGCTCCAAAGAATCGGTGCCGCATTCATGCCTGGGCAGAGCGGACGCGACCTCTCACTGGCGCAAGAGTGATGGTTGCTTCGTTTGTCCAACTTACTACTGGGTCTATGTGATGTGACGGCTCATTGGTCTTTATTACTAAGGTGGTAGGACTGCTGGATGTCCCACGCTTTTGGCGAAAGGAGGTATACTACTACTACTACTAGATTACAATTTTCTCCATTCTTACAGCGGAGGCGTGCAAGAGCAGTGAAAACACGCAGGCTCAGTGATTACATGGCCCACCTCACACTATCACCGTGCGACACCTAACTCTTTACATAGTACTCCCTCTGTTCCTAAATATTACTAGATGAGTCCCTGCGCATTGGCGCGGAACAGCGGTATATCTCTCGGCGCAAATTTATCGATTTCATAGAACAAAAAAACTCTATAACCGCATGACAAATGTGGTAGCCAAACTAAATAAACTCCCATCATCATTTAGATCATCCCACATAAGGAAAAATGATCAGCCAACTCTAGTGGCGGAGCTACAATGAATTTTCTGGGCAGGCCAAGCCAAAGGCCACCTGAAACTTTTACCCTTGTAGACCAATTTTACCCTTATACTTTAGTGTTTTGGGCTCATGCTGGGCGGGCCATGGCATTGTTTTGTTCGTACGTAGCTCCACCAGTGCAACTCCTACTGCATAATGGTATTATATTTTTCTTTTTGACATGTTAATGGGACTTAAAATCTCACTTACATGCATGCTACCGGTGCATGCTTGCATGCAGACATGTTGATGTGATTTAAAACCCACTCATCTGCATGTGGCACGGTATTTCTGCATGCTTGCATGTGGCTTAGTGCGGAGCCTCTCAACGTCAAGATCAGACGGCTATTATGGACTGATTTACTTCATCTAATGGCTACATCAATTTTGATGACGTGGCTCAAGGAGAGGATAGAGAATTCCTAGTAGTGGGGGCTAGCTATTACTAGTATATATAAGTCTTTGTAGAGATTCCACTACATACGGAACAAAATGAATGAATCTACACTTAAAATGCATCTATATACATCTGCATGTGGTTCATGGTGAAATCTCTACAAAGGCTTATATTTAGGAACAGAGGAAGTACTAGTATAGTACGTACTGTAATTTATCAGCGAGATAAATTTGTACAATGCTATGAAGCTTCCAGCTTCGGTTACATGTATCTTGCATCCAAGGTTGCCCGTTGCAACATTTCATCAAATACAAAGGAGACTAACATGCATGCTATTGCATCTCAATGATTGATAGATCATAGCAAATATGTACTCCCTCCGTTCCAAAATAAGTTTCTCAACTTTGTGCAAACTTTAGTACAAAGTTGTACTACTACTAAAGTTGACACTTATTTTGGAACAAAGGTAGCTAAAGAAAAAACCGATCCATGCAGTCCCTAGCCCTTGAACCGTGAACCCTGACCAGGCTTCAATTTGCTGGCAAGGTTCGAGCTTCCTAATGAATGAAGTTTGCAACCTTTTGACCATCGGATCATTTTGTGCAGTTTCACCAAAATCGAGATGAGCATCCCTGTGGCAAAGAAATTGAACAAGCATGATTAGAATAAGATTACTGGGACTAGTTGATGAGACATAAACTCATCACAAATACAGTACGTAGAAGCCAGTAGAGGTATGTGCGGGGCAAGGAAGTAGAGAAATATCCACAAGGAGTGATGTGGGCAGCTGGAGCAGTGGTGCAAGCTGGCTGTAAAGGGAGTTGTACCTGAGGGATGTAGCTCAACCTTGAGGAGGGCGGCAGGAGGCGGCAACTGCCCACGTTGCGGCAGTGAGCAAGGGACGAAGGCAACCTCATCGGATTTGTGAGAGAGAACAGCGGGGCCCCCTGATCGGGACGTGCCGACAGTGGGTTTTCACTGTCGGCGACAGCCACCGCATCTACACTAAGCATCCACCCCTTCCCCAAGCGGACGTGATCCGCCGGGATGTTAGAGATGTGGCCAAAGTCGTTTTGTATGAGAGTGTGAAGAGAGCAACCCCAGCAAGCAACCGTGTAGGCTGGCCCGTCCTGACTATGTACTCCTTTTCTCTCCATATGAACCTATCATATTGCGTACGTGCCACTGAAGAAAAAAAACTTTATTTATAAATGACTCGGCACCTACTACTCGTTCTCCTATAACCTTGCGCTTGGCATCTCCAAAATATTGACCTTGCGATTGGCTCTTCGCCTCTTCGGGAAGTCGAGCAATAATGGTAGTGCAGTATATATCATTCTGGCTATATGAGATCGAATGAGTTGCTGCACGTCCACCACGTGGGCGAGGGTCGAGGGGCGAGGGAGAGTGCTACATACGGAGCAAAATGAGTGAATCTACACTCTAAAATACGTCTATATACATCAGTGTTTGGAGTATGTACTAGTAGTTCATATTGAAATCTACTAAAGGACATATATATTCCAAACAATATAGTAGGGACGAGGAGTAAACGGAGGGAGTAGTAAATTTTTCTCCTCGTCCTGCGAGCCACCGCGCGCATGGGCGGGGGAGCGGGCGTAAGGCGTAGTAAGGAAGCTTCACCTCATCCTGCGAGCCACCGCGCCCGTGGGCGGGGGAGACGGCGTACTAAGCAAGCTTCTCCTCGTTCTGCGAGTTGACGGGACACATCAAAAGTATGCCAGTGTATAGAGCCTTGCCTCTAAGGTAGGCCCCACATGGTTTGCCTCTTTTTTAACATAACACGTCAAGTCACAATTTGTTTGTTCACCCGTGGTAGACGATCCTCCCTCCACCAAGTGGACAACCAGTACACGTGCCAAATTACCACGTGGGCTGCCTTTTTCGTATAGAAATGAGCTCCACCGTGTACCCGCGCGGGTGTGGTTGGGAAAGAGACGGGAGTACGTGCGCCGTGCATGCACCTCTTCTCTTCATGCACGTCCCCCACCTATGTGGGTGTGTGTGAGAGATACAAACTGCATTCGTGAGTGTTTATTGTTTTGGGGTGGGGGTTGATTTCATGAATTATTTGTGGGAATATGTGTCGATGACATCTCAAACAAAATTTTGCATGCAATGTGTGTGTGACATGGAGGCCTATCCATATCATACATAGAGGGTCAGGAAATCCACGAGAAGAGAGGGAGGGGTCATAGCTATCGATAGAGTCGAAGAGAGGATCAAGTGGGTGGGTGCGAGATTGATGAAGAGAGCCATCGAAATTGTGTATGTGTACAAGTCAAAGATATAGGGCGACTGGCCTACCAGAATGTTAGAGGGCACACGTCAAGTTTGTTTGTGGCAGGGAGACATGACTAGAGCGCTCGATGTATCGGTGTGTGTGGGGGGAGGGGGTGGTGGGAGGGGTAGGCAGAGGCCTAACTATAGAGGTAGAATGACTCGTATATGTGTTGAGAAGGAGAGACCCAGCTATGTCTTGAGGGAGATCGGTCGACATCCATACATAACTGAAGGACGGGAAATATGATGGGAGAGAGAGAGAGGAGAGAGAGGGAGGGAGAGGGAGGGAGAGGGGTAGAGTGTTGGATGGGTGATGGAGTTGCTTCTCGAAGATGGTGGGAGAGGCCTACTAGACAAACTGAGGGTGGAACTACAATGTTATCAATAAGAGTGGGGATGTGTTTCTGTGTGTGCCTGTGCATGATAGATCTGTCGGGACGCATACATGGATGATGAAGGGGAACCATGTGTTTGGTAAGCAAACCTAACTAGATCGGTAGATCAATTGTTGTTTGTCGGAGGAAGGGAGAGACACAACTAATGAGGTAGATCGATTGACGTGTGGGTAAAAATGAGTTATAAGGACCTAGCTAGCTATATGTATAGCGAGAGATTGGTCGTTGTACGTCCATTTGTTAGAGGCAAATAAGGCCCAGCGAGACGGATAGACAGAGAGAATGGAGCTAGGAGGTGGTGCGAGAGGCCCAACTACTAGCTAGATAGGGGGAGGAGTGTGCGGTTGTGAGAGAGCGATGAAAAGAGGGGTGAGAGTTTACACGTGTGTCTGACCATATGAGAGACACGAGGCAAGGACACATAAAGGAGGAGATTGAAGGTGTGTTTGTATGTTGTAGGCAGGCATCGCTAGAGAGGTTTATCAACCGGTGTGTGTCGGAAAGGAGTTGTGGAAACTCTGGGAGAACGACCTAAAGAAAAATATGAATGTGCCCAGTGGATAGAATGTCAAGGGAGGGGGAGGGCGAGGAGGGCGTGTGCATGCACGAAAGAAAGTTAGTGGTAGCTACAAAGGTTAGAGGATTGTGTGGGTGTAAGAGACTAACAAAGATCATAATTTGATATGAAAGCAGATTCATATATTTGAATAGGAGATCATAGTGTTTTAAACATTGCATGCATGAATATAGCGGTGATACACGTGTTGTGCACATGTTATACCATAATGTGATAATGCATGGTGTTTGCAACTCACAGCTAAATGTCGAACAATCTAAACCATAATATATATCAAACAATCTCACATTTTATTTGAATTTGTGATAATGTGTGGCGTTTGCATCTTACAACTAAATATCGAACAATCTAAACAATACTATATATCGAACATTCTCACATTTTATTTGAATTTGTGGTAATGTGTGGTGTTTGCAACTCACATCTAAATACTTGTAGGCGTAGGGGGCGGGGCACCATACATAATGTGATAAACACATTATACATATGAGACATGGTTTAGATTATGAAGATCTAGCTTGAGCTAGAAATGCAATGTGATTTGAAATCAAAATAAAGTGGATTCAAAAAATCTAGTTCGAGTTCATATAGTACACATAGTTCATATGTAACTCGAGACTAATCATGTGGTGTGCTATGAAGATAATACACAAATGATGGTTTAACTTGACAATAATGATGATTGTAGATCTTATTAAAACAGAGAAACGAATTCAAATGCTTTGACTTCACAACAATCATTACTGTAGATCTTATTCAAATAGAGAAACGAATTCAAATTTAGTTCATATTGAAGCGGTAGTATATACGTTTGGAATGCACTAAAACGTTCATTTGAGTAGTAGGTTGCATGCATTATACACGTAGTGAAATATTTTAATTGAACATAACATGAATTCAAAGTTTTGAATGACATTTGTAGGGCGCATTGATTTGGTACAGTACACGTTAGGCTTGTCCGAAAATTTCAACTTGTGCCTTGTTAGCCCGAAATATTTAGCTATATATTTGTCTCGTTGTGCTCCGACAACTCCCTCCATCTCAACACGCGCCTTGCTATTCCGAAATTACAACGCGCGTGAAAACTCCCACCTCCTATGAAATCCCAACACGCAAAATGCCCGTGGTACCCCTGAACCGAAAGAACCGCCTCAAATTGATGGGGGTACTTTCGTAACTTACCCCACATTTCGGACAAGCGCGTCTCTAAGCCATGGTTTCCCACTGCCATCCCATCCGCCCACCCATTCGTACACCGAGGCCGCAAAAACCCGCGACGAAACCCCACACCCTGCTCCGTCCGCCACCCAGCCGGAGCCTCTTCCCCGACGACGTCGTCCACAGCAACACCTCGACGTCCCTCATCCACCGCACCGGATGAGGATCCGTCGTCGATCTCATCGTCCCACCGGTTCAGCCACCCCGTCCTCCACCTCCAAGGAGTTGCCCCGACGTTCCCCTCGTCTTTTGCGCCACCTCCATTCCCACACCGCCGTCTTCACCTGCACCATAGGAAGAGCATCATCATCACCATTTCCTTGGATGAAGCTGCGGCCTAATCGGCGCCACCAAAGAGATTGTACACTAATCGCCGCATTTTCTTCTTGATTCGATCTCACGGTGCTACCGGCGCTCGGTCCCGAGCCGACACGGCGCAGCTCCATCCACGGCGGCGTCGCCGGCCACTTCCTCCACGGCATTGCTCCCTCGGCGACGACGTCCACATTAGTAGGACCTGCTGCTGCTTTAGCTCTCTCTCGCGCTGCTGCTCTGCTCTTGCTCTCGGTCCCCTACCTGGTCTGCTCTTGCTATTGCTCTTGCTCGCCCTGCTGCTCTCGCTCTTGCTCTTGCTTGTGATGCTGCTCTGATTTAGCTACACTTCACTCTGATGCCGCCGAGGTGAAGGAAGAACCAACCGCAGCGGGGAGGCGGGCTCGCGGAAGAGGTACCCCACTATCTATCTTAGGGTTCAGGATGGGGGCGGTGGTCGCCGGTGGTGGCGGGGCGGTGGCGTGGGGATCACCGGAGAAAAAGCTCAGCACGGGGGGCCTAGAGGGATGGCCGGGGCGGCGGCGGACCAGCGGTGAGGAGTGTTTTCAGCGCGGGCGGGGCGGCGCCCCGCGGGCGGCGGGGGGCTGCTGTTTGGCCGGCTCAGGGGGGTGGAGGTTGAAGATGAACCGCAGGCCCTTGATTTCGTATCCAACGGCTGCAAAATCGACTGACCAGAGTTGAAAAAGCCAGTCGACCGACGTGTAGCCTCACCTTGCTAGTGCGTTCAGTTTAGACAGCAAAATTCGGTTTCGACAACAAAATTCAGTTTCGACAGTTAAGTTCAGTTTCGATAGTTAAATTCAGTTTCGACAGTTAAGTTCAGAGATGAGCGGTTGATGTATTTTACATCTAGCACTTTGTGGTTATGTATTTTACGTCATGTATTGGAGATGCTATTAGAATTCCACTCAGGTTAACGTTGTTCGTTGTCTCTCTTGTCCTGCTTCAGCCTCGGCATCGTACAACTCACCGGAGCTACTCCAACGACGAAACCCTCCATCACAGCGGAGCAGTACCTCGGGCTCCATCTCCAGACTCCTAAGATCTTCTTCCCTCCTCCGACAGCCAAGTCAGCCGGAGCATCCTCACCGGCCAACCCAATCATGCTGAGATCGACATGGCTTCGCCAAAGAGGTTGTACACTTATTGCATCTCTTTTTTACTCTACATGTTATATATATTGTCCACTGAGCACACGGATTTGTTCCTTTAGTGTCTCCTTGAAAGAAAAAACATAGGAATTTTAATTTTCACTTGTCCTCCTTTTTAAATTCCTATTCATGAAGCACAAGACTAAGAGATAGTAGCATAATAGCATTATAACCGTACATTTTCTTGTGGTTTGACTTAATCTCACCATGCTTCTTTGCATCCTGTGATCTTCCAATTGTTGTGAATCAAACAACCAGATTGGCAGAAATCATGTGTTTTTAAATTCTCTATTTTGCACGTGCATTCCTATCCTATTCCTATCTATTTCCTATCCCTGCATTGTTGGAATCCTCCAATTCAAACGAGCCCTTATAGAATTACTTCTCTTATAGATAGTTTTCAAAGGAAACCTTGCGTGGTTTGTCCCGCTCCTGCTGCGCCGTCGTCCACCCCAGCTCAGCTGCTCCAACAACAGAAGGGTCCAGCACAGCAGGGATCCGGCCTCCAGACTGTCTTTCGCCGCCTCAGATCTTCTTCCCTGCCGCTGGCAGCCATGAAAACTGCACTACCATCATCAACCGAGCAGATGACGTCGAGGACTACACGGGTCCGCAAGAGAGGTCACACTCTTTCGTGTCTGCTTACGTTATGCATCGCTTAATATTACATGCTACTTTATTGTCCTGTTCACCGATTAGACTCTGAGTCAGCTCCAAACTAATGGTCAAACTTGAGTTTTTAAATGGTTGTGGGGTACATATCGGGGCCGCTATCAATAGTATCTATCTACTATCTGGTTAATCTCCGGTGTCTACTATGAGTTTCATGTTGGGTGGGAAACAAACAGTAAAGAAGCCATTACCTGTATTTTTTTAACTGAAGCCATTATCTGCCTGCTATTATTGGTTTTGGGTATATCCACAGGTTGCTACCATCACTCTGGATTTCTGCATGCACTCCTTACATAATATCACTATGTTTTATTCCTATGCATGACAGTTATTGTAAACAATGGAACTGAACATGTAGAGCAAAAGAGACGAGCCTTGTGTGGCAATAAAATTTCATGCAGACGTCGCTCCATGGTAGGCGCAAAGGCAGCCCCCCTCCATGCATTTCGGATTGTAATCGAGAGGAAGATATATGTTCTGAGGGGGATTCAGAAGGAGAAGACAACTCCTATTTACCCCCTAAGGTCTTTGCTCTAACTTGGCATGCTGATGTTGGTTATATCATGCATATGGTGTCTTGCATTGCTTACTTTATACATCAAATATGTCATTTGCTTAGTTTAGACATCCTTTGTGCGAATGCCATCTGTTTAGTTTATTCATCATTTATGTGAATTATGCAACACCATCTTGTTTAGCCAGGCATCTTATATGTGAATTTTGCAATGCCATCCTGCTTAGCCAGTCATCTTATATGTAAATTATATCAGGCCATCCTTTTTTTCGTTACATATTACATTTGTCAACAATGTTATTACATTCAATTGCTCTTCGTGTGCATCAGCCATTTGACATGGTGATGCCAAATTCTGGAGTGACTACAAGGTCTTCAGAGCAGACTATGCTATCTGACGAAGCGCATATCTTGCTGGTTATGGATAGCTCCTCAGAGGAGGATTCAGAGACAGATGACCAGTCCTATCCCCCCCCCCCCGAGGTGTATGCTCTAACTTGGCAGGGTTATGTTGCTCATATCGTGCGTATGGTGTCTCGCATTGCTATGTCATTTGATTAGTTTAGACATGCTTTGTGTGAATTCCACCTGTTCAGTGTCTAATTACCATATATGTGAATTATGCATTGACATCTTGTTGCAAGACATTATATATGTGAATTATACAATGCTATCTTGTTGCAAAGGCATTATATATGTGAATTATGCAATGCCATGTTGTTTAGCCAATCATCATGTATGTGAATTATACCATGCTATCATTTTTTTTTGTATTACGTGTTCCATTTGGCGACAACGTTTGTATATTCAACTACTCTTCCTGTGCATCAGCCATTTGAAGCGGTGATGGAAGTATCTGGAGTGAAAACAAGGTATTCAGAGCAGACAATGCTACCTGCTGAAGCAGACATCTTGCTGGTTACAGAGAGCTCCTCAAAGGAGGATTCAGAGACTGATGACCAGTCCTATTTTCCCCCTGAGGTCTATGCTCAAACTTGGCAGGGTTATATTACCCATGTCATGCATGTTGTCTTGCATTGCTTAGTTTTTACATCATATATGGATTGCCATCTGCTTACTTTCTTACTATATAAATCATATATTTGAATTATATCATGCCATCATGTTTACATAGTACATACACATCATCTATCTGAATTACGGCATGGCAACCCATTTAATAAAGACATCATATAGTTATATCATCTCATCCTGTTTAGTGTTTACAGTCATCATATTTTGAATTATGGCATTCTATCCGTGAATGTATGTGAATTATGGCATGCCAACCTATTTAATAAACACATTATATAGTTATGTCATGTCATCCTGTTTACATAGTCTCATATTTTGAACTATGTCTTTCCATCTTTTTTAGTTAGCCATCATAATGTGAAATTGTGTCATGCTATCTTGTTTAGTTAGCCATCATATATGTGAAATTGTGTCATGCTATCCTGTTTGGTTAGACAACATAAATATGAATTATTTCATGCCCTCTTTTATTCCCCACTATCCATTGCACCTGTCTATCATACAATGTCTATACTTTCAATTACTTTTCTTGTTTATCAACCATTTGAATTGGAGAGCGTGATGGCAGTATCTAAGGGAGTAACAACACGGTCTTCAGAAAAGATAGTGCTACCAGTTGATGCAGATAGAACCACGGTTGTACTTGCCCAAGGACCAGATCCACCACACATAACCCAGACTCTCGCAGATTGTACCCCTACCCAGTTGGACAGAGAACCAGCTACACCCCTTCTAACCCCAACCCCGGCAGATAGTAACCAAGTTCCAGTTGACATAGCACCGTCTCCACCACAGAGCACCCAAACACGAGGAGTTAGTAGGGGAACTGCAGTGCCCAAAGCACGAGGACCACCACTCTGAATCCCAACTCAACGCTTAAAGGAGAAGAAGATTTGTTCTAAAGTCAGGTTCTGTAGCTATGGTTCATACTCCTTTGCTCTTGCATGACTGTATTTACTCATACCAACTTTTTTTCAAATTTGAAGGATGGAATTGAAACTCCAATGGCACAACAGGTATGTTTTAAACCTGTTTCTTTAACTGGTTTGCTGTTGTAACCTGCTCTATGTTGATTTCAGTTTCAATTGAATAAACAGTTATGTTCTCATGTCATGCACATTACAAGTGTTGTTATTGCTCTATAGTTACCCACACTTATATTCTGTCTATTCTGCTTTGTCTTGAACAAATATTATTTGAACTATGTCTCTATCTTGATTTGGCAACAAAAACTAGAATGATATAGACCATAAAGTGACCATGGTACATAGATATATGTTTGTTTCATGCCGTTATCCTGTCCACTTTACTGCTGAACTCATTTACCAAAATGAGTTTCATATACAACATGGTAAACATGTGATGTGTCTGCTTGTTTCTCTTTTAGAATGCAGACAAAATATTGGAGAACAGTACCGCGTTATCCAATGGTAAAGGAAGTAATGAAGATAAGGTTCAAGATAGTGAGACATCCCTGTTGGTCTCCAAGAAAGCTGATAAAAACTATCTTGACGATAGTGAGGGAACCCAAAAGTCATGTCTTGATGTAGTGTTCGAGTTACTGGCCACTACTGCTGGCACAAGCTCTTCGAACTTGCTGCCTGAATCAGTTCGTCTTCTTGAGTCTCAACTTCAAGTTTAAAGACATCGATCAGATGTGCTGTGATAGGAAGCTGAAGGACTGAGGAAGTCCCTGCAGAATTCAGATGCATATTTTCAAGTGCAACAGCAAGCGCTGGAGGATTTAAGCGCCAAACAAGAGAAAGTTAATAAGCTTGCTAAGCATCTTTCCAGCATTATGGGTACCCAGGATATTGTTTCTTGAGATCTTCTGAAGTGGTTTCAGTTCTGGATTTGTTTTGCTGTGGCGTTTATTTGCGCTGGTCGCCAACTTTGACAAGCAATGTATATGATATGCTGCTTTGTTCCCTATATTTGCACTGGTGGCGAACTTTGATGCCCAGTGGATGTAATATGTGTAATAGCCGTGATAGCCTAGTGTTAGTTGCTTGCTTATTTATTTCCTTGTTGTCTTGTTTATTTGTTTGCTTATAGTCACTGCAGTTCTTTTTCCGCGGTTAGCTAGTTGCTGCAATAACCTATTTTTTAAAACTAGGCCACAATAACCATGGGCTAATATTTATTGTAGTGACACTGGGCCTCCTACTGGCCGTAGAAACAGTGGGCCTTCTACGGGTCATAGAAACAATGGGCCTTCTGTAGGCCGTATTATCAATGGGCCTTATACGGGCTGTATAATCGATTGGCCAAACATGGGCCAAACAGACCGCATTATGGCCGTAAACGGGCTAGAGTTGGAATCGTCCGTTCATGGGCCGACCATAACGGGCCATCGTTAATAGGCCGTATTCGATGACGCTGTGAAATCGGCCCAATGTATTAACGGACCACAAACGGGCCGACTGTAACCACGGGCTGAATTTGGCCCACAAGCAGAAAATGACAGTAACGGGCCGTAAGTAAACGAATGCTGGAAATGAGCCCAAGAATAAATGGGCTCTGAGAAGGCCGAAAGATAACATGGACTGTTAACGGCCCAACGGAATAACGGGTCGTTAATGGGTATAAAGTGATACACTGTTTATTACGGGTCAGTTTCACCACGGGCCGTTAATGGGTGTAAAGTGATACACTGTTCATTATGGGCCAGTTTCACCACGGGCCGTTAGTAGGCCAAGAGTTACATAGGGCCTCATATGGGCCGAAAGACGTCATGGGCCATACATGGGCCAGAAGTGAAAACGGGCTAGAATCATATTGGATGGCCCAGATGATGCTACTGGGCCTAATTCGGATAGGGTGTAATGGGCCTTGGGTTAGCGGGCTGTAAATGGGCTATATTCGAACAAGCCATTAACAGGCTTTCCATGGGCCGGCCCGCCAGCTTTTGACCAAGTCAAACGGGCCGGCCTTTTCACAGGAATGGGCCTCTGTTGGGCCGTGCCACGTGTCGACGTATCATAGGCGCCTTCCGTCCAATGAGTGGTTGACATCTATCCCAATGATGAGTCGCCACATGTTTCCTCCAGCCAATGATGATTTTACACATGGAAAATCCCCATTGGTCGGGGCTGTTAACGGGTTATCGGATCCAAAACCCGACCCGATAGCTTAACGGCGTTCCATTATGGTGGATGCCACGTGTCGGTCACCCTTGACGAAAGCACTTCTGTGACGCGCGATTTATCGTCATGGAAGTGGACACTTCCGTGATGATAATTTTGGTAATGTCATGGAACACTTCTACGACAGCACATGTATGACTATCTTGATTCTGTCATAAATTTGTCATGGATGTACATGCATGACAAAAAAAGCGACCTACTGTGACAAACACGTATCATCACGGAAGTGTTTTTTTGTAGTGATTCCACCTATAGTGCTATGTCCATGGCTCACGCTCATGTATTGCGTGAAAATTGAAAAAGTTTTGAGAACGTCAAAAGTATGAAACAATTGCTTGGCTTGTCATCGGGGTTGTGCATGATTTGAATATTTTGTGTGGTGAAGATGGAGCATAGCCACACTATATGATTTTGTAGGGATAACTTTCTTTAGCCATGTTATTTTGAGAAGACATAATTGCTTAGTTAGTATGCTTGAAGTATTATTATTTTTATGTCAATATGAACTTTTGTCTTGAATCTTTCGGATCTGAATATTCATACCACAATTAGGAAGAAATACACTAAAATTATGCCAAGTAGCACTCTGCATCAAAAATTCTGTTTTTATCATTTACCTACTCGAGGACGGGCAGGAATTAAGCTTGGGGATGCTTGATATGTCTCCAACGTATCTATAATTTTTGATTGCTCTATGCTATACTATCTACTATTTTGGACATTATTGGGCTTTATTATCCACTTTTATATTATTTTTGGGACTAACCTATTAACCGGAGGCCCAGCCCAGAATTGATGTTTTTTGCCTGTTTTAGGATTTCGAAGAAAAGGAATATCAAACAGAGTCCAAACGGAATGAAACCTTTGGGAACGTTATTTTCTCAACAGATAAGACCCGGGAGACTTGGACCCTACGTCAAGGCACGAAACAGGAGGCCACGAAGTAGGGGGCGCGCCCTACCCTACCAGGCGCGCCCCCACCCTCGTGGGCCCCCTGTTGCTCCACCGACGTACTTCTTCCTCTTGTATATATCCACGTACCCCCAAACGATCAGATACGGAGCCAAAACCCTAATTCCATCGCCGTAACTTTCTGTATCCACGAGATCCCATCTTGGGGCCTGTTCCGGAGCTCCGCCGGAGGGGGCATCGATCACGGAGGGCTTCTACATCAACACCATAGCCTCTCCGATGAAGTGTGAGTAGTTTACCTCAGACCTACGGGTCCATAGTTATTAGCTAGATGGCTTCTTCTCTCTTTTAGGATCTCAATATAATGTTCTCCCCCTCTCTTGTGGAGAACTATTCGATGTAATCTTCTTTTTGCGGTGTGTTTGTTGAGACCGATGAATTGTGGGTTTATGATCAAGTCTATCTATGAATAATATTTGAATCTTCTCTGAATTATTTTATGTATGATTGGTTATCTTTGCAAGTCTCTTCGAATTATCAGTTTGGTTTGGCCTACTAGATTGATCTTTCTTGCAATGGGAGAAGTGCTTTGCTTTGGGTTCAATCTTGCGGTGTCCTTTCCCGGTGACAGTGAGGGCAGCAAGGCACGTGTTGTATTGTTGCCGTCAAGGATAACAAGATGGGGTTTTCTTCATATTGCATGAGTCTATCCCTCTACATCATGTCATCTTGCTTAAGGCGTTACTCTATTTTTAACTTAATACTCTAGATGCATGCTGGATAGCGGTCGATGAGTGGAGTAATAGTAGTAGATGTAGGCAGGAGTCGGTCTACTTGTCTCGGACGTGATGCCTATATACATGATCATGCCTAGATATTCTCATAAGTATGCTCAATTCTGTCAATTTCTCAACAGTAATTTGTTCACCCACCGTAGAATACTTATGCTCTCGAGAGAAGCCACTAGTGAAACCTATGGCCCCCAGGTCTATTTTTATCATATTGATCTTCTACTACTTAGTTGTTTACTTTGTCTTTATTTTACTTTGCATCTTTATCATAAAAATACCAAAAATATTATCTTTATCATATCTATCAGATCTCACTCTCGTAAGTGGCCTTATAGGGATTGACAACCACTATTTGCGTTGGTTGCGAGGATTTATTTGTTTTGTGCAGGTACGAGGGACTTGCGCGTGGCCTCCTACTGGATTGATACCTTGGTTCTCAAAAATTGAGGGAAATACTTACGCTACTTTGCTGCATTATCCCTTCCTCTTCGGGGAAAACCAACGCAGTGCTCAGGAGGTAGCATACCTCAATGGGGATATGCATTTCCCCAACAATAAGCATTTCATATTTCTTTTTGACAATAGGTATAGGTATTTGAAAACTTCCAATAGTGATTGTCGGAGATTTTCAATAACATTAATACCATTCACTTGGAATTGTTTCTTCGAAAAGTGCACCCTATGCTCATTGCCATTAATATGAAAAGTGACCTTGCTTTTATTGCAATCAATAACAGCACCTGCAGTATTTAAGAAGGGTCTACCAAGGGTAATCGACATGTTGTCGTCCTCGGGCATCTCAAGTATAACAAAGTCAGTCAAAATAGTAACATTAGCAACAACAACGGGCACATCCTCACAGATACCGATAGGTATGGCAGTTGATTTATCAGCCATTTGCAAAGATATTTCAGTAGGTGTGAGTTTATTCAAATCAAGTCTTTTATACAAAGAGAAAGGCATAACACTAACACCAGCTCCTAAATCACACAAAGCAGTTTTCACATAATTCTTTTTGATAGAGCAAGGTATAGTTGGTATTCCCGGATCTCCAAGTTTTTGGGTACTCCATCTTTAAAAGTGTAATTAGCAAGCATAGTGGAGATTTCAGCTTCCGGTATTTTTCTCTTATTAGTGATGATGTCTTTCATATATTTCGCATAAGGAGGCATTTTCAAGATATCAGTCAAGCGAGTACGCAAAAAGACTGGCCTCAGCATTTCAGCAAAGCGTTCAAATTCTTCATCATCATTCTTTTTAGTTGACTTGGGTGGAAAAGGCATAGGTTTTTGAACCCATGGTTCTCTTTCTTTACCGTGTTTTCTAGCAACAAAGTCTCTTTTGTCATATCTTTTATTTTTAGGTTGTGGGTTATCAAGATCAACAGGTGGTTCTATCTCAACATCATTGTCTGGTTCTTTATCATTGGTTGGTTGAGAGTCTTCATGAACCTCATCATTATCTTTTTCATTATCATTAGGTGAGTGTTCATTACCAGATTGAGTTTCAGCATCAGAGATAGAAACTTCATTTTCATTATCATGAGGTTTTTCTATTTCAGGTTCACTAGAAGTGTGCAAAGTCCTATCATTTTTCTTTTTCTTTTTCTTCCTAGAAGAACTAGGTGCACTAGTGTTGGCTCTTTGTGAATCTTGTTCAATTCTTTTAGGGTGTCCCCTAGGATAAAGTGGTTCCTGAGTCATTTTACCTCCTCTAGTTGCAACTCTAACAGCAAAGTCATGCATATTATTATTCATTTCATCAAGCAATTCATCTTGAGATTTAGCAACTTGTTCTAACTGAGTTTGAACCATAGAAGCATGTTTTCCAACACCTCTAACATCATTTGATATTCTAAATAACAAGTCACTCAAGTGAGCAATCATATCAGAATTGTATTTCAATTGTTTCATAACATTTTCATTGAAGTGATCTTGTTTCCTAATGTAGTTTTCAAACTCATAAAGGCATTGTTAGGATGCATATTGTGAGGATTATCATTATCATTAAACTTCATAAGAGAATTTACCTCTACCACCTTAGGCATTGGTGGTGTATTAAGCCCATGTATTTCTTTAATAGGAGGTAAATTTTTAACATCCTCGGCTTTAATACATTTTTCCTTCATAGATTTCTTTGCCTCTTGCATATCTTCAGGACTGAGATATAATATACCCCTCTTCTTTGGAGTGGGTTTAGGCGGTGGTTCAGGAGTAGTCCAAACACCATAATTTTTCAATATGTTATTCAATAATTCTTCAGCTTGTCAAACAGTTCGTTCCCTGAAAACACAACCAGCACAACCATCTAGGAAGTCCCTAGAAGCATCGGTTAGTCCATTATAGAAGATATCAAGTATTTCATTTTTCTTAAGAGGATGATCAGGCAAAGCATTAAGAAACTGGCAAAGCCTCCCCCAAGCTTGTGGGAGACTCTCTTCTTTAGTTTGAGCAAAGTTAAATATTTCATGTAAGGCAGCTTGTTTCATATGAGCGGGAAAATATTTTTCATAGAAGTAATAAATCATATCCTAGGGACTACGCACACAACCAGGAGCAAGAGTATTGTACCAAGCTTTAGCATCACCCTTTAATGAGAAAGGAAATAATTTGATAATAAAGTAATAACGAGTTTTCTCATCAAGAGTAAAAAAGGGTGGCTATATCATTCAACTTAGTAAGATATGCCACAACAATTTCAGTTTCATAACCATGGAAAGGATCAGATTCAACCAGAGTAAATAACTCTGGGTCAACAGAGAATTCATAATCTCTGTCATCAATAAAGATAGGTTAAGTAGCAAACTTAGGATCACATTTCATTCTAGCATTCAGAGATTTTTCTTTATACTTGTGTAGTAATTTCTCTAGGTCATTTCTATCATTGCAAGCAAGAATATCTCTAGTTGCTTTGTCACTCATAACATAACCTTCCGGTATCTTAGGCAATTGATATGTCTCCATCGTATCTATAATTTTTGATTGTTCCATGCCAATATTCTACAACTTTCATATACTTTTGGCAACTTTTTATACTATTTTTGGGACTATTATATTGATCCAGTGCCCAGTGCCAGTTCCTGTTTGTTGCACGTTTTTTGTTCCGCGGAATATCCATATCAAATGGAGTCCAAATGGGATAAAAACTGACGCAGATTTTTTTGGAATATATATGATTTTTGGGAAGAAAAATCCATGAGAGACGGTGCCCGAGGGAGGCACGAGGCAGGGGGCGCGCCCCACCCCCTGGGCACGCCCCTTACCCTTGTGGCCACACCGTAAGGCGGTTGATGCCCTTCTTTCGCCTTAAGAAAGCTAATATCTGAATAGAGATCGTGTTAAAATTTCATCCCAATCGGAGTTACGGATGTCTAGGAATGTAAGAAACGATGAAAGGGAAGAATCTGAGAACACAGAAAGAGAGAGAGAGAGAGAGATCCAATCTCGGAGGGGCTCTCACCCCTCCCATGCCATGGAGTCCATGGACCAGAGGGGAAACCCTTCTCCCATCTAGGGAGGAGGTCAAGGAAGAGAAGAAGGAGGGGTCCCTCTCCCCCTTGCTTCCGGTGGTGCCGGAGTGCCACCGGGGTCCATCATCATCACCGCAATCTTCACCAACAACTTCACCGCCATCATCACCAACTCTTTCCCCCTCTATGCAGTGGTGTAACCTCTCTCTTACCCGCTATAATCTCTACTTAAACATGTTGCTCAACGCTATATATTATTTCCCAATGATGTATGGCTATCCTATGATGTTTGAGTAGATCCGTTTTGTCCTACGGGTTATTTGATGATCGTGATTGGTTTGATTTGCATGTTTTATTATTGGTGCTATCCTATGGTGCTCTCCGTGTTGCGCAAGCATGAGGGATTCCCGCTATAGGGTTTGCAATATGTTCATGATTTGCTTATGGTGGGTGGCGTGAGTGACAGAAGCACAGACCCAAGTAAGTAGGTTGTTTGCGTATGGGATAAAGAGGACTTGATACTTTAATGCTATGGTTGGGTTTTACCTTAATGATCTTTAGTAGTTGCGGATGCTTGCTAGAGTTCCAATCATAAGTGCATATGATCCAAGTAGAGAAAGTATGTTAGCTTATGCCTCTCCCTCATATAAAATTTCAATAATGATTACCAGTCTAGTTATCGATTGCCTAGGGACAAATAACTTTCTCGTAACAAAAAGCTCTTTACTAAAACTAACTTAGTTGTGTCTTTATCTAAACAGCCCCTACTTTTTATTTACTTACTCTTTATTATCTTGCAAACTATCGGGGGTTGGGTGCGACATATGCCAAAGGATGGCTTATCATGGTGGGGGCGAGTAGAACATCGCCGGTGCCTGGAAACGGGATTAGGCGCAGACATGCATGCCGGCGAATCTTACCCAGCTTCAGGGCTCTCCGGGGAGATAACACCCCTACTGCTGCTCTGCGGGGTCTCCGCATGATCACTATGGCAAGGCGTTTACACGATTGCTCCTTGAGCTGTTTCCTGGAGGTAGGAGAGGGCAAGGCTAGCTCTCTCCCTCCTATATGATCTGGCCTAGAACTAATGGATTCCAACCCTTTGCATGGGTGCCCTGGGGGTTTATATAGGCCTACCCCCCAGGGGTACAATGGTAATCTGGCTGGGCGCGGGCCCAGCCGTCAGTGCCTCTGGCCTCCGTCTTCTTCGCCAATTGCTGGGGCCCGTTGACTGGTGGGCCCCGCCGACTGGTCTGGTACGGAGCTATCAGGCCGCGTCCGCCGCGGGCGGGTCTTGCCGGCTGCTGATTACTGTAGCCGTGCTTCTGATGACGTGGGCTTGATCATGGAGTCGTGGCAACAGCCCCGCCGCCTGGCGGGCGATCACTGTTGCCACTCTTCCTCACATCTGGTTAATGGCGCATGGGCCCCGGGGGAGGGCTTGGCCGACTCCCGGGGGCCGGCTCCCAACGGGTCTGACTGGTGGTGCACTTGCCGTCTTCTGGGGTCCCGCTGGCTGGTGGAACCCGATGCCCCAAGGCCGTACAGACAAGCCGTCGTGGGCGCAAGATTCGGTCCTTCGGCGCTGATGTCAGGGCCGGCATGGCGACAGTACCGCGCCGCACGGAGATCTTCCTGGGTACGGCATGCGGTGGCCATGCCTGCCCTTGGTAAGGGGCGGGAGCGGGCTTCACTGTAGCCACTCCCCTGCCCCGTCCCTCTTGATGAGGTCATGGGGTTTTGTTGGAGTCGCGGGCCGACTCCCCAAAGCCGGCTTCTATGGAAGTCGCCAGTCAGGAGTCGGCTTATCCTGAAGTTATCCCTGGGACTCGGCCGTGTGTGGGCAGTCGGTTGTCTTGCCGCCGACTTCTCAGAAGGCGGCTCTTCGTCCTGGGGTCTTGAGGGGCGCAGCCTGCCCCGATGTCTTGAAAGGTTCTGGGCCTCATGTTAGCCTACTCATGGCCCATTTCTCCGACAGTAGTCCCCGAAGCTAGTGAGGCGCCGCGGGTGATCGGCCGAGAAGCCTCAGCAGTTTCTCTTTCCGGGTACTCGATACGTGGTTCTTGGTTGACTTCTGTCGGGCCGGCTAGAAGGAGTCGGACTCGCCCAATTCTGACTCGCACAAGATTTCGAACGTCGCGGAGGGATTCAAGTAGCGTGCTGGCTAAGCCTCCAGGCCGTTGCCCGCTCTAGGCCTGTCATGCGATGACACGTGGCTGGGCCATCCTGCCAGCCTACACGCGCGACGGGACAGGCCCGTAGGCGGGGCCCGCCACTACTGTGCCTCGGCGCCCGAGCGGATCCGCTGTGGTCCCGGCGGACGGTTGGGATTCCTGTGGAGTTACTGTGCGCAGTAACTTTGTCATGGAATGTGGGGGTCGTGGGGCCGTGGGCGCAGTAAATCCCACGGCCACCCCCTCGGCTTCGCAGCCCATGAGGCTATAAGTAGGGGAAAGAGGGGGCGCGGTAGAGCACGCGCGCCCCTCCTTCCCACTGCTCCTCGCTCTCCTCCTTCTCACTGCTCCTCGCTCTCCTCCTTCTTCTTCTTCGCTCCGCCGTGCGCCCAAGCTTCAACGAACGCCGCGGCGATCAGCTCGCGATGAGTTCTTCCTCTGCCACCGCGCCTCCCCCGGTGCGCTCCGGCACCTGGGACGGCTTCGAAGTTAACGATGACCACATCGAGTTCCTCCGCAAGACTCGTCAGCTCCCCGGCGAAGACTACGTGCGGGTGCGTCTTGCGCCGAGGGAGGACATTTCCCCAGCGCCGGAGGAGGGCGAGCGGGTCATCTTCCGCTCGCATTGCCTGCGTGGATTGGGGCTGCCGGCGAGCAGCTTCTTCCGCTCTTTTCTGGAGTTCTACGGCCTCCAACCGCACCACCTCACGCCCAACATGGTGGTGCTATTGTCCTCCTTCGTGGCCTTGTGTGAAGGCTTCCTCGGAGTCCTCCCCACCCTCGAGCTCTGGGGGGAGTTCTTCTACTGCAAGCTCGGCACCCAGGCTGCAGGCGTGCCGGCTCAATGCGGCGCGTTCATTGCCGGGCGAAGATCGGTAGCCGACAACCCCTTCCCCACCATCAAGCTGATAAAGTCGGTGAAGATGTGGCAGTGATCATACTTCTACGTGAAGAGCGTCTTCACGGGGGGGCGATTGGGTTAACCTACCAACTTTTGAAGCCGGCCCGTCGGCTGGGAGACTGCCCAACTGGTCGTACCGGGCCAAGTCGCTGACGCTTGCGGGAGCCGGCGCCGTCACACGACTCCGAGTGCTGACACAGTCGGAGGGCCTGACTGGTCCGGACCTGCTGGCCGCCTTCATGGCGCGCCGAGTTCTCCCACTCCAAAGCCGCCCCCACATGATATGCCAAATGAGCGGGCGTCGTGACCCGAGTCGGATGTGCACCAAGGACATGCCTCACAAGGAGGTGGCCTACATGGTGAACTACCTCTCGGACAGCAAGCTGTTGGAGGACTGGCGGTTCGGCAAGGAGCCGTACTCCCACGCCAACCCCCCACCTACAGTGAGTTGCCCTTTCTTTCTTTCTTCGAGTTGTCTTCTTTCTTGCCGAGTCTGTTTGTGCGACCTGACCAGTCGGCTTTGGTCAGAATCCCCTCCTCCATCGACCAGCCGGCACCTCGGGGCCGGCCCGCGAGTTCCTTGCCGACCGGGCGGAGAGCGACGTCGACGACCCCGATCTGGGGGCGGCGGCTTTGGAAGACGACACCGAGGGAGGAGGCGGCCCGCGGCTCGGGGCCAGTCTAGAGGACTGGCCTGACGATGATGAGGAGCCGGCCATCCCGGCGCGGGCTCTTCTACCGCGCTAGGTGCTCCAGGCGGTGGGAAGAAGCGCAGGGCCGTGCCGACTTTGTTCGGCAGTCGGCCGAAGAAGCCCAAGAGTTCGGCTGCGGCGACCCGGCGGGATGAGGCGGCTGCGAAGGCCATCCGCTTCCGTAAGGAAGTGAAGAAGCCGCCACTGGTCTCCGTGTGAGTATTCTGTCTCAACGCTTTATTCTTTCTTTGTGGCTTTGTCTGAGCCTTTCGCTTGCTTCCCTTGCTTCAGGGCTACCCTCACTCTTGAGAGGGTCACTGCCGCCTCCGTCATGGGGTCAGCGGAGACGTCCGCCACCACTCGGCGGATTGACCCCGCTGCTGACCTCCGGGAGGCGACGGAGCGGAGTGCGCAGGAGAACCGCAACGAAGAAGAGGCCGCCCGCCTGGAGAAGGCGGAGGCCTCAAAGAAACTGGCGGAGGCCGAAGCTGTCGTCACGTCGAAGCGGCAGGCTGAGGAGGCCGCGCGCCACCAATCGGCGGTGTTCGTTCCCCTGTTGAACTCTGCGCCGCCGCCTCCGGAGTTCAGGGGCAGGCTGGGGGAGCCGGCGGCGAGAACCCCGTCCTAGAGAGGGAAGGCGGCGACTCCTCTACGCCAGACGTGATCGTTCTGCCGCCGCCTCCGCCGCCATCTGAAAGCGCGCAGGGCAAACAGCCAGCGGACCCTCCAGTGCCGCCGACTGAACATGAGGCCGTGGCGAGGCTACTTCTTCAAGTCGGCTCGCCAACGCGCTGCCGTCTTGAGAAGGCGACCTCGGCACCCCGCCCCTTGGAGGCCGGCATCGCCAGCTCGGCGATCCCAGATGCCAAAGCGACGAGCGCCGCGCCCATTGGGTGGGTGCGAGGAGGCGGCACAGGGCCGCTGAACCAGGCGCTTCTGGACGTCCAGGCGAAGCTTCGTGCTGAGGGCGACGCTCTCCAGAATTGCACCAAGGCGTACCTGGCATCGCGGGCAGCCGTCCGGGTATGTTTTTTCCTTTGGTCCTTGTATTCTTGTTCCTCTGTGTGGGGGCGCGCCAGCGCACCCACTGGGTGTAGTCCCCGAGTTTCGGGCTGGCTGCTGAGCAGGCGGCCAGAACTCTAATTGATGAACTCTGGGTACTAACTTTTGTCTGAAACGCTCATCGCGGGACTACCACAACCTCCGCGTCACTGCCTTCAATCGTAACGTTGAAGAGTTGGGCAAGCGGACCGCCGACTTGTCGGAGAGCCGGAGTAAGTCCTTTTTTCTTCTTTGCGGGGGCGCGCTGGCGCACCCGCGGGCTGTAGTCCCCGAGATTTGGGCCGACTGCTGAGCAGTTGGGCCGGATCTTCCTGGCGACCTTCTTTATTGATGACTTAACGCCTTCTTTCTTCCTTTTCTTCAGGAACCAGCGCTGCTCTTCAACAGCAGCTGAGCGAAGCCAACTCCGCATTGCACGCCAAGGGGGAGGAGTGCAGCAAGCTCGCCACAGAGCATGATCTGCTGGTCACTCAATTGGCAGAGCAGAGGGATCTGCTTGCGAAGACGCGGAAGGAGGCGGAAGAGACGGAAACCGCCCTCCTGGCCGAGTTCACGAGCGAGCGCTCCTCCTGGTCTGACAAGGAGGCGATGCTGGCCTCCGGCTTCCATGAGATTGAAGACATCGTTGATGGTGAGTTTCTTTACTTTCTTTCTTTGAGCTGCCGATTATAAGTCATGCCGACTCCTGGTTTTTGACTTGCTTCTTCGTTTCTTCCGTCTTGGCAGACTTCTTTCCTGGGCACTCTCAGGCCGCCATCCAAGCCATCGAGGCCGACTGTGAAGGTCGGAGGGCGGAAGGTGCAGAGATTGCCGCTGACGCCCCCCGAACCCTTGACGAGCATATCCTGAGCATCGAGGCTTGACTTCGGCCGACTCACCGGATGCTGCGCCGGCTTCAACGTGTCGGCGCCCAGGCGATTGCCGCCCTGTGGCCGGACATGCAGGCTCCGCGCACCCCCAGCCTGACTGCCGACTGGCTCGAGGTCGCAGCCAGTCGTCTTGAGGCCTGGAAGGGTTCCTCGGCCCGAGATGGAGCGCGTCGGGCCTTGGAGTTCGTCAAGGCGTGGTATCCGGGGCTGGATCTAGACCGGCTGGCCACCCTCTGGTCAGAGGCCCAACCGGAGCTGGCAGCCGCGGAAGACGCCCTTGTCAAGCGTGCCGCGGCGATCGCTGAGTACACCGACACCAGCATCTTCGTCCCCGAGCGGTCTGAAGACGGCGAGGAGGTACCGCCGGAGTGGTTTGGGATGAACCCAGACTACGGCGAGGACTCGGCGGAGGTGATCGGCTCCAGCGTCGAGGAGGAAGGCGAGGCGGAGGACGGAGGCGAGACAGAAGCACCAGAAGAAGGAGCAGACGGCCAGCCTCAGCTTGACCGCGCCTCCAGCAACGAGCCTCGTGCGACCGAGCCGACTGCCGCCGGAGGCGATCAAGCCGAGACTACTTGGCCGGCCACCCCAACGCCTGAAGCTGCCGCCTCCTCCGACCCTCCGAATCCGTCTGCTGCTTCCTAAGCTGCCGCCTTATCTTTATTTTATCTGCTTTAGTAGTCTTTGAAGAACTTGTTAATTTGCACAATTCCACCCGCTGGGTGTATTTTGAACTTCTACTCAAAGATTCGGCCAAGGGCCTATGTTATGTAAATATTTATCTGAATTCTATCTTTTCTTGCTCATTGCTCTTTTGGCTTTTTTCCTTTGCCGCTTTCCCTTAGTTGCCTGTCTTGCCAATCGGACAGCCGCTCTGCAGACTTCCGCTGGATCAAATGCTCGGCTACTTTGGGAAGGCAAGTACTTAGCCGTTTTTTTGAGCAAGTTGAATAGAAGGCGGCAATCCGACTATTCAAGAGTTGGTTTGCGAAAAAAGGATGGAAGCAGTCTTGAGCTATGTTTTATGCTTTGAGTCCTTAGCCATTTTTCATGCGAATGCCCATTCTTCCTTACTTTTGCCCACCGTACAGTCGCTCTGCGAGCTGCGGCTTCTGACAGGAGACGGTTTAGGCGTTACACACTACTTGTCCGGCTACAGGAAGCATTTCACAGTGCAAGGCGGCAAGTCCCCGGGCTGACTTGTTGAGCCCGGTGCCAAGTGGCATAACAAAGAGTAACATACTTGTAGGCATAATTTTTATCATACAGACAAAATAGGGCAGTCCCCGAGCTCGTCTCGGGGGGCCTGACGTCTTGGTACTTTTAATACAAAAGGTAGGATGGTACATACTGCATCAACTGTAAAATCTTTGGAGGAGATTTGCATTCCCAAGGCGCCGACAGCTTGTGCTGGCCGGCTGTTCGCTGGATCAGCCGGAGCACAAGGTCGCCTTCTTGGAAAGATCTTGGCTTGACCTTCTTGTTGTGGTATCGGCGCAGGCTCTGCTGGTAGATGCTGGACCGGCTGAGTGCCAACAGCCGGCCCTCTTCCAGCAATCGATGTTGTCTTGTCGTGCTTCTTCTGCTTCCTCCTCAGTGTACATGGTGACTCGTGGGGAGTCAAACTCTATGTCCGTTGGGATGACGGCTTCGTCACCGTAGACGGGGAAGAAAGGCGTGAAGCCGGTTGACTTGTTTGGAGTTGTGCGCAGACTCCAGAGGACGGCTGGTAGCTCATCGAGCCAGCAGCCAGCCGAGTGCTCCAGAGGCTCGATCAGCCGAGGTTTGATGCCGGACAGGATGAGGCCATTTGCTCGCTCCACCTGGCCGTTTGACTGTGGATGGGCGACGGACGCTAGGTCCAGTCGGATGCCCTGGGTTGCACAAAAACGGGCCAAGGCGCCTTTGGCAAAATTTGTGCCATTGTCGGTGATGATGCTGTGTGGTATGCCGTACCGAATTGTGATATCGGAGATGAAAGTCACGGCAGTTGGACTGTTCAGCTTCTTGATTGGCTTCGCTTCTATCCACTTGGTGAACTTGTCCACTGCGACAAGTAAGTGAGTTAAGCCACCTCGTGCTGTCTTGAATGGTCCCACCATGTCTAGACCCCAAACTGCGAAAGGCCAGGCAATGGGGATGGTCTTGAGTGCAGAAGCCGGCTGGTGTGGCTTGGAGCTGAATTTTTGGCACCCTTTGCATTTTTGGACCAATTCCTTGGCCTCTTCTAAGGCAGTCGGCCAGAAGAAACCGTGTCGAAAGGCTTTTGCGACGAGTGCTCTTGAAGCCGCATGGTGGCCGCACTCGCCTTGATGGATGTCTTTGAGAATTGCTTGGCCTTGCTCTAGCTCTACGCAGCGCTGGTAGACACCAGTGATGCTGCGCCTGACCAGCTCTCTGTTGACTATGGTGTAGGCTGCCGCTCGGCGTTGTACTTGCCGAGCTGAGGTCTCATCAGTCGGGAGCTCTTTGCTCACCAGGAATTTGAGGATGGGCTGGGCCCATGAGGGTGCTGCTATTTCTTCGACTGCCAGAACTGTGACTTGGACTAGGGTGGTTGGGCTGGGAGGCGGTGGGTTGGAGTCAACAACCACTTGCTGGGTTCATGAAGTCCTCAGGCCGACTAGCGCGGCTCTTGGGCCAAGTTCTGGAATCTTCGAGTCCGCCGCCGCAGTCCCGGGCCGGGTACTGTGGTCCCTGGGCCGGCCTCGACTGTGCCGGCTTTGGGGCCATCTGCCAAAATCCTCGTACCGTCTGCCGGGGCTCTGGAGTCGGATCTGACCTCCTCGGGAGGAGCCGGCACAAAGATGGAGTCTGATTCTGGTGAAGGCTTGACAGACGGCTTGAGGAGGCGTTGAAGGGCAATGCCGGATGGTATTGCTTGGCGGGTAGAGCCGATTCGTGCCAAGGCGTCTGCTTGGTCGTTGTCGTTTCTTGGCACATGGAGGAACTCGCACCCCTTGAAATACCCGCTGAGTTGCTGCACGAGGAAACGGTAACTTTCCATGTTTGTGATACGTCTCCAACGTATCTATAATTTTTGATTTCTCCATGCTACTTTATCTACTGTTTTGGACTATATTGGGCTTTATTTTCCACTTTTATATTATTTTTGGGACTAACCTATTAACTGGAGACCCAGCCCAGAATTGCTGTTTTTTGCCTATTTCAGTATTTCGAGGAAACAGAATATCAAACGGAGTCCAAACGGAATGAAACCTTCGGGAACGTGATCTTCTCACCAAACGTGATCCAGGAGACTTGGACCCTACTCCAAGAAGTTTCCGGGGAGGTCACGAGGGTGGAGGGCGCCCCCCCTGGGCGCGCCCCCTGCCTCGTGGACCCCTCAGAGCTCCACCGACGTGCTCCTTCCTCCTATATATACCTACGTACCCCCATTAGACCAAAGACGGATCCAAAAACCTAATTCCACCACCACAACTTCCTGTATCCACGAGATCCCATCTTGAGACCCGTTTCGGCACCCTGCCGGAGGGGGCAATCCTTCTCCAGTGGCCATCTTCATCATCTCGGTGCTCTCCATGATGAGGAGGGAGTAGTTCTCCCTCGGGGCTGAGGGTATGTACCAGTAGCTATGTGTTTGATCTCTCTCTCTCTCGTGTTCTTGAGATGATACGATCTTGATGTATCGCGAGCTTTGCTATTATATTTGGATCCTATGATGTTTCTTCCCCCCTCTTCTCTCTTGTAATGAATCGAGTTTCCCTTTTGAAGTAATCTTATCGGATTGAGTCTTTAAAGACTTGAGAACACTTGATGTATGTCTTGCCGTGGATATTTGTGGTGACAATGGGATACCACGTGCCACTTGATGTACGTTTTGGTGACCAACTTGCGGGTTTCGTGACATTGGGAACCAATGCATAGGGGTTGGCACACGTTTTTGTCGTGATTCTCCAGTAGAAACTTTGGGGCACTCTTTGAGGTTCTTTGTGTTGGTTGAATAGATGAATTGAGATTGTGTGATGCATATCGTATAATCATGCCCACGGATACTTGAGGTGACATTGAAGTATCTAGGTGACATTAGGGTTTTGGTTGATTTGTATCTTAAGGTGTTATTCTAGTACGAACTCTAGGGCTGTTTGTGACACTTATTGGAATAGCCCAACGGATTGATTGGAAAGAATAACTTTGAGGTGGTTTTGTACCCTACCATAATCTCTTCGTTCATTCTCCGCTATTAGTGACTTTGGAGTGACTCTTTGTTGCATGCTGAGGGATAATTTTATGATCCAATTATGTTAGTATTGTTGAGAGGACTTACACTAGTGAAAGTATGAACCCTAGGCCTTATTTCTATCATTGCAATACCATTTACGCTCACTTTTATCATTAGTTACCTTGTTGTTTTTATATTTTCAGATTACAAATACCTTTTATCTACCATCCATATTGCACTTGTATCACCATCTCTTCGCCGAACTAGTGCACCTATACAATTTACCATTGTACTGGGTGTGTTGGGGACACAAGAGACTCTTTGTTATTTGGTTGCAGGGTTGCTTGAGAGAGACCATCTTCATCCTACGCCTCCTACGGATTGATAAACCTTAGGTCATCCACTTGAGGGAAATTTGCTACTGTCCTACAAACCTCTGCACTTGGAGGCCCAACAACGTCTACATGAAGAAGGTTGTGTAGTAGGCATCAGTTTGCATCTTTGGCGTCCCAGTCGCCAGATGACTGTTGGACCACTAAGTCCAAGTCGCCATAACACAAGATCCGGCGAATGCCAAGTTCTTTGGCAAGCCGGAGCCCGTGAATGAGCGCCTCGTACTCGGCAACGTTGTTGGAGGCGGCAAAATGGATTTGCAGTGCGTATTTGAGAATGTCGCCTTTAGGAGAGGTGAGGACGACGCTGGCTCCCAAGCCGGTGCGCATCTTGGAGCCGTCGAAATGCATCCGCCAATGGGTGGAGTCGGGCGCTGGAGGTAGGTACTGGGTCTCGGCCCAATCGACGAGAAAGTCAGCCAGTGCCTGTGACTTGATGGCGGTGCGGGGCTGGTAGTGGATGGTGTAGGGAGCCAGCTCTATGGCCCACTTGGCCACTCGGCCAGAAGCATCTCGGCTTCCAATGATCTCGGCAAGTGGGGCCGTGCAAACCACAGTGACTGGATGCTCTTGAAAGTAAGGCTTCAATTTCTTGGCGGTAAAGTGCACGCCATAGCACATCTTCTGGTAGTGGGGGTAGTTCTGCTTGGAGGTCGACAGTACCTCGCTCAGGTAATATACCGGTCTCTAGACAGGTAGCGCCTTGCCTTCCTCCTTGCGTTCCACTACAATGACTGTGCTGACTACCCGGCTGGTGGCGGCGATGTACAGGAGCATAGGTTCCTTGGGAGTCGGAGCTGCCAGGACGGGTGGGGTAGTCAGCATCTTCTTCAACTAGAGAAAAGCTTCGTCCGCCTTATGGTTCCACTCGAAAAAAGTGGTCTTCTTCATGAGTTGGTATAAGGGGAGAGCTTTCTCGCCCAGCCGACTGATGAATCGGCTGATGGACGCCAAGCAGCCGGTGAACTTTTGCACATCCAGCAGTCGGCTGGGTACCTCCATTCTCTCAATGGCTTTGATCTTTACAGGGTTGCATTCTATGCCGCGTTCGGAGACCAGGAAACCAAGGAGCTAGCCGGCTGGTACCCCGAAGACACACTTCTCGGGATTGAGCTTGATCTGGAATTGGCGCAGGTTCTCAAAGGTCTCCTTGAGGTCTTCCAGCAGTGTTCCACGCTTTTCCGTCTTCACCACCACGTCGTCCACGTAGATGTGGGCGTTCCTGCCGAGCTGCTTGAGGAGGCACTTCTGCATGCAACGCTGAAAGGTGGCGCCTGCATTCCTTAAGCCGAACATCATGGTGAGGTAGCAGAAGGCTCCAAACAGCATGATGAAGGCGGTCTTCAGTCTGTCAGCCGGGTTCAGCTTGATCTGGTGATATCCCGAGTATGCATCCAAAAAACTCAACAGCTCGCATCCGGCTATGGAGTCTATCACTTGATCGATTCTTGGTAGAGCAAACGGGTCCTTGGGGCAGGCTTTGTTGAGGCTCATGTAGTCAATACACATTCGCCACTGCTTGTTCTTCTTCAGTACCAGGACAGGATTGGCTAGCCACTCTGGAAAGAATACTTCCATAATGAAGCCGGTTGCTAGGAGTCGGGCTATCTCTTCTCTGACAACTCTTCTCTTCTCTTCTGATAGGCGGCGCAGGGGCTGCCTGACCGGCTTTGCATCAGATCAGACATGTAACTTGTGCTCGGCGAATTCCGTCGGTACACCTGGAATGTCTTTGGGGGACCATGCGAAGATGTCCCGATTCTCAGGAGGAAATCGACGAGCTCGCCTTCCTATTTGCTGTCGAGGTTCGCGCCTACGACAGCATACCTCTCTGGGTGCTCCAGATCCAAGGGTATCTTCTTTGTCTCTTTGGCCGGCTTGAACGAACCCTCGGCCTCCGACTCCTTTGGGTTGGGTGATACCTCTGGCTGCTGGCCGGCCATCGCCACAACTCACTCAAGGAGCCGCTTCTCGGCTGCGATCACCAGGGACTCGGCTAGCCGACTGCTCTCAGCCTCACAGGCAGACGACTTCCGGTAGTCGCCGGCTACAGTCAGAATTCCCCTGGAACTGGGCATCTTCATTTTGACGTAGGCGTAGTGGGGGACCGCCATGAACTTGGCCAAGGCGGGTCGGCCGAGTAGCGCATGGTATGGGCTCTCAAGGTCCACCACCTCAAACCAAACTGACTCTCGGCGGAAGTGATCTTAGTCTCCAAAGAGGACGTCCATCAGGATCTTGCCGATTGGTGAGCGGGAAAGCCCAGGAACAATGCCGTGGAACACAGTCTGGCTGTTCTGAAGCTGTCTTTGCTTGATTCCTAGCTTCTCCATGGTGTCCTTGTACAGGATGTTGATGCTGCTGCCTCCGTCTATCAGAACTCGCGAGAAGCGCGCGGCTCGCCTATCCGTAGCAAAGGTGGCGTACAAGACCAAGGCATAGGAGCCCGGACTCGGCATCACCTCTGGGTGGTCAGCTCTGCTCCAGCTGATAGGCTTCTCGGACCAGTGCATGAACTCTGGCATCTCTGATGCTACTGCATTCACCTCTTGTCGCTGCAGCCGCCTGCTGCGTCGATCATTAGCCATACTGGTAAACACCACGTAGGCTCCGTGTTCTTCAGGGTATTCGTCTTGTACTGCGCCGACTGGCCTGACAGCCGGCTGCTGGGGCGGAGGCGGAGGCGGCTGCCCAGCAGGCGGGGGAGGCAGGAGGCCATCTCCCTTGGCGATCCTGGTGAGCCAGTGGCACTTCCGAGTGGTGTGATTCGACGGCTTCGCACCGCTATGGAACTTGCAAGGTCCATCCAGAGTCTGTTCGTAGGAGAAGGCCGGCAACCAGTTGGGCTTGCCGCCTTTCTGTCGCTTGGGCGGAGGCTGCCCGTACGGCTGCTGGGCTTCAACGGTCGTGACCTGCCGGCTGTTGGAAGCCGGCAGCGGGGCCTTGCGCTTGTGGTCGCCCTGCTGTTGTTGCCGATTGGCGTCTCCCACCGGAGTTCTTGGAGCTTGAGGGGCCACTTTGCCAGTTGTGTTGACTTGAATCTCCGCCTTCATGGAGGAGTCGGCCGTGGCGTACTTGTCCGCTATGATCAGCAGCTCATCGAGGGTTTCTGGCTCGTCGCAGAGGAGCTTGTGCTTGAGGAGGGTGCCTTCTCTGCACCCGGATGTGAAGTACTCGATGGCCTGCACCTCGTGCACGCCCTCGCAGGAGTTCCGAAGCTCGGCCCAACGCGTGAGGTAGTCGCGAGTCGACTCGTCGAGACCTTGCACGCACAAGGAGAGCTGACGAGGCTTGGGAGGATGCTTGTACATGCTGGTGAAGTTGCGGACGAACGCTTCGGTGAAGTCGACCCAGCTGTTAATGCTGCGGGGCTTCAGGCTGTTCAGCCATGTCCGAGCCGTACCCTGGAGCATGAGCGGAACGTATTTTACGGCGACACGCTTGTTGCCATTTGCTATGTTGATAGCCGTGGAGTAGTCGACCAGCCAGTCTTACGGCTTCACGGAGCCGGTATACTTGGGCATGTCTCTTGGGAGCGTGAACCCTCTGGGAAAGGGCTCGTCTCGAATGCGGGGTCTGAAACAAGGTGGACCCAACTCGTCTTCTTCTTCCAGCGCTAGGGATTGGTGAAGTCGGTCGATCCGGTGGCGGGGAGACTCGCCTCTCCTTGCGAGGAGGAGGAGGCAGACAGTCGTCCCGGTGTTCCACTGCTCTCGGGCGGCCGTCTCGGTCGCGCTCTATGGTAATGCGAGTCTGACTGTGGCTGACAGCCGGATCCTTGTCTCTTCTTCCTCGGGCACCGCCAGTCGGCGTCCGAGACGTCGCGCCTTGATCTCGGCGAAGGTCGTCGTTTTGCCGCTGCGGCGCCTCCGTGCGGTAGCCGGCCTCGTTCTGCGTGGCAGCCGCGTCGAGGAGCCGCTGGACTCGCTCCATCATCAGGTGGCGTTCTTCGCCCTCGAAATTGTCCAGCTCGTCCGCCGCTGCCTGGGCGGCTCGGATGTTCTCCGTTGTTGTAGCGTACACAGGGCGGCTTGCCCCAAATAGGTTGGCGATGGCTACGCCACGCTGATAGACCGCGCCAAGGCGGCTGGGCCCTGCCGGGGCCGGCGAGCCACCAACGGCACGATCCATCTCCCGCTGGTAGGCTTTTGACAAGCGTCTCATGCAGGCCAGCTTCCTCGCGCCTTCGACAAGCTGAAGGCGGCGCGCCTCCAACGTCTCTGCGTCAGCGTCTTCCAGAATGGGCGCAGTCAGGTCTTGCAGTGCCGCGCCGAGCGGATCATGCGCTCGTCCGCTGGGGAGCTCGTCATGACTGATGATGAGCACCTCGGTGACGGTGCTTCCGTCGCTCTCTGTGCGAGGGAGAGGTTCGTCGTAGACCACCACATTAGTGGGGAACGCGTCGAGCGACGCGGTGTCGGAGTCAACCAGCATCGGGTCAGTGGAGCCTACAGACTCCAAGTCCACGGCAGGCTCGCCGGAAACGTGGAGTTGATCGAGGAGGCCCGCAAGGAGGCTCTCGGAGCCGCCCATGCCTGCGTTGGATGTAGGTTCGTTGGAGAGGCGAACTTCTCCGATAAGTTCGGCGAGGCCACTGGCTGCGCATGCGATCTCAACGCCACGCAGCGCGTCGGCGCAAACTCCGTCTGGCGTGCCTGGCTGTCTGCGCTCGTCAGGGAGGAAAAGGGTTCCCGTCCAGAACAGGTCTCCGGACGGCGGTGCACCAGGCCCCACGGTGGGCGCCAAATGTCGGGGGTTGGGTGCGACATATGCCAAAGGATGGCTTATCATGGTGGGGGCGAGTAGAACGTCGTCAGTGCCTGGAAACGGGATTAGGCGCAGACATGCACGCCGGCGAATCTTACCCAGCTTCAGGGCTCTCCGGGGAGATAACACCCCTACTGCTGCTCTGCGGGGTCTCCGCATGATCACTATGGCAAGGCGTTTACACGATTGCTCCTTGAGCTGTTTCCTGGAGGTAGGAGAGGGCAAGGCTAGCTCTCTCCCTCCTATATGATCTGGCCTAGAGCTAATGGATTCCAACCCTTTGCATGGGTGCCCTGGGGGGTTTATATAGGCCTACCCCCCAGGGGTACAATGGTAATCCGGCTGGGCGCGGGCCCAGCCGTCAGTGCCTCTCGCCTCCGTCTTCTTCACCAATTGCTGGGGCCCGCTGACTGGTGCACCCCGCCGACTGGTCTGGTAGGGAGCTGTCAGGCCGCGTCCGCCGCCGGCGGGTCTTGCCGGCTGCTGATTACTGTAGCCGTGCTTCTGATGACGCGGGCTTGATCATGGAGTCGTGGCAACAGCCCCGCCGCCTGGCGGGCGATCACTGTTCCCACTCTCCGTCACATCTGGTTAATGGCGCGTGGGCCCCGGGGGAGGGCTTGGCCGACTCCCGGGGGCCGGCTCCCAACGGGTCCGACTGGTGGTGCACTTGCCGTCTTCTGGGGTCCCGCTGGGTGGTGGGACCCGATGCCCCAAGGCCGTACAGACAAGCCGTCGTGGGTGCAAGATTCGGTCCTTCGGCGCTGATGTCAGGGCCGGCATGGCGACAGTACCGCGCCGCACGGAGATCTTCCTGGGTACGGCATGCGGTGGCCATGCCTGCCCTTGGTAAGGGGCGGGAGCGGGCTTCACTGTAGCCACTCCCCTACCCCGTCCCTCTTGATGAGGTCATGGGGTTTTGTTGGAGTCGCGGGCCGACTCCCCAAAGCCGGCTTCTCTGGAAGTCGCCGGTCAGGAGTCGGCTTATCCTGAAGTCGTCCCTGGGACTCGGCCGTGTGTGGGCAGTCCGCCGTCTTGCCGCCGACTTCTCAGAAGGCGGCTCTTCGTCCTGGGGTCTTGAGGGGCGCAGCCTGCCCCGATGTCTTGAAAGGTTCTGGGCCTCGGGTTGGCCTACCCGTGGCCCATTTCTCCGACACAAACCTATCCAATAACACCTACAAAGTACTTCTAGTTTCATACTTGTTCTAGGTAAAGCGAACATCAAGCGTGTGTAGAGTTGTATCGGTGGTCGATAGAACTTGAGGGAATATTTGTTCTACCTTTAGCTCCTCGTTGGGTTCGACACTCTTACTTATCGAAAACTGTTGCGATCCCCTATACTTGTGGGTTATCAAGACCTTTTTCTGGCGCCGTTGCCAGGGAGTCATAGCATGGGGTGAATATTCTTGTGTGTGCTTGTTTGCTTTATCACTAAGTAATTTTTGTTTGCTGTTCCAAGTTGTTCTCTATCTTTAGTTATGGATATGGAACACGAAATACCAAAAAAATATGTTTACTTGCTACACATCGAGATGGGGAACCTCCTAAAACCCTCGATGCTCATTATGTGAAAGATATTATGTACTACTTTGATAATCCTGAGAAAAACCCATTCAATTATGTTATGGGAGACACGTTGGATCAACGTGAATAATTTAGGGATTATCGCTTGACTCAAAAAGGGAAACTATTATGGGATCAATTTTTTTGTATTGGTATGCTAGGCAACTATGCTTGAGATATGATTATACTTGTTACTCTAGGATGAAGGCTCCACACCTTCCCTTTTCATGCAAATTTAATGATGATAAAACCTTGGCTTCTTATGCTAATGGTATATATGATTACTATGATGTGGAACAAATAGAAGAATTTGTTGCTTTTATGGGTGCTTATGAAATTGAATCTTTGTTTAAAGAATGTGAAAATTTTGATGATTCAGTTTATAGACCTGAAAATTTAGCTATCCTTAAATACTGCTATGAGAATTATGAATTCAATGCCGATATTGACGCGTTTATTGAGAAAGTCTCCGCTGTCCAAGAAGAGACTAATATTTTGCAGGAGTCTATGGAAGAAGAAATTGATGAAAGTATGAGCTCATTGGATGAAAAATATGATGAGGAGAGTGAAGAACAAAAGGAGGAAGGGCGGATTAGCTACCTGTGCCCACCTTCTAATGAGAGTAACTCTCCAACTCATACATTGTTTAATTTCCCTTCATGCTTACCGAAGGATGATTGCTATGATGATTGTCATGATCCCGTTGATTCTCTTGAAATATCCCTTTTTGATGATGCTTGCTATGCCTATGGCCAAGATGCCAATATGAATTATGCTTATGGAGATGAACTTGCTATAGTTCCTTGTGTTAAACATGAAATTGTTGCTATTGCACCCACGCATGATAGTCCTATTATCTTTTTGAATTCTCCTGACTACACTATATCGGAGAAGTTTACCCTTATTAAGGATTATATTGATGGGTTGCGTTTTACTATTACACATGATGATGTTGATGGATATAATATGCATGTGCTTGCTGATCCTACTTGCAATTATTATGAGAGAGGAACTACATCTTCGCCTCTTTATGTTTTCAACACGAAAAAATTGCAAAAAACTGTTTATATTATGCATTGGCCTTTACTATGTGTGCATGAATTGTTCTTTTATGACATGCCGATGCATAGGAAGAGAGTTAGACTTCATCATTGCTTGATATATGTTGCTTTGTGCTCACTACTAAATGCCAAATCATTGCTAATTCAAATTGGCTTTGATATACCTTGGGATCCGGGTGGCTTCACTACTTGAGCACTATATGCCTAGCTTAATGGCTTTAAAGAAAGCACTGCCAGGGAGACAACCCAGAAGTTTTAGAGAGTCATTTATTTTTGTTGAGTGCTTTCATATAGTTTAAAAACAACAAAAATAAATAAGGGAACCCAAAACTTTTTCAAAAAGAAAAGCGAAAGTGAGAAAGACAATCATTGTTGAAGTGGGAGCTAGCCTTGAACTTTGTTCATGCTCACGGAAAATTTGTGAATCTTGATTACAGAAAATTTTCAACAAAAATAATTACCCCCTTATACAATTCCATTGTATTATAAAAATAATGTCCCAAGGTTTGCCTTTAGGATGTTTACTTTGCTTGATGGTTTGTACGGTGCAGGACAGAAACTTTGGCTGTAGTGCGCGATTTTACATTTTTTTACTGGAACGTCAAATGGTTCTTATTCTTTTTGCACTGTCTTTCTATACAAATTTTTTATTTTTCCTAATTTTGGCAGAATTTTTCAAGTATCAGAAGTATGGTGAATGTTCAGATTATTACAGACTGTTCTGTTTTAGACAGATTTTGTTTTTGATGCATAGTTTGCTTGTTTTGATGAAACTATCAATTTATATCAGTGGATTAAGCCATGAAAAACTTATATTACAGTAGACACAATGCAAAAACAAAATATGAATTAGTTTGCAACAGTGCTTAGAGTAGTGATTTGCTTTATTATACTAACGGATCTTACCGAGTTTTCTGTTGAAGTTTTGTGTGGATGAAGTGTTTGATGATTGAGATGGTCTCGGTGTGAGAAGAAGGGAGAGAGACAAGAGCTCAATCTTGGGGATTCCCGAGGCACCCCAAGTAAATATTCAAGGAGACTCAAGCGTCTAAGCTTGGGGATGCCCCGGAATGCATCCCCTCTTTCTTCAACAAATATCGGTATGTTTTCGGATTCGTTTCATTCATGTGATATGTGTAAATCTTGGAGCGTCTTTTGGATTTAGTTTTTTTATGCACCATGCAGGAATGAGATAGTCCTTGGTTGATTTATAGAATGCTCATTGCACTTCACTTATATCTTTTGAGTATGGCTTTATAGAATGCTTCATGTGCTTCACTTATATCATTTGAAGTTTGGATTGCCTGTTTCTCTTAACATAGAAAACTGCCATTTGTAGAATGCTCTTTTGTTTCACTTATATTTGTTAGAGCACGGGCATATCTTTTGTAGAAAGAATTAAACTCTCTTGCTTCACTTATATCTATTTAGAGAGATGACAGGAATTGGTCATTCACATGGTTAGTCATAAAATCCTACATAAAACTTGTAGATCATTGAATATGATATGTTTGACTCCTTGCAATAGTTTTGCGATATAAAGATGGTGATATTAGAGTCATGCTAGTGGGTAGTTTTGGATTAGTAGAAATACTTCTTTTGAGGTTTGTGATTCCCGTAGCATGCACGTATGGTGAACCGTTATGTAACAAAGTCGGAGCATGAGGTATTTATTGATTGTCTTCCTTATGAGTGGCGGTCGGGGACGAGCAATGGTCTTTTCCTACCAATCTATCTCCTAGGGGCATGCGTAGTAGTACTTTGCTTCGAGGGCTGATAAATTTTGCAATAAGTATGTGAGTTCTTTATGACTAATGTTGAGTCCATGGATTATACGCACTCTCACCCTTCCATCATTGCTAGCCTCTTCGGTACCATGCATTGCCCTTTCTCACCTCGAGAGTTGGTGCAAACTTCGCCGGTGCATCCAAACCCCGTGATATGATACGCTCTATCACATATAAGCCTCCTTATATATTCCTCAAAACAGCCACCATACCTACCTATTATGGCATTTCCATAGCCATTCCGAGATATATTGCCATGCAACTTCCATCATCATCATATACATGAGTTGAGCATTCGTTGTCATATTGCTTTGCATGATCGTAAGATAGCTAGCATGATGTTTTCATGGCTTGTCCGTTTTTTTATGTCATTGCTACGCTAGATCATTGCACATCCCGGTACACCGCCGGAGGCATTCATATAGAGTCATATCTTTGTTCTAGTATCGAGTTGTAATATTGAGTTGTAAGTAAATAAAAGTGTGATGATCATCATTATTAGAGCATTGCCCCCAAAAAAAGAGAGGCCAAAGAATCCTAAATAAATAAATAAATAAAAAGGGGGCCAAAGAAGCCCGCAAAAAAAGAGAAAAGAAAAAGGGGCAATGTTACTATCCTTTTACCACACTTGTGCTTCACCATGTTCTTCATATAGAGAGTCTCTTAAGTTATCACTTTCATATACTAGTGGGAATTTTCATTATAGAACTTGGATTGTATATTCCGATGATGGGCTTCCTCAAATGCCCGAGGTCTTCATGAGCAAGCAAGTTGGATGCACACCCACTTAGTTTCAGTTTGAGCTTTCATACACTTATAGCTCTAGTGCATCCGTTGCATGGCAATCCCTACTCCTCACATTGACATCAATTGATGGGCATCTCCATAGCCCGTTGATTAGCCGCGTTGATGTGAGACTTTCTCCTTTTTCGTCCTCTCCACACAACCTCCACCATCATATTCTATTCCACCTATAGTGCTATGTCCATGGCTCACGCTCATGTATTGCGTGAGGGTTGAGAAAGCTGAAGCGCGTTAAAAAGTATGAACCAATTGATCGGCTTGTCATCGGGGTTGTGCATGATGTGAATATTTTGTGTGGTGAGAAGGAGCATAGCCAGACTATATGATTTTGTAGGGATAACTTTCTTTGGCCATGTTATTTTGAAAAGACATGATTGCTTTATTAGTAGGCTTGAAGTATCATTGTTTTTATGTCAAATGATAGACTATTGCTTTGAATCACTCGTGTCTTAATATTCATGCCATGATTAGATATGTGATCAAGATTATGCTAGGTAGCATTCCACATCAAAAAATATCTTTTTTATCATTTACCTACTCGTGGACGAGCAG